>NW_028327187.1:48589318-48892348 GCF_987537825.1 Furipterus horrens | reverse complement strand
GGTTGACTATCTCCTCATTTGTTAGGTTGGCTATCTCTTCATCGCTTAGTTCTCCCATTGGGACTTTGATCCATTCCTCCCTTTGGGCCATACTTCTCTGTCTTCTCATCTTGACAGGCTCCTGTGTTTATTTGCCTCTGTGTCTTAGGTGGAGCTGTCACTCCTGTTATGTTGTAAGGGGCAGAGCCTTAGGTATTCATCAGTACTGGGTGACCCGTTTCACCACGTTGTGGTGCTGTGTGTCAGGGAGGGGTCTGAGAGGGAAGAATGCCACTTGCACAGCACTCGCCCCTGTTCCGGGTACTTCTCCAACTTTGTATGGGACTGTCGCCTCTCCAACTGTTGCCCTGATGTTGTTTCCAGAGTGGGTGGGTCTTGGGATTTTCTAGGACTGTGGGGGCCCTTTAAACAAGCAGACACTACTGAGACACCAGCAGTTTCTTCCTCTACCCCAACATCCACTGGTTTGCGCAGTGAGAAGCAATGAGGCTTTATTTTTGCTGGCGCTGGGACCGTGAGCTGCACAGTCTGGTCTGGTGCTGCTGCTGGTGCTGGGAGTGTTCCCCAGGTGTCCCTCCTAGTTTTTAAAACGTGTGACTGCACTTCCGCCAGCCTGCTGCTGCAGCCGCTCCTACCACCACCACACTGCATCCTCTCTGTCCCGGCTCCGCCCCTCCTACTTGTCTGGATGAGTATTTCTTCATTATATCTTTGTTTGTTGGACTTCCATGCAGCTCGATTTTCTGGAACTTCTGGTTCTTTAGTTTTGAAGTAGTTGTATTCATTCTTGGTTGTGGTGGGAGACACAGCGTGTCTGTCTAGGCCTCCATCTTGGCTGGAAGTCTTCTTTGGGTCCTCCATCTTGACTGGAAGTGTTCTTTGGGTCCAATTGTATGAGACTCTGTGCTTCCTGGATTTGTATGTCTATTTACTTCACCAAATTAGGCACATTTTCTTTCGGTATTTCTTCAAGTAAGTTTTAACTTTTTTACTCTTTCTCTTCTCCTTCTGGCACCCCTATGATTTGAATGTTGGTACATTTAAAGTTGTCCCAGAGGTTTTAGTCCTATCCTCATTTTTTTTTCAATTCTTGTTTCTTCTTTCTGTTCCTGGTGAATGTTTATTTTCTCATTTTGTTCCAGCTCTTTGATTTGAATCCTGACTTCCTTCCCACCATTGTTGATTCCTTGTTTATTTTTTTATTTCACTTTTTATAACCTTCACTTCTTCCTTTATTTTGTGACTGTACTCAATCATTTCTCTGAGCATCCTGATCAGCAGTGTTTTGAACTCTTCCTCTGGTAGGTTGGCCATCTTCATTTTGTTAAGTTCTTCTTCTGGATTTTTATTCTATTCTTTTATTTGGGCCATATTTCTTGCTTTCTCAATTTGGCAACCTCTTTTTGTTTGTTTCTTTGTTTTAGATGGAGCTGCTTTAACTCCGTGTCTTTGTAGTATGGCCTAATGTAGTAGGTGTCCTGTAGGGTGCCCTGACACAACCTCCCCTATCACTCAAGCCATGTGCTCACCACGTGCCCTTCAAGAGGGCTGAATACACCCTCCTCTAATAGTTGGACCTTGGTTGCTGTTGGCAGATCAATGGGAAGGATTTACCCAGGAAAGTCAGCTGCAAGGACTGGCTATGACTACAGACCACTACCTCTGCCCTCTGTGAAGAATTAGCTGTGCAGGAGCAGGTGCTCCTATGTGCTTTGTAGCTGTTCACTAGACACTGGGTGCACTGGCCCTGGGGTTTCCTGGATGGTCTTCTCCTACCTGTATTTTTCCCAGGGCACCCTGCCTGAGCTATAAAGCAACCTGAGATGGCTTCTACTTGCACTGGGCTTTGAGATTCCCAGGTGAAGTCAAGCTATGAATCTGTGCTGGCTGCTGGTAGTGCTGGGCCTGGAGCTCACTGAAGCCAGCTGTTACTTGTTTGAGAGAATTAAAAAAGTTGGGAAGCATAATCCAAGACCAGCCATTCATATGGAAAAGCAGCTTGGGTGGGCCCATAAATTCGGTGGGGTGGAGTCTCTGGGGATCTCTAAGGTGGGTCAAACTGTTAGCCATGTTGATGGAGTCTCAGATGTGGCATCACCTTGCCAGCTCTGTGGGGGAACGGTTTAGAAAAGAGAGAGTGGCCTCTGTTTGGCTTGATGTCAGACACTTCAGTTCCTCCCTGTATAGCACTGGTGCCTTTCAAGCTCCCAGGGCTGGAGCTCAGAGAGAGTGATTCTGGGTGTGTGGGTTCTTTTTGCTAAACTTTTTATTTATTTTTGGAGAAAAGGGAAGAGAGGGAAAAAGAAAGAAAGAGAAACAACAATGTGTTGTTGCTTCTCACACACCCCCAAATGAGGACCTGGCCTGAAACCCAGTCATGTGCCCTGACTGGGAATCAAACTTGTGACTCTTGGGTTCACAGGCCAGCTCTCAATTCACTGAGCCACACCAGCCAGGGCATGTGTGGTTTCATTAAGATCGACTGCTTGGGGCTTTGGCAGTTTCTCCAACTGACTCAATCTTCTTGGTTTTGCATCCAGAAGTTGTGGGGATTTACCTTCTTGCACTGGAACCCTGGGCTGGGAGTCTGTTGTGGGGCTAGAACTCATTGCTCCTGAGATACCCCTTCTGAATTTTTATCCATAAAATGTGGGTGTGGAACCAGACTTTTCTGTGCCTGTGCCCCTCCTACCCATCTTGATGGCTGTGGTTTCTTTAATTCCGTTATTGTCAGACTTCCATTCAACTCGAGTTATGAGGGTTCTGGCTGATGGTGGTTTTATATTTTAGTTGTAATTTTGATGTGGTTGTACAAAGAGGTGAGCTATTTTCACCATGCTGCCATCTTTAAAATACCTAGAATAAATTTAACCAAGGAGGTAAAAGACCTATACCTGAAAAATTATTTAAAAATTGAAGAACGTACAAAAGAGAGAGAGAGAGAGACAGAGAGACAGAGAGAATATACCGTGGTCATGGGTGGAAAGAATGTTATTAATATGTCTATACTACCTAAGGCAATCTACAGATTCAACACAACTGATATAAAAACATCAGTGGCATATTTCACAAGACTATAACAAATATCCAACACTTTTTATGGAACCACAAAAGTCCTAGAATCACCACAGCAATCATGAAAAGAAGAAAAATGTTGGAGGTATCATGCTACCTGATTTCAAACTATACTACAGGGCTACAGTAATTAAAACAGCATGGTACTGGCATAAAACAAACATAGAGATCAATGGAACAAGTGAGTGATCCCAGAAGTAAACCTATAAGCCCATGCCTTTGTGGTTAATTAATATTTGACAAAGGAGGCAAGAAGATACAATGGGGTAAAACAGTCTATTTACTAAAAGATGTTGGGATACTTGGATAGATACATGCAAAAATTAATTGCCTTGTTACACCCTATACAAAAATGAACTCAAATCCATTAAGGACATAAAAGTAAGACTTGAAACCATAAAACTTCCAGAAGAAGCATAGGCAGTAAAATTTCAGGCATTTATTTAAGTAACATATTTCTGATATACATATTTAGGCAACAGAAACAAAAGGAAAGCAAGCAAATGGAACTACATCAAACTAAAAAGTTTCTGTACAGCAAAGGAAGCCATCATCAAATTAAAAAAAGACTTCCTATTGAATGAAAGAAGGTATTCACAAATGATACATCTGATAAGGGGTTAATACCCAAAATATATTTAAAAACTATGGCACATTTACACAATGGAATACTGTTCTGCCATAAAAAGAAGAAAATCTTGCCTTTTGGGACAGCATGGATGGACCTGGAGAGTATTATGCTAAGTGAAATGAGTCAGTCAGAGAAAGACATATGATTGCACTTATATATGGAATCTAATGAACAAAATAAACTAACAAACACAATAGAAACAGATTTATAGATATAGAGAAGAGACTGGAAGCTCTCATAAGGAAGAGGAGTTAGGGTGCTTGGTGAAAATGGTGAAAAAATTAACCCAAGGAAAAAAATACTCATAGACACAGATAATTGTTATGGTAATAATTACAGGGAAAAGAGGTAGGAGAAGGTAGAAGAGGGTAAAGGGGGACTAAATGGTGATGGGAGGTGAGTTGACTTGGGGTTGTGAACACACAATGCAATATACAGATGATGTATTATAGAATTTTATGCATAAAACCTATATAATTTTATAAACCAATGTCAATAAAATAAATTCAAGAAATTTAATAAAAATAGAACTCCTACAACTCAATGCCAAAAAAACAATCAAACTAAAAATTTAGCAAAGGGCCTAAATAGATACTTCTCTAAAGAGGACATATAGGTGGCCAATAGATATGAAAAGATACTCAACCTCACTAATCATCAGGGAAATGCATATTTTAAAAATTGCAATGAGATATCACATCACACCTGTCAGAATGGTTCAGTAAATCAACAAACAAGTTTAGGCAAGGGTGTTGAAAAAAGGGAAACTGTGCACTATTGGTGAAAATGCAGATTGGTACAACTATTATGGAAAACAGTATGGAGGTCTCAAAAAATTAAAAATGAAACTGCTTTATGACCCAGCAATTCCGCTTTGGGTATATATCCAAAAAACCCAAAACATGAATTTGAAAAAAATATGTGCACCCCTATGTTCACTGCAGCATTATTTGCAGTAGCCAAGCTATGGAATAAATCCAGGTGACTTTCAATAGACAAGCGGATCTAAAAAAGTGGTCCATATATACAATGCAATATTGCTCAATCATAGAAAAAGAACAAAGTCTTACCTTTGTGATCTACAGAGTTTTATGCTAAGTGAAATAAGCCAGTCAGATAAAGACAAATACTATATGATTTTACTTATATGTAAAATCTAAAGAACAGTATAAACAAACAAACAAAATAAAAACAAACTCATAGGTACAGAGAACAGACTGATGGTTGCCAGCGGGGAGAGATTTGGAGGGCTAGGTGAAAAAGGTGAAGGGATTGAGAAGCACTGATTGGTAGTTACAGAATAGTCACAGGGATGTAAAGTACAGCATAGGGAATATAGTAATATTGTAATAACTATGTATGGTGCCAGATGGGTACTGGGAATATCTGGGAACACTTTTAAAGTGTATCATTGCTTTACACCTGAAACTAATACAAAATAATGTTGATTGTAAACTGTAATTGAAAAAAGATGAAAAATAAAGAATACGGAGATCTGAAATGTGTACACATAATAGCTGACAATAGTAAAGACATTTTGAAAATAGAAAAAAAGACATGATTCCTAATAAACAAATTGATAAATTAATTTTCATTGATATTTAAGACTTCTGTTTTTCAAAATCATTCTTAAGAGAATGATGGGGGAAATATTTGAAAATCACACACCTGAGAAATTACTCATGTCCAGAATATTTAAAGAACTCTCAAATCTCAATAATAAGAAAACAAACAACTCAATTTAAAAATGGGCCATAATTGAGGAAAAATGTATACTTGTGTAAGCTGTTCATTGGTATATAACCTTATACTGCCCATAATGGAGGTCAGTTTGACAGAATAAAATTTTTTTAATGTACTTTACTCTTCAATATAGCAAGTCTTTTTTTTTATAAATACAATATTTTTCATAGAAAATCTTCCCACGTGTACAAATAAAATGGAACTCCTACAACTCAATGCCAAAAATAGGCATGCACAGATGTTACTAAAATGTTTATAATAACAAAATATTGGACACAATTTAAATGTCCAACAACTGAAGAATGATAAATAAGCTATGATTCATTCATCATCCACATTACACTGAGTTATAATACAGCACTTAAAATGAATGAGATACCACTATGTACCCTGCCATGAAAACAATTCTGAGATCCATCAGTAGATGGAATGCAAGTTTTATAACAAATATGCAGTGTTATCCTAAAACAAAGTAAAACCATATATTTGTACAATATATAAAGTCTGTTCAGAAAAATTTCAGCCATTTTTAATGTAACTAAAAGGGTTTGTGTGACATCAATGTAACCTGGCAGCCAAAGAGAGTGGACTGGAATGTGCATGTGTGAACAATAATGACTTCACTGTACTAGTCAGTGGGGGCGTTAGATGCCATTGAGTGAACATGTGTACTGTGTGGCCATCGCATTCAAAATGACTGAGCAAATAGCGCAATGACTATGCATCAAATTTTGCATTAAGCTTGACCATTCTCCCATGGAAACTATTCAAATGATCCAGAAGGCAGCAGCTATGGGCAATTGCTGATGGGCAGCTTCATTACAACAATGTGCCCACTCATGTACCACATCTCATGCACAAATTTTTGGCAAAATATCAAATCCTCCAAATGACTTAGTCCCCCTACAGCCCAGATTTGGCGCCCTGCAACTTCTGTTTTTTCCCAAGACTAAAATCACCTTGAAAGGGAAGAGATTTCAGACCATTGATGAGATTGAGGGAAATACAATGGGACAGCTGATGGTGATTCCAACAAAGGATTTTACAATGTTTTGAACAGTGGAATAGATGCTAGAACTGTGTGAGGTCCCAAAGTGCCTACTTTGATGGGGACTGAGGCATCATTGTCCTATGTACAATGTTTCTTGTATCTTGTATCTTCTTCAATAAATGTTTCTATTTTTCATAGCACGTGGCTGGATACTTTATGGACAGAGCTTGTATTTACACACATGTATGAACACTTATTTAAATGCTTTTGAGAGACACATACCAAATTTTCTACAAAAAGGAGGGGAATTCGGGCACAAGTGATTGTGAAAAGGAAGTTTACTTTATATGTTACATATTTTAATAACAACTTTGAACTATAATTCACATAAAATACAATTCACACATTTTCAATGTGCATTCCGATAGTTTTCAGTATATTCACCATAAGTTTAGAACATTAGCATCACCTAAAACAAACAAACAAACAAACAAAAAAACCTCTTGAGCCCTGACAATTGTGGCTCAGCTGGTTGGGCATCGACTTGCAAGGTGAAAGGTTGTGGGTTTGATTCCCAATCAGGGTGCATATAAGAGGCAATAGATTGATGTTTCTCTCTCACATTATGTTTCTCTCCCTCTCTCTCTCCCTTCCCCTCTCTCTCAAAAAAGCAACTCTTTATCCATTAGCATTCACTCCCCATTTCCCTTCTTCCATACTGCCACACCTAGCCCTAGACAACCACTTTCTGTCTCAATGGGTTGGTTATTTGGGGCATTTCACATAAATGGAATCATACAATATGGGGTTCTTCATTACTGGCTTCTTCACCCGGCATAATGTTTTCAAGTTTCATCCATATATTAGTATGTCATTTTTGTTTGTTTGTTTGTTTGTTTGTTTTCTAAATCTGTAGGACTGTCTTACCAGAAAGACATCCAGCTGCAAGGCACTTAACATTCTTCTTGCCTATAAATTAAACATCCTTGATAATGCCAAATACACAGTTTAACTTTCAAATGAAAACAAATTTCAAATGAAAAGAAACCTTAAAGATGGTTAGCTGCACTACTTTACAGTCCACCACTGAGCATTGTGATTTTGCTTGAATCGTGATTTTTCTCCCTAGAATTACCCTCCTTGTCGTTAAAGGGACTGCATTAAGTCCATTTTTAATTTATCTTGTTCATTTGCATAAATACAACAAGAGGAGCAAATGATCACTTATGATCTTTAATTCTGCTTTGCGGGACCTTACACAAGGAACATTTAGGGTGACCTTCAGTCTGCCCTTCAAGGCCCAGAAGCAGAACCACATATCTGGCATTCAGCCTTGCCTGTAAACACCTGTATTTTCCAAGTCCTTCTGGTTTTCCATTGTGCCTTAAGGTCCCATATAGCCATCTTCCAGGAAAACAACCTTCATTCCTTCCCTGGAAAGACTGCCATGGATCGTGCATCTATCCAAGGTACCAGGCCTTTTATCTCGTGGACTTTTATTACCTTTGAAAGTCAATCCCAGTTCCTCAGGGCTTTTTGGTAACAGCCAACGCCCAAGCATGTCTCCTTCAGGCATGACATTCTAGTCAAAGTCTTAGTTAAGAAAAAAACAAACCTCTATTAACAACTGGTCTTATTAGTTTTATGCAAAGAAACTTATGTCATTACTTACTTCATTAGAATGCCAAACTCTGGAGGGATTGGATAGGAACAAAAATATAGTGTGAAGGAAAATCCTTCTCCTAATATTCACTGAACTGGCATTTCCATTCTTTATATTTTCATTTTTTCCCCCACTAAAATTTTTTGTTTGTTTTTTCATTACAGTTGTTCCACTTTTTTCCCCCTCTTGATTCCCTGCACCCTGCCCCTCCTTCTCCCACATTCAGTCCCCACCCAGTTGTCCATGTCCATGGGTCATTTATACATGTTCTTTGACTAGACCCCTCCCCTTCTTACCCCTTCTCTCCCTCTCATCTCCCCCTTTGTTACTGTTAGTTTATTCCTTGTTTACATACCTCTGGTTCAATTTTGCTCATTTGTTTGTGTTGTTCATTAGTTTCTTGTAATAGGTGATAGCATAAGGTATTTTTCATTCGTTGCCTAGCTTATTTCACTGAGCATAATTCTCTCTAGTTCCATCCATATTGTTGCAAATGGTAGAAGTTCCTTCTTTCTTTCAGTACTTATTCATTGTCATTTTCCCCCTTTGTACTCGTGTTCCTCTCTGTTTCTTCATCTTTTTAAAGCAGACCCTTTAGCATCTCTTGCAATGCTGGTTTGGTGGAGATGTATTCTTTAAGCCTTCTTTTGTCTTGGAAACTCCCTATTTCACCTTCCATTTTGAATGAGAGTCTTGCTGGATAGAGTACTCTTGGTTGTAGGCCTTTGTTTTTCATTGCTTAGAGTATTTTTTGCCATTCCCTTCTGGCTTTTAGTGTTTCTCCTGAGAAATCTGATGATAGCCTTATTGGAGCTCCCTGGTATGTTATTAGTTGTTTCTCTCTTGCTGCTTTTAGGATTCTCTCTTTGTCTTTGAATGTTGGCATTTTAATTATGATGTGTCTTGAAGTGGGCCTGTTGGGGTTCAGCTTCATTGGGACCCTCTGTGCTTCCTGGACTTGCATGACTCTTTCTCTCCTCATGTTAGGGAAGTTTTCTGTCATTAGTTTTTCAAAGAGGTTTTCTATTCCTTGCTCTTCTTCTTCTCCTTATGGAATTCCTATGATATGGATATTATTACATTTCATGTTATCCTGCAGCTATCTTAGAGTTTCTTCAGTCTTGTTCAGTCTTTTCATTTTGTTGCACTGTCTGGGAGTTTTTGTCGACATTGTTATCCAGCTCGCCGATCCGAACTTCTGCTTCCTCTAGCCTGCTTTTAATTCCTTCTACTTGTTCTTCAATTCAGAGATTGTATTCTTCATTTCCTCCTGGCTCTTATTGATAGCTTCCGTGTCCTTTTTCATGCTGGTGTAATTCTCAGTAAGTTCCTTGTAGTGTTTCTGGAGTTCTTTTTAGTTTCCGCTGAGCTCATTGAGCTTCTCCATAATTCATCTTTTGAATTCCATATCTGATAGTTTGCTCCCCTCTATTTCATTTAGCACTCTTTCTGGGGATTCTACCTTTCCTTTTGATGGGGGGTTGTTTCTCTGTCTCCCCATTTTTGTGACTCCTATTGTTTGTTGGTGCTTCTTAGAATGATCTAGTATGTCATTTTTTTATTGTTAAATAATATTCCATTATATGAATATACCACTTTTTGTTTATCCATTCATCCATTGATGGACATTTGGGTTGTTTTCAATTTTTTTTTTAAATCATGCAAGGTTGTTTTTATTAAGCTTTATGATTAGATTACAGCTAAGTATTTCAGGGATTACTTCATTTGACAAGAAGACAAGACATTCTGGGAAAAATTTCAAAAAACTCTAAGGACTTCACAGCTACTGGGTACAAAAAACATCTACTCTGCTGTTAACAGGTATGTTAATGGAAAGAAACTAAGTGACAACTGGTTCTCTCCTACAGAATGATTATCCTGGACAAGTAGCTACAAAGAAATGTGCACGACTATTATGGAGCTAGAGATATCTTGCATCTAAATCCATCCTTTTTATTACAGATAGAATTTGGAGGTCACATTGGAAGGTAAATGATTCAGTATAAGCTACATGTCAAGTATTCTATGTGTAGTATTAGTGCTAATATGATTAGCTTATGTTTTTAAAAATCGAGGAAGCAATAATTCTGTATTTAAACCCCACAATAATGTATTAGCTACTGCACAAGATGCTTAGCCGAGTATTCTTCTCTCTATTGTTGTAGTTTCTTTATGACTTCTCAGAAATTTTCATTGTGACTGTCTTAACCCCTGTTCATGGAATCCGTATTCTCCCAGTTCTTGTCCATTTCCAGACAACTTGAATCCACCAAAGGGACACTGGGCAAATACCACACTATAGCAAATCACCCACACTGTTCTGGCCTGCATAGCAGAGGAGACCGTTACGGCTTTATCAAGGTCTTTGGTAAGATTCCTGCTGATAAGCCATTGAGAGTATTGTTTGCTCTCTTGATCATATCATCTAAAGAATTAAACTTCATAATTTGCTGCACTGGTCCAAATATCATTTCTGCCTCTGTTATTTCTCATCGTCAGTGCCTAAACAACCCTGATTCATTTTGTTCTACCTGTGGCGGTTTCATCATTCCCAAAGGACAAACATTAGTGCATTTGTCAGGCAAGCTTATTTTGCATATTTTAAAGTAAAACTTGGTGATCAAGATAAGTCTTGGGCCCCTCACAAGATGTGCAAGCACTGTGTAAAGAGTTTATGGATGTGGACGAAGGGAACACGTGATAAATTGCCATTTGGTATACCTATGGTTTGGCGAGAGCCCAGAGATAATTCAAGTGACTGTTACTATTGTAAAATGAAAACGTCAGGATATAACAAGAAAAATAAATGGAAAATAGAGTATCCTAGTCTACCATCAGCTATACACCCAGTGCCTCATTCAGCTGAAATCCCAGGGCCAGTTTTCATTGAACTACCCTCTTTCAAAAACAGGAGTATGGTGAAGAACTAACTAACAGCAACGATGAAGATTTTTAAATTGAAAATGAATCAGTTCATAAGAGATTTGATCAGCATGAGTGGAATGATTTGGCATGAGATTTGGGACTATTCAAAAAGGCTTAAGAACTCCTAGCATCAAGACTGCATGAGAAAAACTTGCTTGAAAAAGGAGTGAAGGCATCCTACTTTTGATCAAGAGAAAGTGCATTTCTGCAGTACTTTTGAAGTGATGGTGGCTTTGTGTATAACATACATGGTTTAATGGAGGAATTGGGAATTCCAGTCTATAATGCAACTGAATGGCGACTTTTCATTGATAGCTCAAAGCGGAGCTTGAAGTGTGTCCTCCTCCACAATGGCAATTTATTTGGTGCAGTCCCAATTGGTCATTCAGTTTGTTTTCGTGAAGAATATGAAGAAATAAAGAGAGTCATTGATCTGTTGCAATATCACAAGCACAATTGGATCATCTGTGTTTGCCTTAAAATTATCTGCTTCCTTCTTGGTCAGCAATGCGGATACATCCAGTATTCCTGTTTTTTGTGTATGTGGGACAGCACAGCTTGTGAGAAGCATTGGGTGGAATCAAATTGGCCTCCAAGATCTGACCTCAAACCTGATGATCCAAACATTCTACATGTTGACAGAAAGAACATTATATTCCCAGCTCTGCACATAAAACTGGGTCTCATGAAGCAATTTGTTAAAGCTTTGCCAACTGAAGGAGACTCTTTCAAGTATCTCATTTAGGCATTTCCTAGCCTGTCATTTGAAAAGATAAAATACCTTAATATGTATGTTTGGTAGCAGAACTTTACTACTGGTATGCAATTTGACTTACAGTAACAATATATAGCCTTTATATGAATAAAATAACTTTAAATAAACAGTATATTCAGGTAGTTTTTTCTTCATTTTCCTTTGTATGTACATTTTGTATGATTTTTTGGACAAAGGGAGGGTATCTTGTACCTTAAAAAGTTGACATGATAGAGAAAAACTGGGGTCATTTTTGGATTCAGATGACAAAAGTTAGTAAAAAACAAGTGTCATATATAACTCAATGAAAATTCTGTTCCCCAGTGTAATAATACTTATTTTTTATTGAGTCCGGATATATCTCAGGCACTTATATCACTTAATTTCATTTGCACATTTCTATACCTATTTCATAGGTGGATCATTGATATTGAGTTATTTTCCATGATTTTCTAGATAGGACCATCTGGCTCCAGAGTGGAGCTTTAGTCCCCTGCCCCACCTGCTTCTTTTGCTTAACATCCATCTGCACACTCTTGGGACTACTCAAGCTGCTGTGTGGGAGACAGGTTTCCTCCCTTGGTGGCAAACAATGACTCATTCTCATAACTTAGAGGATAATGGTCTAGCTTGTGGGGGGAACATTTACAGGATTTTTAGCCCAAGAAACTCTAATAGACCCTCTTCCCATTTTCCTTTCTGTATCTTAATTTCAAATCATTCTTACAGTAGCTGCTAGCAGAATCAAAGCAATAATTATATTTCCTTATTGAGGACTGAGGTCTAAAAGTCTTTAACTGTTTTTGCCCACTAACTTGTGAGTTGCACCTGAATGTACCAACCTAACTGAAATTCTTTTTCAAAATCTTATTTTTAGTTAACAATTTCAACTTAGTAAAGGCCTTAACTATTTAACTCTAACGTGGAGGTCAATAAATGAATTTGTAATGTCTTTCCAAGATGTAATTTAAAAAAGGAACTTTGGGCTGGAAATCTGCAGACTTGTGTCCACTTAATTTTACTAAATTTGTTTCTTTATCTATAGAATACAAAATTGGTGTTTTTCTTGCCTAATTTACAGAGATGATATGGTAGGGATCCCATTGCTAGGAAGTGCTTTGTAAATCCCAAAGTGTTTTACAAGTATAAGTCATTAGGCAAGATGAAGTGAAATGCTCAGAAAGTCACCAGGGAAAAGGAGGGCTCTAAGCAAGGGGTTCACCAAGAATTCACTCACAGGGAAAAGTTGTGCCCCTCTCACAGCTGTTTGCCCTTAGCTTAAGGGGTGCAGTTTCAACACGGTTTTCCAGCTGGATCCATGATGATCTTCAATTCTTTGACTTCTAGGAAACCAGTCTTATTATCATCTAAACTGAGTACCCCATCCTAGAGGGTAACATGTTGATAAAGTGACCCCCTTGGCACCAGTGAAGCTAGGGATGTGGATAATGCTGGTTGGGTAAGCAAACTAAAAAGTCGAGAACTTATTGTATGTCACCTTGGTTATAAGCACAAAGATATTGCAATAGGATAAGAGACAAAAGAAAAGGTGAGCTGTAAATCCTTCATGAAGTTATGGGCACCTCAATTCTTGAAAATCAATTCTGACTTAAAACAGAATTTGAGTCCTGGGTAGTCCAAGCAGCGCTCAGCTCAGTTTGAGCACCCATGCAATACAATGTGATGGTGTTAGTGACTGTCTTTGGTCTCTTTCTATTCTCTGGGCTATAGGCTTTCCAGAGATATGTGCGGGTGAGCTACCAGTGCCCAGAAGGAAGATTGAAGGAAGGGATGTGGACGTTAATGGCAGGCCTGAAGCTTTGGTATCGAACCCCTTCACGCTGCTCTAGCTCCCTCACCCACAACCCCTATCTCCCTGCAGACACAGTCAAGCTTGGGAAACTCAAAGGGTTTCACTTCCGCCTGGCTGCAGGAACCACAAGTTCCAGTTTAGGTCGGAATTGGGATAATCGTAGTCAAAATACACCCAGATGCTCTCACACACCCAGACGCGCGCGCATCCCCCGGCCACGGGGCGCATGTGAGCCCACGCCCCGCGCACTCAGTCCTGCCTCGAGCCAGAGCATCCTCAGCAACTGCCACAGAAGAAGCCTCCTCCCCTCTCCTCTTCTTCCTCCTCCTACCCCCGCTGCCAGCGACACCGCTGCTGCTGTGTTTCCTATCCCCTCTTGTCCTCGTTCTTCGCCCAGTTTCTGCTCCTCCTACCAGCCCCAGATCCTCCTGCTTGGCGGCGAAAAGCAGAACCTTCAGCAGCGGCTCCCCCTCGCTCTCACTACGAAGAGGCTGGAACAGGTCTGTGTGGGGGGCGCTTTGTTGCAGGCTGTTGGAGCCCCAGTGGCTCCAAGAGCCGCTGGGAGGGCACGGGGCACACGGAAGGGAAGATTATTTTCTCATTTTTGGTCTTTTTCTATGAATAGATGGGGTGCGATGTGGTAAAAGGGTTCTGGATCTCTTTGCCCATTCGCCGTCCCTTTCGCTTCAAGGCAAGAAAACACCAAAGCTGCCTAGACTCCTGCTCCCCGCCCACCCTTAAAGCTCTCTTTCTTTGCGCCCCTCCACCTCCCCGCATCCACTTCCCAGAGCTGAGCTTTCTCTTGTTCTTGGAGCTTATGATGGGGGCGGGGAGAGATGGATGGAGTCGATCCAGCAGGGCACCTGGGTGCATGGGGCGTTGTTACATACAACAAAAACCAGTCCTAACAAGCTTCCAGTTCCAGACTAGGCTGCAGGCTGCTATTGGTGTGGGGTGTGGGCTGGGCATACTAGGGAAGTGAGAGAATGTGAGGGGGCACTCCCTATTTGTGACAGGGCACACAAGAATGCAGTGATGTGTGCCGTGGAGATAGTGCAGGTTTTATGTGGAATTCAGTGAGTGTGAGTGGTTGTGTTGTGAGTGTGTGCGTGTGTGTGTGCGTGTGTGTACATGTGCTTGCGCGCCCGCCATGGGGCTGGGATACTCCTGGCATTATATGTCCTTGGGTATCAACACACGCCAAGCCAGACTGCAGTAATATGCAGGTGGATCTGGTCCAACCTGTTCTGCCCACACTGGAAGGATAATAATGATTTCAAAGTGATGGAAATCCTCCCAGCTGGGGCTCTTGCTTAGGATAATATGAGTGTGAAAATTTCTAGCCAGGTTGACCAAGTCTTAATGGACGTGTTATTGTTCCCACAAAGATGCCCAACTTTCTTAGCAGGTTTTCTTCTCTCAGCCAATGAGCATCCAAAGCTCTTACAGTGATTCCTGCAGTAACCCCTGCCCCCATCCCTTAATCAGTGGATTCTCATTTGTTCTTTGCTGTAGCAATGTTGGTGGTGGGCTAAGATGTAGGGGTGTATGTTTGGAGAAAAAAAGAACATACTAAAGTGCGGCTCTGTATTATCTGTGAATTTGGGTTAGATTTTTTTCTTGAACCATAAAGTGTGAATTGGTATGGCCATTATTTTTAAATCAAAGAAAGAAGAAATTAATAAAAATGAATGAAACTCTTAAACCTTCTCTTTGACATTTTTATTTGTGGTTTTAATTAAGCATTGCTTTTTTGGGATTCAAAAAATACAGTTAAAGATAGTGATCATTCAATCAACCAACATCTATTAAACACCTGCTACGTGCCCATAGTAATGTTAAGTATTGAAAGTCTAGAAATGAATAAAACATCATCTCCACTCTCAGGGAGTGCACAGTCTGGTAAGCAAGATAGAGTATGTAAATAGAATAATTATAGTAGAGTTTGATGAGGGACAGGCAGGGTACTGTGAGAGGGCACAGAGGAGGGATGAGTGGCTGGAGGTGGAGGTATATGATAAAGAAAGGCTTTACTGGGGAAGAGACATTTGAATGAGTCTTGAGGACTTAATTCACCAGGTAGCTAAGTTGAGGGAACAGCATGTCTAAAGGCAGAGGATTCATAGTTAAGTAAGAATGCAGGGGGTCCTAAGAAGTGTTACTGTCACATTCTCAACCAACTCAGAATTAATCTCCCTGGACTTGGATGGTGATTAATGGTGAATCCAAAAGGAGCCTGTATTGGGTGGGGGAAGTAGAGGAAGGTATAGAAGAGATAAATGGTAATGGAAGGAGACTCAACTTGGAGTGATAAACACACAATGCAGTACACAAATGATGTGGTATAGAATTGTACACCAGAAACCTGTATAATTTTTTGATTTTACTAAGCAATGTCACCCCAATAAATTTAATTAAGAATAAAATAAAATTTAAAAAAGGAGTATTGCAGATTGATAAGGATCAGAACACATGCTCATCTGAAGAAATGTCTAGGCTATTTATTAATATTAGTGTGTTTTGCTTTAAGCAAATATGGTATGTGTAAGTATGGATTTACAAGGCAAATGGACTAGATGGATAGTACTCATATTGCAGAGTTTGTTGCTTTACAAAAGGATTCATAATCAGATCATCTTAAATAACAGTGCCCATATGACCTTTACAGTGAAGTTTTTACCCAAAATACATTTATACAAAATTTTTCACATAGCCAGTGAATGGTATGCCAAAGAAAGAAATACCCATGTTACATTTTGTACAATAATTACCAGTTTTAATGGAAGCATTTTCCCTCATAGTGTGAATGTTTAATAAATACTGTAATAAAACATGAAAATAGCAGCAATAAATAAATTCATTGTGTGTTCTTTTATCATTTGAGTTGTATTTAAAATACAAATGAACCAGCACAGGTTCTTCAGGGATTTTTACATTCTAGGACTTTTAGTAGTGTCACTGGTAATTAATAATAGCACAAGATTCTGTGCCATGTTAGTTTTAAAATGGATATATGGTAAGTGCTATAATAGTCATGCTATTAAGCCAGAACAGAGACACATTCCAAGTCTCCTCTTTTGTTGTTTTGGTGCTAATTGTATGAGATGATGAATCTAAGAGATGGATGATTTCTACTGTAAGTGCCTGATGGACCCAAAATTGTGCTAGTTAAGAGCATAAACCCCTAAGGCTTAGACCAGCATCCTGGGCATCTCCTCCCTTAAATGAAGACTGAAAATAGCTCTGAGTTCAATTTGAAAGGAATTTCAGCAGAATTAAGTGAGCCTGAATTGACTTCCTCCCTAGTTTGGTCAATGCCCTACTGCAGAGGAAATGATAGCCTGGGGTCCTTTGGGTGCACACAGGTCCTTTGTTTACTGGCTGTCAATACCACAAGGTATCAGGCAATATTTCTAAGAATCATCCCCACATTTGTGATGGAGTAGAATTGATCTGTCTGCTATGCCAATACTCAGAACAGTTTAGTGGACAGACCAGTGCTTCTCAATGTGCTTTCCAAAGACTAGTTGACAGGATGTTAGTAGGTGTTACACACACACACACACACACACACATTTTGTGGTCAGGTTTAATTTAGGAGATTCTTGCTTAAACAGAAACAGGTTTATTTATTGCAGGGCTTCTTAAAGCCTTTACTAGGCTAATGTATAGTGTGACTCTCCAGGAAAATAGAATATGCAATATTTCCCAGATTTATTTGCCTAGAGAGCCTGGTATTCCAACAAGCATTTGGTTGGACTGGTGTTGGGAAGAACATTCTTTAGGCAATAACTGGCAAGAGAATTTCCTGCTGAGTTCAGAGGCTGCTCTGTCTTGCTGGCTAAACTTAATGACTTGATTCACCCTTCTAGGCTTTCCTTCCCCCATGTGTAAACTAGGCTGATAACAATCATTGCTCTCACAGACTTTGATGGTGTGATGACAACTAAGATAATATTTCTGCAAGTATTTTGAGCTCTTTAGAAGAAAGGCTCTATATAAACTCAAAGCTATTGTGAAATGGACATGAAGAATTAAGACAATTATCTTAATAATTCAGGCTCAAATCCTGTTTTTCTGCAATGTTCTTGGTCAGACTGCCTCATTTCTCTGCTCTTCTTTGACTGGAAAGACCTATCATTCAACCTTGGGTGACTCAGTTCTCTTTCACATCCTGAAAATTTCAGTGTGGACTTTAATTTCCTGGTCCAGAGGTATCATCACTACAGCCTAAGAAAAGTTCCATCAACGTGAACACATCCTGCTGACCAAAGAACCCTGGAGGTAGGAATTAAATTTAGTTGGAAAGTTGCTTTTATCTTTCAGACTCATTTTCTTTCAGATGCAATTCTAAAAGGCTATCTTGGAAGCTAGCTGCTGCAAGGTTTTCTCCAGTGGCCCCCAAATGCCCTATTTAGGCTGGATCCCAGTTTGCAAAAGAGGTTTGTTGAGCTCAGTTTGGGGGTTCATTTTACTAATAGGAAGGCGTAGCCATATTTAAGGAAATTTAAAGGCAAAAGAAAAAGCACTTGTGTGACTAATGATCCTTCTTGTTTCCTTTGACTCTTCATTAATTCCCTCAACCTCTATTCTTTACAAGGTGCCTTGAAGGAAGAATGGAGTTCTTGAGAATAATCACTACAAACTGGATTTGGGATAGAGACTGATGTGCAGGCATTGGAGTTACTAGTTCTACAATGCTCTGTACATGGGCCAGCCATTCTCTGCATGAAAGCAGCAAGCTTCAGTTGAAGTAGGAAATATTTATGTTAGCCACAGAGAAAACTGTATGACTTTGACTATGATTCTAAAAAGTGACAGTGAAGTCATTCTCTGCTCTGGAGAATTTAGTGGAAATCCATGTTCACTAGGGAAGATTTATGGAATGGTAGAGCCAAAAGTGTCTTTAGAAGTTTATTTGGTGCAAACCAAGGAAAATGAGAAAGTGAAGTGAGTTGCCTAAGGTCACACAGCTACCATATGACAGAACAGATGTTATTCTAAAGGTTAAAACTGCTAACTGTTGTTATCTGCTGCCTCCTAATCGTCTTTCTACTAGACCTATCTTCTTGTCTAATTCAGGGGAGTGTGGGTTGGCTCATTCACTGGGACTTGGAGGGCATTTTCAAGCCTGTGTTGTATGACCTCTATTTAGCAGCTTTATCAGATGGACAGGTTACTTCTAGTAGAGCCCTAAAAGGTCATGTGTCCCCTCCCACTTCTCTACATTCTTCAGTATATAGTTTTCTGAGTCACCAAGCCAAGCAGACAACTCAAAACCTGAGGCATGGTTGTTTTGCCTAGATACTCAGTGGGTGAATCTATCACCTCATTCCCTCTACTCTGATGGTTATTAACATTTTTTTGGATCAGGGACCTCCTTGAAAGTCCAATGAAAGATATTGATGCACTTCCCAAAGAAAGACTCACATCCACTAACATGCGCATGTAATTTCAGGGCCATCTACGGCTCCTACTCTGCTGGCTCTTTTTGTTGGCACACAGCCTAGGGTTACTTGTATATGCTCCCTAAGATTCTCAGAGCTGGGATTATAAACCTTAATTTAGAGAGAGTTGGAAATACTGGCATGAGCCTTGTGCCAAATAGATTAGGGGAAGATGAGCTAGGGTGGAATTTCCTTAGGATAAAAAAGTGGGATTGAATCCTGAACTATAGTTGAAAACAGAAGAGGAATTGAAATGGACTAGCCATGTACCCTTCTCCTAAATTTATGAAAGAAATGAGGGAAAATGAGGTAGAATGGTGGGATATTTGGATGGATGGGAGAGAAAGGTCATTCTAGAGAGGGTGTCAATAATACCATAATTGCATGAAATGAAACTGTTCTAAAAGAATGCAATAACCCTTCCACTTCTTTTTATCATTCCTTTCCCTAGTTTAAGTTCTAAATAGCAACAACTCATGGCTTTGGGTATTAGAGATTGTCTTAGATGTGGAAACACCATGTCCTTGAAGAGGACGTTTTTAGAGGCTGAGAGTGGGAGCTGGACACTCTGGGGGAATGGCACAGTTTACCTCACTTTTTGTTTAAGAAAAGCATTTTTATGATCAAAATAATATATGCTAATTCTTGTAAAAATAGAAATATGAAATAGAATGTCCCTAGAATCTCTGCCACTAATCCCCCACTGTGTTCACAGTTTGGTATGTATCATTTTGTGCATGTTTTTATGAATATATATTCATATTCATAAAATAATGAAAGGAGTGTCCAATGCTTCACATATTGTTCTACACCATGCTTTTCTTTCTTTCTTTTTTTTTTTATTTTATTTTTTGGTTTTTCAATTGCAGTTGTCCCATTTTTTCCCCATTGCTCCCCCCAACACAGCCCACCCCTTCTCCCATAATCATATCCCTCCCTGTTGTCCATGTCCATGAGTCATTTATACACGTTCCTTGACTAAACCCTTCCCTTACTTATCCCCCTTCTCTCCCTCCTCCCTCCCCCCTATTGACTACTATTCTAGTCTTTGCCTATTTAGTTCGTTTGTTTGTGTTCTTTAGTTTCCTGTATTAGGTGATATCACATGGTATTTTTCTTTCCTTGGCTTATTTCACTAAGCATAATTCTCTCTAGTTCCATCCATGTTGTCGCAAATGGCAGGAGTTCCTTCTTTCTCTCTGCTGCATAGTACTCCATTGTGTAAATGTACCACCGTTTTCTGATCCACTCATCTACAGATGGGCACTTAGGCTGTTTCCAGCACTTAGCTATTGTAAACAGGGCTGCTATGAACATAGGGGTGCATAAGTTCTTTTGAGTTAGGGTTTTAGGATTTTTTGGGTATAATCCTAGCAGTGGAATCACTGGTTCAAAAGGCAGTTCCATTTTTAGTTTTTTGATGTAATTCCATGCTGTTTTCCATAGTGGCTGTACCAGTCTGCGTTCCCACCAACAGTGCAGTAGGGTTCCCGTTTCTCCACATCCTCGCCAGCACTTGTTGTTTGTTGATTTGTTGATGATGGCCATTCTGACTGGTGTATAGTGGTATCTCATTGTGGTTTTTATTTGCATCTCCCTGACGGTTAATGATGTTGAGCATTTTCTCATGTGTCTATGGACCTTCTGTATGTCCTCTTGGGAGAAGTGTTTGTTCAGTTCCTTTGCTCATTTTTTAATTGAGTTGTCTGTTTTCTTGATGTTGAGTTGTATAAGCTCTTTATACGTTTTGGAGATCAGTCCCCTGTCTGAGATATCATTGGCAAATATGTTTTCCCATATGGTTGGTTTCCTTTTCATCTTGCTGATGTTTTCTTTTGCTGAGCAGAAACTCTTTAGTTTGATGTAGTCTCATTTGTTTATTTTTTCCTTTATTCCTCTTGCCTTAGGCGATGTATCCGTGAAAATATTGCTACATTGGATATCTGAAATTTTCCTGCCTATGTTTTCCTCTAGGACTTTTATGTACACCATGCTTTTCATTGAACTATATGTCAGGAGGTATTTTCCTGCCGATACACATCTAGTTATTTCATTTGAAAAATACAATTGTGATATAATTTCTTCAGTCCAACCATTATTGATGAATTTTTACATTATTTCTAATTATTAAAATTATTAAACATTTGTGCAATATACCTCCTTTTATATGCATCTCTGCATATAACTGCAAGTGTTTGTGTAGTATATATTGATAGTAGTGAAACTGCTGGTTCAGTATTTGGTTTGCCTATCTTTGATTTTAGTAGAGCCCTCCAAAAAGACTACAGCAACTTACATTTATACCAACAATTGCCATTTCTCCATGCTCTTCCTCACCAATTTTAGATATTATTGATCTTTTTAAACTTTGACAATGTGATAGGTAAAAAAAATCTCCTTTTTATTTGTATTTTTTGGGTACTAGTGAGGCTGAACATCTTTTCATGTTTAGTGGCCATCTCTATTTCTTCTTCCATGTCACCATTTCGTATTCTTTGCCTGTTTTTCTATTGAGTTGTTCTTTCTAGTTTTGAGAACTGGGGCCTCTTTCAGACAGTAACTATTTAACTGTTACCTATGTTGCAAAAAAATTAGGCAGTTTATTGTTTATCTTTTAACTTTTATTTTAATGTCTTTCATTGTACAGAAATGTTTGAAATTTAAAAAAATCATAATTGTCACTCTATGCCTTTATGAGTACTCAATGCCACAATGAACATCCTTGGACTATATAATATTCATTTGGCTAATTATTTCTTTAGGATGAATTCCTAGGACTGGATTTTTTCAGTTGTTTTTCTCTAGGTATTGCTAACTTGCTCTATAATGTTTTTACCAATATACACTCCAACCACAGTTTATAAACGTACACTCTGTTCCTCCTCTTGATGTCTTCTGATGGTTCAGGTTTTGCTTCTTTTAAAAAAAAATATTTTATTTATTTATTTTTAGAAAGAGGGGAAGTGAGGGAGAAAGAGAGGGAGAGAAACATCAATGTGTGGTTGCCTCTTGCACGCCCCCAGCTGGGGACCTGGCTCACAACCCAGGCTTGTGCCCTGACTGGGAATTGAACTGGCAACCCTTTGGTTCGCAGGCAGATACTCAATCCACTGAGCCACACCAGCCATGGCAAGTTTTGCTTCTTAAGTCAAATGCTAGTCAGGAATTCACATTCAGCATTGCAAAATGCTTGAAACACAAATCCCTAACTGCACATGAAATACATGTAATATATGCTTCACCTTCAATTATTTAAGCAAACATGCATTTTAATTCATTTCCAACTAGAACTATGTCAAAAGCATTTTTCCATCATCAAATCCCTCTAAATTCACTGTGAAGTGGCCATTTAGGGTCATTTCTGCTAGCAGCAGCCACAGCAACAGACAATGTTGGACTAACTTTTGAGATCTACCATGTAAAACCCTTGGGGAAAAGCTATTGCTGCACTTTCACTGACCTCTGAGGTCAGGTTGATCACTTCCAGAATTTTCCAGAAGCTAAGTGCTGAGTAGGAGTCAGCTTCTATCCATTTAATTTGGCTTCCTGCAAAGAGGACAAGTTTGAGGTCCTCCCATGAGAAGTTATTGTAACAGAAATAAACAGTGATGTCACCGTCTGCAAAGGGAATAGTGGCAAACAGGTACAATTGTAGCTTTTCCCCTCACTCTGCCTAGGCTTCTTGTATCTCTTTTCTGCCAACATCCAGATATGGTCAAGGCAGATTTGGTGTTTGCTTTAGGCCAAGCATAGGGTCTATGGGTTAGGAGAAGATGGAAATTAGAGTGGTCGTTTGTGTGGCTTAAGAACTATCTTTGTCTAAAGAGAGTCAGTAGCAACCTTAAAATCCCTTGGGGTTGCAAAGCAGTGGAGGGAGCACAAAAGAGCGGTGACAGCTGTTAACTGTTTTACAGATAGAAAAAGACATTTGGAAAGGAGAAATGCTCTGAGAGTTGGGCATTTCTGGAAAAGACTCCTGACATAGTCTACCACCCCAACACTTGCTAGCTAAAAATTTGGCAACTTTTCTCCCCTGGGGATGAATATAGGTGTCTTTAAAGTATGGCTTCCTGACTTGATATATTTCATAATGTCCTTTGTACTTACTCATCATTCACTTTACCTAGTGCAGTACTTACACAGCCCACTACTGGGATGGCTATAAGCTATCAGAAGATGGGTGGGTTATTTTCCCCAAAGGAATAATGTGGATTATTTGAACTATTGACAATTATGATTTGTGGTTTTCTACATTCCTCAAAATCTGGGTATTTGGGAAATGGCTTTAGAGCCTATCTAAATTTGTTTTTGTTTTCTTTTAAAGTTTTGGACTAGAATGAGAATAGTTCACAGAAGAACTGATGGCCAAATAATATAATTATTAACCTTTGCTGCTTTGAAAAAAAAAAAAGGTTTTGGTTGTTAAGTTAATGAATGTCCCATCTTAAAGCTAGAGTGTCTCTTCTTCAACTGAATAATTTAAAACTGAAACATTATAGCCACAAATATGGTCTGTACAGATAAGTCATGTGATACATTTCTCCTTATGCATGGTCATAAAGGGAAAGACCATATATTCTTTTCTTTTTAAACTATGCTTGATGCTTTTAGTACAACAGAGGACTGTCAGTGCTTTATAGCTCAGATTAGAACCAGGAGGGGATATCTGTCTCCATAATTAAACTAGAAAGGAAACATCTCATTAAGAGGTAAAGACATTTGGTAAATGGAGCTTAGTGAATTGAGAGTCAGAAGATCTGGGTTCTAGTTCTGGTTTTGTTTCTAATTAGTTGTCTGACCTTGGACAAGTGCTTAAATGTCTCTGAGTAGGGAGTGGAATGTTCCTTTATTTTATTTTATTTTTAATCATTTTTATTATATTTTATTGTTTATGCTATTAAAGTTGTTCCCACTTTTTCCCCCTTTGCCCACCTCCACCCAACCCTCCTCCCGCAGGCAATCTTCATACTATTGTCCGTGTCCATGGGTCACACAAATACCCATGGGCCATGCATATATGTTCTTTTGCTAATCCCGTCACCTTCTTTCATCCAGTCGTACCTCCCCTCCAACAGCTCTCAGTCTGTTCCATGTATCTATGCTTCTATTTCTATTTCATTCATTAGTTTATTTTGTTTACTAGATTCCACATAGAAGTGAGATTATATGGTATTTGTCTTTCACTGACTGGCTTATTTCACTTAGCCTACTGCTCTCCAAGTCCATCCATACTGTCACAAAGGCTAAGATTTCCCTCTTTTACTGTGTCATAGTATTCTATTGTGTAAATGTACACAGCATTTTATCCACTCATCTACTGATGGGCACTTAGGCTGTTTTTAGATCTTGGCTATTGTAAATAACACTACTACAAGCATAGGGGCATTCTTTGCATTGGTGTTTTGGGATTCTTTGGATATATTCCCAGAAGTGAAATTGGTGGGTCAAAAGAGAGTTCCATTTTTAATTTTTTTGAGGGAACCCCATACTGTTTACCACAGTGGCTCTAGCACTCTGTATTCCCACCAACAGTGCATTAGGGTTCCCTTTTCTCCACATCCTCACCAACATTTGTTGTTTGTTGATTTATTGATGATAGCCATTCTTATACTTGTGAGGCGGTATCTAATTGGGGTTTTAATTTGCATCTCTCTGATGATAAGTGATGCTGAGTATTTTTCATGTGTGTATTTTTCATCTGTATATCCTCTTTGGAGAAGTGTCTATTCAGGACCCTTGCCCATTTTTAATTGGATTGTTTGTCTTCCTGGTGTTAAGTTGTATAAGTTCTTTGTATATTTTGGACATTAAACCCTTATCAGATGTATAAATTGGCAAATACGTTCTCCCATACAGTGGGTTCCCTTTTCATTTTGATGATGGTTTCTTTAGCTGTGCAGATTTATAACTTGATGCAGTCCCCTTTATTCATTTTTTTGTTTGTTTTGTTTTCCTTGCCTAGGAGATATATGGGCAAAAATATTGCTACACAAGACATATGAGACTTTACTGCCTATGTTTTCTTCTAGGATTTTTATGATTCCACGCTTTACATTTAAGTCTTTTATCCATTTTAAGTTTATTCTTGTGTATGGTGTAAGTTAATGTTCTAGTTTCATTTTTTTTTGCATATACCAGTCCAGTTTTCCCAACTCCATTATATGATCATGCCTCCTTTGTGAAATATCAATTAACCATAAAGGCATGAGTCTATTTCTGGTCTCTCTGTTCTGTTCTATTGATCTATATGCCTGTTCTTATGCCAGTACCAGGCTGTTTTGATTACAGTGGCCTTATAGTATAGTTTGATATCAGGTATTGTTATACCTCCAACTTTGTTCTTTTTCAAGATTGCTGAAGCTATTTGGGGTCTTTTTTCTTTCACACAAATTTTTGGAATATTTGTTATATATATATGTGAAATATGCCATTGGTTTGTTAATAAGTATTGTGTTGAATCTATAGATCGCTTTGGGTCATTTGGACATTTTAATGATGTTAATTTTTCCAATCCATTAGCATGGTATATGCTTCCACTTATTTTTATCTTCCTCAGTTTTTCCTTCAGTGTTCTGTAGTTTTCTGAATACAGGTCTTTGACCTCCTTGGTTAATTTTATTCCTAGGTAATTTGTTTTTATTGTTGTTGTTGCAATAGTAAATAGGATTGTTTCCTTAGTTCCTTTTTCAGATAGTTCATTATGAATGCTATTGGTTTCTGAGTATTGATTTTACATCTTGCTACTTTGCTGAATCATTTATTAAGTCTGGTAAGTTTTTGGTGGAGTCCTTTAGCATTTTCTATGTGCAATATGATGTCATCTGAGAATAATGACAGTATTACTTTCTCCTTTTGAATTTGGATGCCTTTTATTTCTTTTTCTTTTCTGATCATTGTGGATAGGACTTTCAGTATTATTTTAAATAGGATTTCTTAGATTTTTTCTATCTTTTGGGGGAATGCTTGTAATGCTATGAACTTCCTTCTCAGGACTGTTTTTGGTGTTTTCCTTAGATTTGGGGTTGTTGTGTGTTCATTTTCATTTATTTCCAGGTTATTTTTTATTTCTTCCTTGATCTCATTGTAAACCCATTTATTATTTAATAACATGCTATTTAGTCTCCATGTATTTGAATGTTTTTGAGTCATTTTATTGAGATTGATTTCTAGTTTCATGCTATTGTGATCTGAGAAAGTGCTTGATATGACTTCAATCTTATTTGTTAAGACTTATTTTGTTTCCTACTATGTGATCTATCTTTGAGAATGATTCATGTGCTCTTGAGAAGAATGTGTATTATGCTGCTTTGGGATGAAATGTTCTGTAAATATCAGTTAAATCAATTTAATCTAGTGTGTCATTTAATGATGCTATTTCCTTGTTGATTTTTTTTTTCTGGAAGATCTGTCCACTGATGACAGTGGTGTGTTAAAATCCCCTACTCTGACTGTTTTGTTGTCGATCTCTTCCTTAAAGTCCACCAATATTTTCTTTATATATTTAGGTGTTCTTTTATTGGGTGCATATGTATTTACAAGGGTTATAGCCTCTTGTTGAACTGACTGCTTTAGTATTATGTAGTGACCCTGGCTGGTTTGGCTCAGTGGATTGAGCGTCGGCCTGCGAGCTAAGTGTCGCTGGTTCGATCTTCCAGTCAGGGCACACCAGAGAAGGAAAACTCTGACTCAAAAAAACCTCCGCTGCCTTGTGGCATACCTCTTCAGGGGAAAGGCTAAGGGAGTAAACTCCGACAGAAAATCCGGAGCCGGAGTCCCTAAGGCGGTTTGACGTTGTAGTCAACACCGGCAACTCCTGCGGCGCACCTGAAGCCAAGCTGTATTGACTCTGTCTTTCCCTTGGATCCTTCAGCTGCGAAGAGAGGGGGGGGGGTCTCCTGCATGGGCAACAGCAGACCCTCCATATCACCCTGCCCAGGCTCTGTAGCTTCAGCTTCACTGGAGAGGACACTCCAGCCTCATCACAAGATGTCGATTCAACACGGGAGGAGACAGATACCGTGTCACTCCCGAGTCGGACTGCACAGCCATTCTCGGCGGTGCAGATAGACTCTTAAGAAGCTACACCATCGTCTCTCGAGACGGACGGCTGCCGACGAGTGACCTTCTTTGTCTCTTGTTATGGCCTTTGTTTTGAAATCTATTTTGTCAGATATAAATATTGCTACCCTAGCTTTTATTTTTCATTTCCATTTGCATGGAATATTTTTCTCCATCTCTTCAATTTCAGACTGTAGAAATTTTTTGTTTTGAGGTGGGTCTCTTTTAGATAGCATATATAAGCGTCATGTGTTTTTACCCATTCAACTACCTTATGTCTTTTGTTTGGAGCATTTAGTCCATTTACGTTTAAGATTATTATGGATAATTAGTTATTTATTACCATTTTATTGTTTTTATGTTCCTCTCTCTATATATTTTCTCTTCTTAAAGCAGGCCTTTAACATTTTTTGCAATGCTGGGTTAGTGGTAATGAACTCCTTTAGCCTTTTTTAGGGGGGCTCTAGGAATCTATTTTGCCTTCAGTTTAAATTATAACCTTGCTAGATAGAGTATTCTTGGTTGCATGTCCTTATTTTTATCACCTTGAATATTTCATGCCAGTCACTTTGGGCCTGAAATGTTTCTGTTGAGAAATCAGCTGACAGTCTTATGGGGCTCCCATGTAAGTAAATAACTGTCTCTCTTGCTGACTTTAAGGTTTTCTCTTTATCTTTACTCTTTGCCATTTTAGTTATGATACATTTGGTGTGGGTTTTGGGGTTCATTTTGATTGGGACTCTCTGTGCTTTCTGAATTTGTATGATATTTTCCTTCATGAGTTTAGGGAAGCTTTTTGCCATTATTTCTTCAAATAGGTTCTCTATCACTTACTCTCTTCTCCTTCTGGTATCCCTATGATTCGAATACTGTTACACTTGATGTTGTCCCAGAGATCCCTTAGATTTCCCTTTTTTTCTTAAGCCTCTTTTTTTTTTTTTTTTTCATTTTCTCTTTGGGTGGATACTGTTATCCTGTCCTCTAATTTGATGATTTGATTCTCTGCTTCTTCTAACCTGATGTTGATTCCTTCTAGTGAATTCTCCATTTCAGATATTATAACCTTCAGTTCTCATTCTTGTTTATGGTTTCTATGTCCTTTTTAATGCTTACTATCTCCTTTTCTGTGTTCTCACTTAGATCATCCATTGTTCCCCTAAGTTTCTTGTGCATCCTATAACCATTATTTTAAACTCTGCATCTGATATTTGAGTTGCTTCAATTTCTCGATTTCTCGCAATTGTTTTCTGGGGATTTCTGTTTTTGTTTTGTTTGGGACATCTTTGTTTGTTTCCACATTGGTTTTCTGTGTTAGGTAAATGTGCTATGTTACCCCCCAAAATATGAAATGCTTCACGAATTTGCATGTCATCCTTGTTCAGAGGCCATGCTAATCTTCTCTATATTGTTCCAATTTAGTATATGTGCTGCTGAAGTGAGCACCAGATGCTCTTTTAATAGAGCAAATCTGGATTAAAAAGTTTACAAGTTATTCAATAATTAGCATATTTCAGGCCCTTTGGCATGTAATCTTCAGTAGAAACATTCCTGAAAAGGACAAAGTGGTATCCAGAACTCTCACCCTTTCTGCCCAAGCTCTCCTTTGAATCCCATTTGAAGATTCTATGCTTCCTTTGACTTGTTAAACTTTACTCTGGTTTTTTTTTTCTCTCTCTCTTCATTAACTGCACTTGTTTTGCAGTAGCTTTTCTTGTTTCTTGGGATTTCAACACCCCAGCTTTTTATTCCCTTGCCTCTTCCTGCCACCACCATATTTTGAACACCTTATCCCCACCCATAAGCCCTCCCTTCATCACATCACTGATTTGTTTTCCTCCAGCCTTAGGTACTTTGTCAATACTGTCCTGCCCCCTAAATGCCAAAAGAAAAGGAGTCAGCATCACTGTCCACCCCTTTGCCCTGCTTATTTTCTTATGTCTCAGCCTTCAGTCCTTCATGTCATCACAAGGGCAATTGAAGCTAGAGAAATGCATCTCCAAAGCAAACTTTCAGACACAGCAAGGTTTTCTTTTTATATATAATTACCCTTTATAGAACTATGTGCCAGGTATTGCACCACTCTTTTGATATGCATTATCTCATTTAATCCCTTTCACAATTCTACAAGGTATGTACAATTAGTATTCTCATTTTACAGAAGAGGAAACTGAGGCTCAGAACAGCTAGATGACTTGCACATTTTCATTCTGCTGGTGAGTAGCAAAGTGGATCTGTCTGTCTGGTCCTGGGTCCTGAATGGTTAAACAGAGTATTCTGCTGTTAAGGGTTGCCCATAGTGATAAGTCTCTGTTATACCAAGGGTAAATATATGAAGCAACAGATTTTCTTGGGAGTGAACAGACTGGGCCCTGAAGAGTCTGAGTAACTTCAAACCCCAGGACTCTGTTTTAATCACAGAGTACTGTTTCCAGGGCTATTATGTATCATCGTAGGGGTGAGGCTAGGATACTGGTCTTGATTCTTGAAGACTGATAATTGAGTAAACCTGTAACATTGGCGTTGTGGAGTAAATTCTTGATATCATTGTTTAGTAGATCATGGGTATGTGAAGCATACTTGTTATTTTTCTCCTTCCACTCCCATCAGGAAACTGTTGCCAAGCATATAGATGATCAGAGGTTGGGAGTGACCTCCTGAATGTTCTCAGCTAAAGAGGAACTGCATAGGGGGCGATAGCCAGGGGGATGGCCCACAATACTGTGAACAACAATCTTGTCAGCTTGGAATCATTGGTTTCCTGCTGACCCAAGTTCTTCTTGTCTGATTCTCATTAACAAACCTGCAACACATAGCAAGGGCATTTGGCATTCTCCAATGCAGACTCATTGAACTAGGATTGATATGACTCAAACTTCTGAGCAAAATAAATCCATGCACAGAGAATTTCAAAATATACCCATGAGATCAAGGCCATACTCAAGCCCTAACCTAATACCCCATTTGAAGGAGCCTAATGTTTCACTTTGAATATAGTACATGGATCAATTTAAAATTGCTGCACAAAAACATTTTTTCTTTTTCTTGGTTCTTTTTTGGAAAGATCTTGTGTTGGCTATAATTTCTCTAAAATCCACTTTTGAGTTGGAGCCTTCAGATGAAGACTTCCACCCATTTTCTGCAGTGTCGGTTATGTTTAGTGTAAGTTACAGTCATTACAGCCTATAGGCATCAAGGTCTTCTAAAGTCCTTAGGCACTTGATACATGTCTAATGCTGGACAAATCATTTCACTCCTCTAGGCCTCAGCTCTCCCATCTATTATGATCCTGATTCACCCTTTTCTGTGAAGATATTAGAGCAATCAGATTATTGAAAACAAGTCGTTCAAGATACCTGATTGTGGTTGTCTTCAGGTTTTACCTGGCAAAAGAGCTGTGTTAGAGAAAAAGAGAAGGTAGTGTAAGATTAAAGGGCTAGGAGCTGGAAGCATTTACTTAAATTCAAATTCCTGTTCTATCTCCTACTAGCTTAAGTGATCATAGAAAGTTTCTTAACCACCTAACAGCCTTAGCTCCATAACATAGAAAAAGTAATAATTGTACCTATTTAATAGAGTTATGGTATGGAATCTAAGAGAATACATGTCAAGGGTCTGCTTTATAGTTGGTGCTCAATAAGTGGCAGTTATTTTTAAAAATTATTCTGAGTGCATGAAGCTCTGCGGGGAGGTGTGAGTGCCTAGGCATTTTGGACAAGTCATTTAGTCTCTTTAAACTTCAGTGTCGTCACCTCTGCAATGGGACTACTAAAAGTAGCTACCTCTTAGGGATTTCTGAGGACTAAACAAGATAATTTCTGCAAAGTTCTCAGCATACTGCCTGTTAAGGGCTCCAAACTCAGTGACCCGGTAGACCCTTTGGTCTCTGGATTCTTAGTGTTTGGGCCACCTTTGGGCCTAGCTCTCACCCAGCAGAAGTTTCTGATTCCTGTGAGGTGTGCATTGTTTGAGGTAAGAAGAGGAGATGGTTTTTTGCATGGGAACCTCCTGAGACTGAGAGGGCTTCCTACAAAAGCACTGTACAGTTTTACATGGCATGCTTCTAGAGCGTAGCTGACTCCTAGGAGCAAACATGGTTCATAAAGTAACAAACATGGGAACAAAGCAAACCCTGCTTAGGAACTCCCATAAGAGCCTGGCCCCATGCAGTACAAAGTTCTTTTAATGGCCCCTTTTACACCTCCTTTGGCAACCCTGCCAGCCATATATTCCTGTCTGGCAATCCTCAAAGACAACAGGCTGGAGAGCCCTGCATCTCTTCTCCAAGTAACACATCAAATAAGGCAACCATATGCTACCATAGTTACAATTTCTACTTGATCAATAGAGCTGGGACTTGAGCCCTGGTGACAGGGCATCACTTGCCTCAGCCTAGTGACCAAGCAACCTGGCCTGCCCACTACTGGCTCTGGGTGTTTCTCTATATATTAATTCCTACCTCTGGGGCCCTAGAGTGACAATTGCGGGCATATGCTGCCCTCATTGCATTTTCTAATTTCCTTGCCTTAGTTCAATCCTTATTATTTCTTCCCTGAACTATTCAATAATAGCATTGCTGCTGCTGTTGATGCTACCAATAATGGTAATAATAGCTAACATTTGAGTGCTTATTATGTGCTAGGCACTTTGCTAAGCATTTACATGTATTATCTCATTTAATAGTTACAACAATCCTGGGAAGTAGGCACTATCAGTATTCCAATTTTATAGAGGAAAAATAATAATAGTTAACATTTATTGAGTGCTTACCATGTGCTAGGCACTATATTAAGTACCTTATATTTATATTTATTTTCTCATTTAATCCTCATAATAACCTTATGTGATATCTATTGTCTTGAGTAGTAATGGTCAAATGGAACCTGGACACCTATGGAATATTTAGAAGGGGTTGCATGACTCAAGAGAACTTTTGATACACTTTGACAATTAGTTCTTCCTCAGCACCCCTTCCACTTTCCCACCAGCTGCTTCTGTACAGTAGACATTGCTCATTCTGAATCCTGCTGGGGCCCTGGCCCTGGCCCTGGCAGGAGGTAAGAGGACCATGCTAACATTTAACTGCTTTCAGCAAAGGTGGAGTTATGCATCATACCCATTCTGGGATGTTTGAGGATAGCTAGGTTCAGGCTAGGGTAGCAGCATATTGGAAGTTATCAAGGAAAGGTCACACTTCTTATCCTGAAGTTTTAAACTTTTTAATATTTGATTATAAATGACTATAACATACATTTCAATAGTGTCTACTTAACACAGACCCAGTTCTTTAGCCAATGCTACCCCCATCCCAAGAACATAGTTTACACACAAATGCCCATTTCCATGACTTTGCTCATGCTCTTCTCCTACTAGTTCTTCCCCAAAACATCCTTCTCAGACCATATCACTTTTTATTCCTTAGTCATTTTATCCTTTCAACCCAAGGATACATATTGAGCATCTATTATACAAAAGGTGCTATGCTATGCACTTAGAATATGAATACAAGTAAAGCAGATATAGGCTCTGCCCCGATGGAGCTCATAGTCTTGTAGAAGAGGCAGACATTAAATAAATAAACCCAGACATATATAAGTTGTAATAAATCTGTGAAGGAAAAGAACAGGATGGTATTAAACACAATAACTAAGGAGACTTAATTTAGATGAGAGGCCTTTCTAATCAAGAAAGGCCTTTCTGGGGAAAGCAACATTTAAATCAAGAACTGAAAGATAAATAAATATTAACAAAAAACATTCAGTATGGGGGGAACAACTTGTGCAGATACCATGAAATAGAAGCTTGGCATATTCAAGCAACTGAAAGAGGCCATGAACCAGGGAGAAGGTGTATACAGTGAGGTTGGAGACAATGCAGCATGTTGCATGTTACAGCGATGAGTTCTCTCTTTATGCTGAGTGCAGTGGGAAGACACTGACATATTTAAGTGAGGAATCAGACTAGTCTAATTCATACTTTTGCACTAGTACTGTGACTGCTTTACAGAATTGGACTGGAGAGTGGCAAGAAGAAAGAGATACAAGATAGGAGGCCAGGTCAGTAGTCCAGGCAGAGAGAAGCTGGTGGCCTAGACTAGGGAGTGGTGGTGGCCATGAAGAGAAGCAAGCAGATTTAGGATACATTTCAGAGCTAGAGCCAAAAAGGATTTGCTAATGGACTGGGTATTGGGGCTGAGGGAAGGGAGCAATCAAGGAAGACTTTCATGGGTCAGGCTTAAACCAGGTGGATGGCAGTACCACTGACGGACATGGTGGATGTATCCTAAAGGATATTTGGAGGTTACCTTTCCTGAGCCACATTTGGTCTATAATACTTAGCATATATTTTATACTACTTTGTTTTGGTGATAGTTAACAGGATTGTATTTGTTATACCAAGGTAGGTTTAATCTCTGAAAACACTGACTATGTGTTACTTATGTTTGTATTCCCCAAAGAACCCAAGACATGATGTATCGAAGACTGAATGATCAATTAAGGGAAGGAACTACTTTTTCTTTCAACTTTATTCTTCTCACTAAGGCATCAGACATGACTTTGGATTAAGCATTTTTTAAAAGTGAGACTCTTGAAAAGATATGTGCTTTGATACAGACTTTAAACTTCAATCATTAATCACCTTTGAACAATTGCTGCTGTGTCAGCATGATACACAGAGCACAAGTAACCTTGATTCACAGAACATCCTTCAGCAATGCAATAAAGGCTATCTACTCACAGAAGAGTGGCCTCATGGGAGTGTACAGGCTGGCTCAGGGGGAGCAGAGCAGAAGACACAAAGTAGCCTAAGGGCCTCAGTTGTTTAGGCAGGTGTGGGCCTTTGTGGCATCTAAAATCACATACCATGTATAGCATGCAATAGAATCTTAGATTCAGTCACAAGATAGACAAAATATACTTGGATTTCAATGTCAAAACAAGACAAAACAAAAAGGAGGTGCCCTATTGCAGCTTTCACGTCATTCTTGCATAACCTCTACAGTAACCCTGCAGTTCTGAGGTAAGATAACAGGAATCTGCATTTGTACAAGCATTCCAAGAAATTTTCATGCAGGTGACCCACTCATATATCACACTTTGAGATGTCCTGGTTGCAAGGATCAGCCATGGAACTAAAAGCAGGTAAATTTAGCTCATTGGGTACAAATAAGCCCATCCCTGCAACCTCCTTAGGAGATAGTCCAATTATTTTCAGTAACCCCAGGAATTTTACATACAGTTGTACATATGCATGGACACCCAGAAGGATCACTAAAAAGAGAGATATAACAATCTGACCACCACTGTAGGGAGGGCCAGGAGGCCAGAATTCATAACATTTCAGCTGTACCTGGGAACTGACTGGCAATACAGCTCCATTTTAGGGAAGGTCTCAAGGGGTCACTGTCTGATGAGCTACTCTACAGAGATAGAACCCTCAATTCCCAGAAACTTCTGAGGTAGATTTTCAAAGAGGAACTGAATTGTTCCTTGCCCTGTACACTAGCATTCAGTCAGGGGTGTTGGAGGGGAATAAGTGTGTATTTAACATCTCTGTGGGATTAAGGGTACTTAGAGTAGATCCCTGCCTCCAGGTTCATGCTGTAGGGGACCTGATCATGGTCTAGCCAGCCAAGTTTGCTACCTAATCAAAACTTGCTTTGCATCTACCCCCAATAGTCTGGACAACATGGAAATACCCTTTCTCCAAGTGTCCAGGGGTTTAACTCTAAGCAGCTCCATCATCACTAAACACCCCTTCTCTTGCCTTCCACCTCTCCTCTTGGAGACCTGAGACTGAACTAGTCATCAGTTGTAGAACACACAGCCTGTAGCAACGAGCATCTAGGGGTCCATTTTTTCCTGTTTTTCAAGGCCACCAAGAGAAACCCACAGGCAATAATCATCCTCACTCCCACCCCCATGGACCTGGATGTACCTTCTTAATTTCCTAAATCTGGAATTGGCCCTTGGTAACCAGCACCTCCCCAGTTTGTTTCAACTCTGGGACAATCTCACCCCCAATGATTTTCTTCCAAAAGGGGTCTACTCAGAATTTTGAGATGTCTGAATTCCTCTTAATGCCTTTCCATTAGTGCTATCCTCTGCCACTACCCCAAGTGTAAGCTCCTTTTCTCTCCTAGGGCATTTCATTCCCATACATGTTTGTGCTTTCTCTTTACACTACATCTTCTCTCCCAGGATATTTCTCTGTGTCCTTTGAGACTCATGTTGCACTTCAACAAACTCCCTTGGCCATTTCCTTCTTGCAGTGTCATCTACTTAGCACATCACACCACTGGCTACACAGTAACATCACCCCAAGATCTTTTTAACAAGGCCTGAAGTCTGGGCCCTATTGTTAGAGATTCTGATTCAATTGGCCTGAAGTGGACCCTGGGCTTCTGCACTTTTGAAGAGCCACCCCAGATGATGCTAATGTACAGCCAGGTTTACAAACCATGACGACCACTTGCCTTAACTGACACATCGATTCTCTCACAGTTTTATTTATTTATTTATTTCTTTATTGAATTGATTGTGGTGACAGATTTCAGTCCTATAACGTATCATCTGTATATTGTATTGTGTGTTTACCACCCCAAGTTAAATCTCGTTCCATCACCATTTATTCCCCCCCTTTTAATGTCCCCTCCCTCCCTCCACCTCCTTCCAATTCTTTCAGTTTCATCAACTGTAGGCTTGCTTATCCTCCTGAACCACACATACCACAGAGCTGAGCGGTGGTATCCACACAATCTTAATCTATGGCAAAATTTTCAGGCCTTTTGTATCCATCTTTAAAAAAAAATAACAAAATTAAATGAAAACCAGTTTTATTGTTTATTGTTTTAAAACAGATTGTTTTATAAAATGAAATTAAATAGAATTAAATAAGTGTTCCTTTGAGGAACATGACATTTATACCACTTACCATTCTTTTGTGTCAACTCTTATTCTCATTCACCTACACTTTTCCTGGACTCATAATACCTGGTTATAATCTTCCTCTCCAACCTGAGTCCTACTCTTATCCTGGATGACTTTAGTGCCCCTATATTTAATCCTTCCAACATCCTAGGATACTCATTATTCCATCGTTTCTTTAAAAAGTATTTATGGAGGACTTCCGGCCAAGATGGAGGCGTAGACAGACATGCTGCATCACCCTCCACAACTAGCAAGGAATACAACTACCTCAAAACTAGAAATAACCAGAAGTTCCAGAAAATCAAACTACATGGAAGTCCAGCAAACAAAGATATAAAGAAGAAATATTCATCCAGACAGAAGCGACAACTCTACCTGGGACCCGGAGGCAAACAAACACACGAGCCTGTCAGAATGAGGAGACAGAGAAGTATGGCCCAAAAGGGAAAACGGATCAAGGTTCCATTGGGAAAACTAAGTGATAAGGAGATAGCCAACCTCACAGATGAGGAGACAGACAGCCTAACATATGCAGAATTCAAAACACTGGTGATAAAGATGCTCACAGGTTTGACAGATATGCTTGAGTATGGCAAACGCATAAGAGAAGAAGTAAAGGTGATGCTAAGTGAAATGAAGGAAAATCCACACTAAACCAATGGTGAAGGGAAGGAAACCAGGGTTCAAATCAATGATTTGGGACATAAGAAAGGGAAAAACAGCCAACCAGTGCAGAATGGGGAAGCAAGAATTGAGAGAAATGAGGAAAACTTCCCAAATTTTGTGAAGGAGATGGACATACAGGTCTGGGAAGCACGGAGGGTCCCTGGTGAGCTGGACCCAGAGGGGACCACACCAGGACGCATCATGACTGAGATGCCAAAGGTGAAAGATAAAGACAGAGTCCTGAGGGCAGCAAGAGAGAGGCAGAGAGTTGCCTACAGGGAGGTGCCTATAGGACTATCAGCTGATTTCTCAGAGGAAACTTTGTAGGCAGCAAGGGACTGGCAAGTAGTATTCAATGTGATGAAAGGCAACCTGCAACCAGGATTACTCTATCCAGCAAAACTATCATTTGGAACGGAAGGGCAGATAAAGTGCTTCCCAGACAAGGTGAAGCTAAAGGAGTTCATCATCACCAAGCCATTATTATATGAAATGTCAAAGGGACTTACTTAAGAAAAAGAAGATCAAAACTATGCTCACTAAAATGACAACAAACTCACAACTATCAACAACTGAATCTAAAAAATAAAAAACTCCAACTAAGCAAACCAGAATACGAACAGAATTATAGGTGTGGGGATCATTTGAAGGGTTATCATCTGGGAGAGGGAAGGGGAAGAAATGGGGAAATGGTGCAGGGACTAAGAAGCATAATTGGTTGGTAAAAAATAGACAGGGGGATGTTAAGAATAATATAGGAAAAGGTGAAGCCAAAGAACTTATATGCAGGACCCATGGACATGAACTAAGGGGGGTGTGATTGCTGGAGGAAAGGGGGGTACTGGGTAGAGGGGAGCAAAGGGGAAAAAAGTGGAACTACTGTAACAACATAATCAATAAAATATACTTTAAAAAATATTTATGGAGTACCTGGTATGTACAAGACACTGTTATAGTGATGATACAAGAGATAGAGTAGTGAACAAATTAATTAAAGTCTCAGCCCTCAAAAAGGTTATGATCAGGATTGCAGGAGTGAGGGAGACAATTAACCAATCAGTAAACAAATAAATAAGATGGATTGTCAGATAGTAATAAACATATGAAAAAAAATGAAGCAGGAGAGAAGATTGAATTTTGGGAGAGAGGAATCAACTTTATATATGAGAGAGGGAACTACAACAAAGATAGCCTCTACTTAGCTGATATTTGAGCAAAGACCTGGAGGAAGTAAGGGATCTACTAGGTAAATATCTTGTGGGAGAACATTATAGGCAGGTGCAACAGCAAATGCAAATATCCTGAGGCAAGAGTGTGCCTGGGTGGCAGGAGACCAGTACGACTGAACTAAATTAGCGAGAGGGAGTAGATGAGGCCAGGGAGGCAACATGAAGCCAGGTCTTACTTGTCCTTGTAGGAAATTGTAAGGAATAGCTTTTACTCTGAATGAAGTGGGGAGCCATTGGAGGGGAGGATTCTTGCTAGAGAATGAGATAGAATCTGACTTATATTCAAAGTGTATCTGGCCTCATTTATCTCCACACATTTTCATCTCTATTCCACTTTGATCACCTGTCCTCGTTGATAACACCTGTATTTTTTCATTGTTCCAAACCGCTGAAATCTTAAACTTAAGTATTGTGATCACAAGAGTACACATCCAGCTTCATTCTAATTATACATTTCTCACATCTCTCCATCTACTCAGGTCTCCATGGATATCCGTTCCCCTGGCTTCTCTTTTTTCTCTATGCCTCCTAAACTCCACAGTGCCTTTCTTCCTGCAATTCTCATGTGTCAGTTTTCTTGTCTGGTTATTCTTATATTACAGTTATTCAGCAAAGTCCAAACCATAGATCATTCCAGTGAATCTTCATCTTAGCTGCTCACTAGAATGACCTTAGATACTTTAAAATATGCTTCCTCATTCTGACTGGTGTGAGTGGTTTTAATTTGCATCTCTCTGATGGCTAGTGATGTTGAGCATCCTTTCATAAGTGTATGGATACTCGGAATGTCCTCATTGGAGAAGTGTCTGTTCAGGTCCTTTGCCTATATATATATATATTTTAGTATATTTTATTGATTATATTATTACAATAGTTCCAATTTTTTCCCTTTTGCTCCCCTCAGCCCAGCACCCCCTATCCTCCAGCAATCTCCCCCCGAAGTCCATGCCCATGGGTCATACATACAAGCTCTCCCACTTTTCCATTTCATATAGTCTTCTTTCTTAAAAAAATTAATTAATTAATTAATTATTTTAACAACAAAAAATAACAATCCCTCCCTCTCAGACTTAAGACACTTTGTAACCTTATAAAGGATAATGGGTGAAGGTCTCAAGCTCCTCTAGCTGCTCCAAGCATGGTTGTCGTCCTACCTACCCTTGGGTCCAGAAATCCCTAATAAGAGTGGGGGTGTGGAGGAGAGGGTGGCCTTCCCACATGGGGAAGGATCGTGCAGACTCCAGGTCAGCTGGCTCTCCCCGGACAATGGCGTGCTTTGTTTAACAGGCTGGCATCCTTGTTGTATTGTGGGGGCAACAGATTTGGCAACAGGGTTAAAAGACATCATTCAATCCATAACCACTAGATGACAAAAGGCAGGGATTAATTTTTCAATGCCCCACATTAGGGAAAAGAAGGGCTTCTTTGGAGGAAGGTGTGCCAGGCATGTCTAACCTCTCCAAAACCCTTTTGCCCACTATACTTAGTTTGGACTGAGGGAAATATTTTAGGTTTCCCCCCTCTCATACATCTGGGCTCTTTCTATCCAAGCCATTAGGATAGAAAAGAGAAACCAGTTTTAAAGTGAAGCCCACAGACCACCCCATACTTCGCCAATAAAGCCACTTAGTTCAGCCAAACCCATTGAGTCTTAGGAGGCAGCGATGCAGACAGGATTAAGTGAGGCCTATATGTACAGACAATCACTCAGGTAATGAGATTATAGGCTTATGCCCTTTGAAAACAGAAAACACGTGTTAATTTATGTAACATAACCCACAAACAAGTCTCTAAATCTGTAAGACTGTCTTATTGGAAAGACATCCAGTTGCAAGGCATTTGACATTCTTCTTGTCTGTAAATTAAACATGTTGGATGATACCACAGACATAGTTTAACTTTCAAGTGAAAACATATTTTAAATCAAAAGAAACTTTAAAGACAGTTAGCTGCACTACTTTATAGTCTACCACTGAGCATTGTGATTTTCCTTGAATAACGATTTTTCTCCCTAAGATTACCCTCCTTGTCATTAAAGGGACTGCATTAAGTCCATTTTTAATTTATCCTGTTCATTTGCATAAACACAACAAGAGCAGCAAATGATCACTTATGATCTTTATGTCTTCTTTGCTGGAACTTACACAGGAAACATTTAGGGTGACCTTCAGTCTGCCCTTCAGGGCACAGAAGCTCAGCCACATACCTGCCATTAAGCCTTGCCTGTAAACACCTGTGTTTTCCAAGTCCTTCTGGTTTTCCATTGTGCCTTAAGATCCCTTTTAGCCTTCTTACAGGAAAACAACCTTCATTTCTTCCCTGGGAAGATTGCTCTGGACCGCACAACCAACCAAGGTATCAGGCCTTTTATCTCGTGGGCTTTTATTACCCTCGAAAGTCAATCCCAGTTACTAAGGTCTTTTTGGTAACAACCAGAGCCCAAGCATGTCTCCTTTAGGCATGACATTCCAGTCAAAGTCTTGGTCAAAAAAAAAACACCTCTATTAACAACTGGTCTTATTAGTTTTATGCAAAGAAACTTATGTCATTACTTACTTGTTTACAATGCCAAACTCTGGAGGGATCAGATAGGGAGAAAAATATAGTGTGAAGGAAAATCCTTGTTCTTCTAATATTCATTGAACTTGCATTTCCATTCTTTATATTTTCATTTCTTCCTCCACTACAAAAATTTTTGTTTGTTTTTCCATTACAGTTGTCCCGCTTTTTTTCCCTCTTGCTTTCCCTGTCCCTGCCCCCACTTCTCCCACATTCAAAACCCATCCAGTTGACCACGTCCGTGGGTCGTTTATACATGTTCTTTGACTAGACCCTTCCCCTTCTTACCCCCTTCTCTCCCTCCCATCTCCCCGCTTGTTACTGTTAGTTTATTTCTTGTTTACATACCTCTGGTTCAATTTTGCTCATTTGTTTGTGTTGTTCATTAGTTTCCTGTAATAGGTGCTACCTTATGTCTTTTGATTGGAGCATTTAATCCATTTACATTTAAGGTTATTATCGATAGGTACTTATTCATTGTCATTTTTTCCCTTTGTACTTGTGTTCCTCTCTGTTTCTCTCTGTTTTTTCATCTTCTTAAAGCAGACCCTTTAGCATTTCTTGCAATGCTGGTTTGGTGAAGATGTATTCTTTTAGCCTTTTTTTTTTTTTTTTTTGTCTGAGAAACTCCTTATTTCACCTTCCATTTTGAATGAGAGTCTTGCTGGGTAGAGTATTCTTTGTTACAGGCCCTTGTTTTTCATTCCTGGTAATATTTTTTGCCATTCCCTTCTGGCTTGTAGTGTTTCTGCTGAGAAATTTGATGATAGCCTTATCAGAGCGCCCTTGTATGTTATTAGTTGTTTTTCTCTTGCTGCTTTTAGGATTTTTTCTTTGTCTTTGAATGTTGACATTTTAATTATGATATGTCTTGAAGTGGGCCTGTTGGGTTCCTCTTCATTGGGACCCTCTGTACTTCCTGGACTTGCGTGACGCTTTCTCTTCTCATTTTAGGATAGTTTTCTGTCATTAGTTTTTCGAAGAGGTTTTCTATTCCTTGCTCTTCTTCTCCTTCTGGAATTCCTATGACATGGATCTTATTATGTTTCATGTTGTCCTGCAGCTGTCATAGAGCCTCTTCATTCTTGTTCACTCTTTTTTCATTTTTTTTGCATTGCCTGGAAGTTTTTGTCGACGTTGTTATCGAGCTGACCGATCTGATCTTCTGCTTCCTCTAGCCTGCTTTTAATTCCTTCTACTGTTTTCTTCAATTCAGAGATTGTATTCTTCATTTCCTCCTGGTTCTTATTCATAGCTTCTATGTCTTTTTTCATGCTGGTGTAATTCTCAGTAAGTTCTTTTTTTTTTTTTTTTCAGATTTAATGTGTTTTATTGATTAAAATATTACATTTGTGCCAATTTCCCTTCCCTCTGCTCCCCTCCACCCGGTGGCCCCCCTCCCTCCAGTTGTCCCCCCCTTTTAGATTATGTCCATTAGTTGTGCATACAGTTCCTCCCAACCTCTCTCCGTCTATTTCATTCCCTCCTACCATGATCCCCAATTCCTATATCATCTCCCTCCCTCTCCCCACTCCCCCTCCCTGTTGACCTCCCCCCAATATGCTTCCCGTACCCACAGTTCCTTTTCCACTCTCGTTGCCTGTTTAGTTTGCCTTTGTTTCATCTCCCTAGCTTCTGTTTTTTAAACCAGTCCCTTTAACATCTCATATAACAGTGGTTTGGATCTAATGAACTCTTTCAGTTTTATTTTGTCCTGGAAACACTTTCTCTGTCCTTCTATTCTGAATGACAATTTCGCTGGATAGAGTATTCGTGGTTGTAGGTTTTGGATTTTCATTACTTTGAATATTTCTTGCCAGTCCCTTCTTGCCTGTAGGGTTTCCCTTGAGAAGTCTGCTGATAGTCTAATTGGGACCCCTTTGTACATAATTCTTTTCTTCTCTCTTGCTGCTTTTAAGATTCTCTCTTTATCTTTAATTTTTGACATTTTGATTATAATGTGTCTTGGAGTGGTTCTCCCTGGGTCCAGTCTCTTGGGAACTCTCCTTGCTTCCTGGACCTGCAAGTCTATTCCCTTCCCCAAGTCTGGGAAGTTCTCCTTTATTATATTTTCACTCAATTTTTCAAGTTCTAGTTCATCTTCCTCACTCTCTGGCAAACCAATGATTCTTATGTTGGGACTTTTATAGCTGTCCCAGAGGTTTCTGATCCTCTCATTGTTGCTTCCCATCTCCTCTCGCTGCATTGGTTGACTGCTTGTTCCTTCTCCATATTCCAGTTTGTTGAAATGAACTCTGGATTTTTGTTCCTCACCATCTGTCTCGTATGTGGTTTTGTTCCTTTCGTTATGAAAGTTTTTCACTTCTTTCTTATCTTTTTCCTGCTCTTTTGTGAATTCTGTAAGCCACCTGATAACAATGGCCCAGAACTGAGCTTCTGACAGGTTTCTTATCTGTTCATCTGCCAGGTTCTCTATCTGCTGCCTGGTGAGCTGTGTCACCGGTATTTCTATAGTTGTCTGCCACATTTTGACAGATGCGTTTTGTTTTCTTGGGCCGGCTGTCGGGGGCAGTGCCTGTGTACTCGTAATGACCCAGCGACCGGCGCCGTTTGGCGTCACAAGTCAGCGACCGGCGCCTGTCTGCGACCTATTTCGCAGCCCTGTGGTGCTTTCTTTCTTTGGGGGCGGGGGTCCAAAATGGATTCACACAGTTATTCAGCTAGGAGACCGGGATCCGTCCTCCCGCCCCCCTGGGCCTCACTGTTCAAGGCGATGCGGTGTCCGCTCTCCCCAGCGCTGGGGTCGCGCACTGCCAGGGGCTTGACTGCCTCCGGGCTTTTTCGCCGCCCCGCCGCTCCGCAAACAGCTTTGCCCTCTTTAACTCTTACCTGCCTGAATGGCACCGCTGGTTTATAACTTCATATGTTGGGCTTCCGTGTAGTTTTATTTTCTGGAATTTCTAGTTACCCTTTGTTTTGAAGTAGTTGTATTCCTCTCTAGTTGTAGAGGGAGACTTAGCGTGTCCGTCTAAGCCTCCATCTTGGCCGGAAGTCCTCAGTAAGTTCCTTGTAGTTTTTCTGGAGTTCTTTGTAGTTTCCGCTGAGCTCATTGAGCTACTCCATAATCCATCTTTTGAATTCCATATCTGAGTTTGCTCCCCTCTATTTCATTTAGCACCCTTTCTGGGGATTCTACCTTTCGTTTTGATGGGGGGTTATTTCTCTGTCTCCCCATTTTTGTGACTCTTATTGTTTGTTGCTGCTTCTTAGATTAATCTGCACTTTCTGGATCTGCCCCTGGTGGCGTCAGATTGTGTACCAGTCTAGTCCGGGGCAGCCTGTTGGAGACTTCCAGGGATCTACTGCCTTTGTCTGTCTCCTTTAGATGTTACTCTATTCAATCTGTGATTAGCAATCAGGCTTAAGGACCGTGGGTGCGGCAGCTTAATTCCTGTAGGCATGGCTTTTGCTTCGCCTCAGGCTGACGCCACTTGGAGGGGAATGGTCTGCCTGCAGTACTGGGGATGAATAAGCAGTGGGACTTGGTCAGCTGCTCCCTCAGTTCACCCCTCAAAGCTACTGCTTCAAACTCTCCCCAAGCATCTCTAGTCCTCTCTGTTTTCCCTCTGCTTCAGCCCAGGGTAAGTGGGGGCCAAAATATTTTTGTATGTGATCCCCTTAAGAGCTCTTTTTCTCCAGCTGTTTCTCTCTGGCTAGCAAGAAACACTGTGGCTTTTCGCTTTTCACAGCTGGATACTATTTTACTTTCTACTCTGTTGCTGTAAGCTGGGAAGCCCAGCTGAAGGTTTAGACCCTGCCCTTCTCAGGGGGAGCCTCCAGCTGCTGAGCTGTTTCTCAGTCCCTTCAGCTGCCACCCGTGGGAGTCCAGCCAGCCCTTCTGCGTCTCCACACTCTCTACCCATCACGTTGTGATGTGGCCTTTTCTGTCTCTCAGTGGTTATAAGGCTTCTCTTCAGCTAGTGTTCGGTTGGTTATTCCAGATGATTTCTCCAAAATTAAGTTGTAAATTCAGACTGGTCCTGAGAGGAGGTTAGTTTAGCTTCCACTTACTTCTCCGCCATCTTTGATCTCTGCCTTTTTTTTTTAAGTATATTATATTGATTATGTTCTTACAGTAGTTCCATTTTTCCCCCTTTGCTCCCCTTTTCCCAGCACCCCCTTCCCTCCACCAGTCCAACCCCCCTTAGTTCATGTCCAAAGATCGTGCATAAAAGGTCATTGGCTTCACCTTTTCCTATATTATTATTAACTTCCGCCTGTCTATTTTGTACCAACCAATTATGCTTCTTAGTCCCTGCACCATTTCTCCATTTCTCCATTTCTCCCCCTCCCCCCTCCAAAGGATCTGTATGCCTATGATTCTGTTCACATTCTGGTTTGCTCAGTTGGATTTTGTTTTTATTTTTTAGATTCAGTTGTTGATAGTTGTGTGTTTGTTGTCATTTTAGTGTGCATAGTTTTGATCTTCTTTTTCTTAAGTCCCTTTGACATTTCATATAATAATGGCTTGGTGATGATGAACTCCTTTAGCTTCACCTTGTCTGGGAAGCACTTTATCTGCCCTTCCATTCCAAATGATAGTTTTGCTGGATAGAGTAATCCTGGTTGCAGGTTGCCTTTCATCACATTGAATACTGCTTGCCAGTCCCTTCCTGACTGCAAAGTGTCCTCTGAGAAATCAGCTGATAGTTCTATAGGCATCTTCCTGTAGGCAACTCTCTGCCTCCCTCTTGCTGCCCTCAGGAATCTCTTTATCTTTCACCTTTGGCATCTCAGTCATGATGTGTCCTGGTGTGGTCTCCTCTGGGTCCAGCTCGCCAGGGACCCTCCGTGCTTCCCGGACCTGTATGTCCATCTCCTTCACAAAATTTGGGAAGTTTTCCTCATTTCTTTCAATTCTTGCTTCCCCATTCTGCACTGGTTGACTGTTTTTTAACTCCTTAGGTTCCCAATCATTGATTTGAACCCTGGTTTCCTTCCCTTCATCATTGGTTTAGTGTGGATTTTTCTTCATTTCACTTATCATCGCCTTCACTTCTTCTCTTATGCGTTTGCCATACGGAAAGATAGCAGTCAAGCCTGTGATCATCTTTATCACCAATGTTTTGAATTCTGCATCTGTTAGTTTGGCTATCTCCTTGTCGCTTATTTCTCCCAGTGGAACCCTGATACGTTTTTCCTTTTGGGCCATATTTCTTTGTATCCTCATTCTGATAGGCTCCTGTGTTTGTTTGCTTCCACATTCCAGGTAGAGCTGTCGCTCCTGTTACGTTATAAGAGGTGGAGACTTAGCGATTCATCAGTACAGAGCAACCTGTTTCACCACATTGTGGTACTGTATTTGGGGCAGGGGTCCAAGAGGGAACAATGCCACCTGCCCAGCACTCGTCCCTTTTCCTGGCACCTCTCCCTCTTCCACACCAGATTGGCGCCCCTCTAGCTGCTGTCCTGGCTGTCGTTCCCAGAGTGAGTGGGTCTGAAGACGTTCTAGGACCGTGGGGGCCCTTTAAACAAGTGGACTCTGCTGAGACCAGTGGTTTCTGCCTCCACCCCAACACCCTCTGGTCTGCACAGTCAGAAGCAATGAGGCTTGGTTTTCTCTGGTGCTGGGACTGTGGGCTCTGATGTCCAGTGAGGAGCTGGGAATGCTTCCCAGGTGTCCCTCCTGATTTTTTAAAATGTGTGACTGCGCTTTTTGCTGGCCTGCTGCAACCACTGCTGCAGCTGCCACCACACCGCATTCGCTCTGCCCCGGCTCCGCCCCTCCTACCTGTCTAGATGAGTATTTCTTCTTTATATCTTTTTTTGCTGGACTTCCATGAAGCTTGATTTTCTTTAACTTCTGTTTGTTTCTAGTTTTGAAGTAGTATTATTCCTTCTTATTTCTGGAGGGAGATGCAGCGTGTCTTTCTATGCCTCCATCTTGACCAGAAGTCTCTGCCCGTTTTTTAGTTATATTGTTTGTCTTCCTGGTGTTGAGTCATATGAGTGAATTCTTTATGTATTTTGGAGATCAAACTTTTGTCTGAGCTATCACTGGCAAATATGTTTTCCCATACCGTGGGTTCCCTTTTCAACTTGTTGATGTTTTCTTTAGCCATACAGAAACTTTTAAATTTGATGTAGTCCCTATTTTTTTTTTTTTATATCCCTTGCCATGGGATATGTATCAGTGAAAATATTGCTGTGTTGGATATTGTAAATTTTACTGCCTATGTTTTCCTCTAGGATTTTTATGGTGTCATGACTTACACTTAAGTCTTTTTCCATTTTGAGTTTATTCTTGTGTATGGTGTAAGTTGGTGACCTAGTTTTATTTATTTATTTATTTTTGCATGTCCCTGTCCAGTTCTTCCAACACCATAGATTGAAGAGGCTATTTTTACTCCATTTTATGCTTCCACCTTCTTTGTCAAATATTAATTGTCTGTAGATACTTGGCTTTATTTCTGGGTTCTCTATTCTCTTCCATTGATCTATGTGTCTGTTCTTATGCCAGTGCCATACTTCTTTGATTACAGTGACCTTGTAATATAGTTTGATATCAGAAGTGCCATCATTAACAAATCAACAAAAAACAAGTGTTGGAGAGGCTGTGGAGAAAAGAGAACCCTTGTACATTGTTGGTGAGAATGAGACTGTTGCAGCCACTGTAGAAAACAGTATGGAATTTCCTCAGAAAACGAAAAATGAAACTGCCTTTTGATCCAATGATTCCACTGCTGGGATTATACCAGAAGAATCCTGAATCACCAACTCAGAAGAATCTATGCACCCCAATGTTCATAGCAGCATTATCTACAATAGCAAAGTGCTGGAAACAGCCTAAGTGCCCATCAGTAGATGAATCGATCAAAAAGCTATGGTATATTTATACAATGGAATACTACTCAGCATGGATGGAACTGGGGAGCATTATGCTAAGTGAAATAAATCAGGTAGCAAAGGACAAATACTATATGATCTCAACTATAAGTGGAAGCTAATGAACAAAACAAACAAACGAACAAAATAGAGCCAGAGACATGGAAATAAGGAACAAACTGACAGTGACCAGAGGAGAGGGGGAGAGGGAGGAAGAGTGAAAGAAGGGGAGGGATCTAGTCAAGGAACAAGAATAAAGGACCTATGGACATGGACAATAGAGTGGGTATTGATTGTGGGAGAGGGTGGTCTTGGGGTTGGGGCAGGAGAGAGCAGTGGAGAAAAGATTGGGACAACTATAATTGAACAATAAAATAAAAACAATATATTTTATTTTATTTATTTTTATTTATTTTTAATGTATTTTATTGATTATATTGTTACAACAGTTCCAATTTTCTCCCCTTTACTCCCCTCCACCCAGCATCTCCCTCCCCCAGCAATCCCCCCCAAGTCCATACCCCGGGTTCGAAAAAATAACTATCCCCCCTCTCAGATATTAAGACCCTTTGTAATCTTGTAAAGGACAATGGGCGAAGGTCTCAAGCTCCTCTAGGTGCTTCAAGCTGGACATGGTCGTCGTCCTACCTACCCTTGGGTCCAGAAAACCCTAATAATAGTGAGGGTGTGGAGGGGAGGGTGGCCTTCCCACATGGGGAAGGATCGTGCACACTCCAGGTCAGTTGGCTGTCTCCGGTCAATGGCATGCTTGGTTTAACAGGCGGGCATCCTTGTTGTGTTCTGGGGGCAACAGATTTGGCGAAAAGGGTTAAAAGACATCATTCAATCCATAACTACGAGATGACAAAAGGCAGGGATTAATTTTTCAATGTTCCATATTAGGAGAAAGAAAAAAAAAGAAAAAAAGGGCTTCTTTGTAGGAAGGTGTGCTAGGCACATCTCACCTGTCCAAAACCATTTTGCCCATTATACTTAGTTTGGGCTGAGGGAAATAGTTTAGGTTTTCCCCCTCTCAGACCTCTGGGCCCTTTCTGTCCAAGCCATTAGGATAGAAAAGAGAAACAAGTTTTAAAGTGAAGCCCACAAACCACCCCATTCTTCACCAACCCAGTCATTTAGTTCAGCCAAACCATTGAGTCTCAGGAGGCAGCGCTGCAGAGAGGATTAAGTGAGGCTAATGCATACAGGCAATCACTCAGGTAATGCGATCATAGGCTTATGTCCTTTGAAAACAGAAAACACGTGTTAATTTATGTAACATAACCCACAATCAAGTCTCTAAATCTGTAAGACTGTCTTATTGGGAAGACATCCAGTTGCAAGGCACTTGAAATTCTATTTGCCTGCAACTTGAATATCTTTGATGATATCACAGACATGGTTTAATTTTCAAGTGAAACCATATTTTAAATGAGAAGAAACTTTTAAGAGGGTTAGTTGCCCTATTTTATACTCTACTACTGATCATTGCGATTTTCCATGAATAATGATTTTTCTCCCTAAGGTTAGCCTCCTTGTCTTTAAAGGGACTACATTAAGTCCATTTTTAATTTATCCTGTTCATTTCCATAAATATAACAAGAGCAGCAAATGATCACTTATGATTTTTAGTTCTGCTTTGCTGGAACTTAACCAAGGAATATTTGGGGTGACCCTCAGTCTGTTCCTCAGGGCACAGAAGCTGAGCCACATATCTGGCATTCATCCTTGCCTGTACACACCTGTTTTTTCCAAGTCTTTCTGGTTTTCCATTGTGCCTTAAGGTCCCTTCTAGCCATCTTTCTGGAAAACAACGTTCGTTCCTTCCCTGGGGAGATTGCTGTGGACCGCACAACCAACCATGGTACCAGGCCTTTTATCTCACGGGCTTTTATTACCTTTGAAAGTCATTCCCAGTTCCTCAGGGCTTTTTGGTAACAACCTGAGCTCAAGTATGACTCCTTTAGGCTTGACATTCCAGTCAAAGACTTGGTCGAAAAAAAAAAACAAAGAAAAAAAAAAAAAAAAACCTCTATTAACAACTGGTCTTATTAGTTCTATGCAAAGAAACTTAGGTCATTACTTACTTGTTTAGAATGCCAAACTCTGGAGGGATCAAATAGGGGGAAAAATACACAACGTGAAGGAAAATCTTTGTCCTAATATTCACTGAACTGGCATTTCCATTCTTCATATTTTCATTTTTCTCCCACTAAAAAAATTATTTTGTTTGTTTTTCCATTACAGTTGTCTCAATTTTTCCCCCTCTTGCTTCCCTGCACTGTGCCCCTCCCTTCCCCCACATTCAGTCTCCACTCAGTTGCCCATGTCCGTGGGTCATTCATACATGTTTTTTTTTTTTTTACTTGACCCTTCCCCTTCTTACCCCCTTCTCTCCCTCCCCCCTTGTTATTGTTAGTCTACTTCTTGTTTACATAGCTCTGGTTCAATTTTGCTCATTTGTTTGTGTTGTTCATTAGTTTCCTCTAATAGGTGACAGCATAAGGTATTTTTCTTTCGTTGCCTGGCTTATTTCACTAAGCATAATTTTCTCTAGTTCCATCCATGTTGTTGCTAATGGTAGAAGTTCCTTCTTTCTTTCTGCTACATAGAACTCCATTGTGTAAATGTACCACAGTTTTTTTATCCATTCATCTACAGAATGGCATTTAGGTTGTTTCCAGCACTTGGCTATTGTAAATAGTGCTGCTATGAACATTGGAGTGCATAGGTTCTTTTCAATTGGTGTTTCAGGGCTTTTCGGATATAATCCTAGCAATGGAATTGCTGGTTCAAAAGGCAGTTCCATTTTCAGTTTTTTGAGGAAATTCCAAACTCTTTTCCACAGTGGCTGCACCAGTCTGTATTCCCACCAACAATGCACCAGGGTTCCCATTTCTCCGCATCCCCTGCAGCACAAGTTGTTTGTTGATTTGTTGATGATGGCCATTCTGACTGGTGTGAGGTGCTATCTCATTGTGGTTTTAATTTGCATCTCTCTGATGGCTAGTGATGTTGAGCATACTTTCATATGTCTATGGGCCCTCTGTATGTCTTCTTTGGAGAAGTGTTTGTTCAGGTCCTTTGCCCATTTTTTAATTGGGTTGTCTGTCTTCTTGGTGTTGAGTCGTATGAGTTCTTTATATATTTTGGAGATCAATCCCTTGTCTGAGATGTCATTGGCGAATATATTTTCCCATATGGTTGGTTTCCTTTTCATCTTGCTGATGTTTTGTTTAGCTGAGAAGAAACTTTTTAGTTTGATGTAGTCCCATTTGTTTATTCTTTCCTTTATTTCCCTTGCCGTAGGAGATATATCAGTGAAAATGTTGCTACATGGGATATCTGAAATTTTCCTGCCTATTTTTTCCTCTACGACTTTTATGGTATCACGGCTTACATTTACATCTTTGAACCAGTTTGAGTTTATTTTGGTGTATGGTGTAAGTTGGTGGTCTAGTTTTTTTTTCCACGTCCCTGTCCAGTTCTCCCAACACCATTTGTTGAAGAGGCTCTTTTCACTCCATTTGATGTTCTTTCCCCCTTTGTCAAATATTCATTGACCATAAGAACCTGGGTTTATTTCTGGGCTCTCTATTCTGTTCCATTGATCTATATGTTTGTTTTTGTGCCAGTACCAGACTGTTTTGATTACCGTGGCCTTGTAGTATAGTTTGATATCAGGTATTGTGATTCCTCCTACTTGGTTCTTCCTCAAAATTTCTGTGGCTATTCGGGCTCTTTTTTGGTTCCATATAAATTTTCGAAGTATTTGTTCTAGATCTGTGAAATATATCATTGGTATTTTAATAGGGATTGCATTGAATCTATAAATTGCTTTGGGTAGTATGGACATTTTAATGATGGTGATTCTTCTCATCCATGAGCTTGGTATATGCTTCCATTTATTTGTATCTTCTTTAATTTCTTCAGTGTTATTTAGTTTTCTGAGTACAGGTCTTTTACCTCCTTGGTTAAGTTTATTCCCAGGTATTTTATTTTTCTTGTTGCTATGGTAAATGGGATTTTTCTTTCAGTTTCTATCTCTGTGTTTTTATTGTTGGTGTATAAAAACGCCTTCGATTTCTTAATATTGACTTTATATCCTGCTATTTTGCTGAATTCACTTATTAGGTTGAGTAGTTTTTTTTATGTAGTCTATAGAGTTTTCTATGTACACTATCATGTCATCTGCAAATAATGACAGTTTTACTTCCTCTTTTCCAATTTGGATGCCTTTTATTTCTCTTTCTTGTCTGATTGCTGTGGCTAGAACTTCCAAGACTATGTTGAATAGGAGTGGAGAGAGCAGACATCCTTGTCTTGTTCCTGATCTCAGGGGGAATGCTCTCAGTATTTGCCCATTGAGTATGATGTTGGCTTCAGGTTTCTCATATATGGCCTTTATTATGTTGAGGTATGCTCCCTCTATTCCCATTTTGCTGAGAGTTTTTATCATAAATGGGTGTTGTACTTTATCAAATGCTTTTTCCGCATCTATTGATAGGGTCATGTGGTTTTTGTCTTTCATTTTGTTTATGTGTTGTATTACGTTAATTGATTTGCGAATATTAAACCATCCTTGCATCCCTGGGATGAATCCTACTTGATCGTGGTGTAGGATCTATCTAATGTGTTGCTGGATCCGGTTTGCCAATATTTTGTTGAGGAATTTAGCATCTATGTTCATCAGCGATATCAGCCTGTAGTTTTCTTCTCTGTTGTGTCTTGACCTGGTTTTGGAATTAGGGTTATACTGGCTTCATAGAACGAGTTTGGGAGTCTTCCCTCTTCTTGTATCTTTTGGAATAGTCTGAGGAGGATAGGAGTTAGTTCTTTCCTAAATGTTTTGTAGAATTCACTTGTGAAGCCATCTCGTCCTGGGCTTTTGTGTGCCAGGAGTTTTTTGATTACTGCTTCAATTTCACTAGCTGTTATTGGTCTATTCAGACTTTCTGCTTCTTCTTGATTCAGTTTGGGAAGACTATAAGTTTCCAGGAATTTGTATATTTCCTCAAGGTTGTCAAATTTTTTGCCATACAGTTGTTCGTAATAATTTCCTACAATTCCTTGTATTACTGTGGTATTGGTTGTGATTTCTCCTCTTTCGTTTCTGATTTTATTTATTTGGGTCCTCTCTCTTTTTTTCTTGATGATCCTGGTTAATGGCTTGTCAATTTTGTTTATGTTTTCAAAGAACCAGCTCCTACATATGTTGATCTTTTGAATTGTTACTTTAGACTCTATGTCATTTAATTGTACTCTGATGTTGATGATTTCCTTCCTTCTACTTGATCTGAGTTTTGCTTGTTGTTCTTCCTCTAGTTCTTGTAGCTGTAGGGTTAAATTTTTTATTAGCGATTTTTATAGCTTTTTTAGGTAGGCTTGTATTGCTATGAACTTTCCTCCTAGGACTGCTTTCGCTGTATCCCATAGGTTTTGGGTTTTTGTGTGTTCGTTATTATTAGTTTCCAGAAACTTTTTAATTCCTTCCTTGATGTCATTGTTAACCCATTCATTATTTAATAGCATGTTATTCATTCTCCATGAGTTTGAATGTTTTTGAGTTTTTTCCTTGATGTTGATTTCCAATTTTAAGCCATTGTGATCTGAGAAGATGCTTGATATAATTTCAATTTTCTTGAAATTATTGAGGCTTGTCTTGTGTCCTACCATGTGGTCTATCTTTGAAAATGGTCCATGTGCACTTGAGAAGTATGTATGTTTTGCTTCTTTGCGGTGAAATCTTCTATATATATCGACTAAGTTCATTTGCTCTAGAGTGTTGTTCAGTGCCTCAATATCTTCCGTGTTTCTTTGCTTTGAAGATCTGTCCATGGTTGACAATGGGGTGTTAAAGTCCCCTACTATGAGTGTGTTGCTGTCTACATCTTTCTTGGAGTCTTTCAAATTTTTCCTTATATATTTGGTTGCTCCTAAGTTGGGTGCATATATATTTATAAGGGTTATATCTTCTTGATGGATTTTTCCCTTTAGTATTATGAAATGCCCTTCTTTGTCTCTTTTTTATGGCCTTTGCTGTGAAATCTGTTTTGTCTGATATAAGTATGGCTACCCCGGCCTTTTTTTCATGCCCATTTGCTTGAAATACTTTTTTCCATTCCTTTACTTTCAGTCTGTGTAGATCTTTTGTTCTAAGGTGGGTCTCTTGTAGACAGCATATATTTGGGTCATTCTTTCTAATCCATTAAGCTACCCTATGTCTTTTAATTGGAGCGTTTAATCCATTTACATTCAATGTTATTACTGACAAGTACTTATTCATTGTTATTTTTCCCCTTTGTACTCATTTCTTCTCTGTCTCTCTCTGTTTCTTTATCTTCTTAAAGCAGACCCTTTAGCATCTATTGCAATGCTGGTTTGGTGGAGATGTATTCTTTTAGCCTTCTTTTGTCTTGGAAGCTCCTTATTTCACCCTCCATTTTGAAATAGAGCTTTGCTGGGTATAGTATTCTAGGTTGTAGGCCTTTGTTTTTTATTGCTTGGAATATTTTTTGCCATTCTCTTGTGGCTTGTAGTGTTTCTGCTGAGAAATCTGATGATAGCCTTATTGGAGCTCCCTTGTATGTTATTAGTTGTTTCTCTCTTGCTGCTTTTAGGATTCTCTCTTTGTCTCTGAATGTTGCCATTTTAATTATGGTGTGTCTTGAGGTGGGCCTGTTGGGGTTCATCTTCATTGGGACTCTCTGTGCTTCCTGGACTTGCGTGACTCTCTCCTCATGTTAGGGTAGTTTTCTGTCATTAATTTTTCAAAGAGGTTTTCTATCCCTTGCTCTTCTTCTTCTCCTTTGGGAATTCCTATGATACGGATATTATTACGTTTCATGTTGTCCTGCAGCTGTCTTAGAACCTCTTCAGTCTTGTTCAGTCTTTTCTCATTTTGTTGCATTGTCTGGGAGTTTTTGTGTACGTTGTCCTCCAGCTCGCTGATCCGGTCTTCTGCTTCCTCTAGCCTGCTTTTAATTCCTTCTACTGTGTTCTTCAACTCAGAAATCGTATTCTTCATTTCCTCCTGGCTCTTATTGATAGCTTCTATGTCCTTTTTCATGCCCGCGCAATTCTCTGTGAGTTCCTTTTAGTTTTTCTGGAGTTCCTTATAGTTTCCCTGGAGTTCTTTGTAGTTTCCGCTGAGCTCATTCAGCTTCTCCATAATCCATGTTTTGAATTCCATATCTGATATTTTGCTCCCCTCTATTTCATTTAGCACTCTCTCTGGGGATTCTACCTTTCCTTTTGATGGGGGGTTGTTCCTCTGTCTCCCCATTTTTGTGATTCCTATTGTTTGTTGGTGCTTCTTAGAATGATCTGCTCTTCCTGGATCTGCCTCTGGTAGCGTCAGAGCATGTACCAGACTGTCCCTAGGCAGCCTATTGGAGACTTCCAGTGATCTACTGCCTTTGTCTCTCTTCTTTAGTTGTTAATATACTCAATCTGTCATTGGCCGTCAGGCTTAAGGACCGTGGGTGTGGCAGCTTAATTCCGGTAGGCAGGGCTTTTATTTCCCCTTAGTCTGACCCCACTTGGAGGGGAATGGTCTGTCTGCTGTACTGGGGCTGAGTCAGCACTGGCTGGTCCTGGGAGGAGGTTAGTGTAGCTTCCACTTACTCCTCTGCCCTCCTGGATCTCCGTCTGTGTTGTCCTTGATGATATTTCTTTAATCTGTCTGGTTGCATTTCAGCTACTTTTTGGTGGATCTTTTTCTCTGGTTAGTTGATTGAGAGTCACTCTGCCCACCTTGTCTTGAGATCTTTTGTGGAGGTGCTGCTAAAACATAATCACACAACCCAGGCAAGAAACCCACACCCTCCAATATCGCCCCCAACTACAATCTCACTATAGGCTGCAAATGAGCCCGTGTTAGTATACTTGTGGAGATACTGGGACTCTTATTTTGTAGGAGAAACAGAAAGGAGTTGTTTTAAATGAAGGAAGAGTAATTTTTGAGCTGGAAGTTGATAGAGTAATAATATTAGCAATTGAGATCAAGGTTATCTGAGAGAACAATTAACACTTACACTGTATGTTTGAAAAGCAGGGGAGGGTTACAGTGTGGAATGAGAAAGTGGAAGTGTATAGTATTAGGATTATATAATCGGTATATACTATATGATTAGCGTGGGAGGTAGGGTAGACACAACAGGCATCCAGGCAGACCGACAGCCAGAAATTGAAAGAGAGGGCTGGGGTGGTTAGAAGGTAGGAAACAGATTGAGAAAGAATTTTTCAATAATAAAAATACAGAGTAGAAAATAGCAAAACAGGAAGGGAGAGAGGAAAGAGAGAGAGAAAGTAGAGAAGAGAAGGGTAGGAGAGAGAACGAAAGAAGAAGAGGAGGTAGAAGAGGGGGTACTTGATTAAAATTCTTTTTAAAATATATATTATAAAAAAGATTAGGAGATTAAAACATGATATAAAATTGCAAGATAGAGAGAAAGGGTGAATATAGAGAGAGAGGAATAGGAGATAGGAAAGCAAGAGGATGTGGGAGGGAAAGAGCACAGAGGAGGGAAGGAAATCAGGAGGAAGAGGAGATATTAGGGAGGGGAGGATTGAAATTAAAGAGTTGACAAAAGATAGGATGATGGAGAGAAATACAAGAGGTAGAGAAAGAAGTGAGGGGATGGGGTGGAAAGAGAGAAGGGGTAAGAATGGGAGAGTGAAGGGAGAGGGGGATAGATTAGAATTATAATTTGAATATTAAAATATTAGAATATAAAGTGGAATAGGGAAAGAGAAAGAAAGAGAGAGAGAATATGTATAGGTAGAGAAGGAAAATAAGGGCAAGGGATGAAAGAAAAACGAATGTAGACTTAAGGGGGACAAAATAAAGAAATAAATTTAATAAAATTGAAGGTGCGTAGCACAGAGAAAGGAGAGGATGAGAAAGGGAGAGAACTTGAAATTAAAAAATTAACTGAGAATAGGATGCAGGGGAGACATGCTAAGGGGAGAGAAGGGAGAGAAGAAGAGGGGAGAAAAGGAGTGAGAATAAGAAAGGACGGTAGGGGCAGTTAGAGAGAGAGTGAGAGATAAAAGAATGAGAGGATTTTAACTCAATTCAACTTTTAGGCACAGTCTCTGGGTATTTTTTTTTTTGTTTGTTTGTTTGTTTGTTTTTCCTTGCTTCCTTCCTGAGTCTGCTCCTATTCAAAATTCCATGAGTTTCAAATCTTTTCTGGTTGGTTGGCTGGCTGTGGGAGGGTTCTGCTTGATTCTGGGATTGCTAGTATTTTTTTCATGGGCCTAACACCGCTCTGCTGTCAGCTGCGTTTAGTTGTCCCCTCCTGAGGCACCCTCAGCCCTCCTCAGGCTTGTCCAGCTACTCCTTCCCCCTGTTGGTCCAACCTGTGCTTGCCAGCAATCTCTGCCCTGCCTCCAGTCGTGTCTCTATTCCCAGGCTACAGCTTCTGCTTTTCCCTGTCGATATGCCTGCGCACCCTACCTCTCTCCCTATCTCAAGATCGTCCTTTTGTTCTGCAGGACTCTGGCACAGTTGGTCAAAGGGCCGGGCCCAGTGGCACTTTCCTGCCCAGGGCCTCTCCCCTAGTCTGTAGCTCTGCAGTGGCTTTCCCGCCTGGGCTCTTCTCCTTGCCCCAAAACTGTCTCTATTCCGAGCTACAGCTTCCACTGGCTTCCCTGTCTATAGGCCTGCGCCCTCTATCTCCCTCCCTGCCCCAGCTCAGTCCCTTTGTTCTGTAGGATTCTAGTGTGGTCGGTCAGCGCAGCGCTCTCCTACCCAGGAGTTCTTCCCGAGTCTGGAACTCTGCAGCAGCCTTTCCCTGTGGCCCCTTCTCCGTGCCCTAAAACGGTCTCCACTCCAGAACCACCGCCTCCGCTCTCTTCCCTACTTACACACCCTGCGCGTCCTATTTCTCTCCTAGCCCCAAACCCGCCTTTTGTTCTGTGGGATTCTAGCCCGATTGCTCAGCAGTTCTCCCCCGGTCCAGAGTTCCTCAGCAGCTTTTCTGTGCTGCCGGTCTCCTTGCCCCAAAACTGCTCCTTTGTTCTGTAGGGCCCTAGCGCTAGTGCTGGGCTCGCCCGGAGTGCCGAGCTTTCGGTCGGAGGTTGCAGCTGAGGAGGTTTCCCTCTAGACTCAGATCACACAGTTTCTCCCAGTCCTGGTTGTTCACTGTTCTCTCCCTCCTCTGGCTTTTTTGGCCAAATCCTCTCCCTAACTCCCTACAAGAATTCACTCCCAGCTAGTGAGCTCTCTGGCTTGATAGTGCAAACGCACGGAGTCTCGGAATGACTCAGCCTGCAGTGTGTGGTAAACCCCTCCACCCCCCTCCACACTTCTCCCACGATCTCCTCCCTGTTCACGCTATCAGAGATCCACACTCACTCAGTCACTCCTCTCCGCATTCATTCCTGGAGTCTCTCCTTAACAGGAGCGAGCTGAGAACACTGTCCCTACTTCGCGGCCATCTTCCTCCTCCAAAACAATATATTTTAATAAAATGTACTAATAAATGTTAGTCATGCCATACCAAAATAAATAAATAAATACAACATGCTCTATCAGTGATTCTAATAAGCAACTAGAGTGAGACCTTCTGTATGAATCGAGTGACTGTCTCTTCCCTTTCTATACCGCCACACTTGGGCAGGAAACCATTCTCAATGTTTCCCTTAAAACCACTTGGACCTCTTACAAAGTGATTTCAGTGAGCTGCATCTCACATTCAGTGCTTCACTGAAACTTCACCACCCTCATCCAGCCTCCAAAACCACTTCTGTCTCTGTCTCTCTTAGAAGATGGTTTCTTTTTCCATTGCATAGTGAAGATAGAGGCTTCCGCAACCTCAATGACCTAAATGTATCTATGCTGCCTCAAATATAGATTTATCTATGTTTATTTTCATTCTATTCTCTTCTGTGCCTCTGCACAACTTCCCTCTACTTTATGCCTCTTCAACATTTTACCATTGACTTCCTTCAAAATATCTATGTTTCTCTTATATTTTAAAACCCTTTCTTCAACTGTATACCCCCCCCATTTCTAGCTACTGCCCTATATCTCTTCTTCCTTTCACAGCCAAGCTTCTTGCAAAAGCAATCTAGTTAGTCTGTCTTCATTCCCTTCCTTTCAACTTCCACAGTTCACTGGAATCTTGTTTCTGCTCTCATTGTTATCCCGAAGCAGCTTTTGCTGTGGACACCAGTGATTTCCCAAATGACAAATCTAATTAATATTTCTCAGTCTTTTTCCTTACCTGGTGTTTCTGAGTCATTAATTTATACTGCTTGCCTTCCTCAAAATTTGTTCTCTGGTGGATTCCATGACACTATTCTTTCTTGATTCACCTCCTGTTTCTCTGACTGCTTCTTGAGCTTTTATTATTTATCCCAGACCTGAAATATAAGTGTTTCCAGGAATCTCTTTCTCTTCTTACTACTTCACATTTTTCTTTGAAATTATATTCATGCCTGTGGCTTCAACTATCACCTACATGTTTATAGCTCCCAGATACATACCCCATTATGGATCTCTCTTCTGAGTGCTAGATCTGTTTAGAAAACTTTCTATGGACTGTCTCTTCCTAGAAATTCCACTCATGTCCAAAATGGAACTCGGCCTTTTATATATTCTGACTTCACTAAACCAGCAACCTGAATCATCCAAGATTGCTCCTTCATCTCCCTCACTGTCCGTAATTTCCAGTTCCTTCCAAGTCTATCTCCAAAATATCAACTGTGTCCTTTGCATTAACTGGAGCTCCTCTAGATTTTTATCACTCTCATCAGGACCATCACAATATTTCCCAACTGGGCTGCCTAGCTCTATAGAAACCTCCTTCAAGCTGTCCTCTTAGCTGGAATAATCTTTCTATCTTGAAAAACTTACATTATTTCTCTGCTCTGTGTCCCCCAAAGACTCATAGCAGTAGTTTTAAAATTGTACTGCATGGATCCCTGTGTGTCTTTTGGAGTGAGGTGAGGGGCAGTGGGATCAGGAGACTGTATACTAGAACCTGATTTCTAATTTAGCTAAGGCAGCTGTGTTTTATGTCTGTTTATTATCCTGGACATCCAAGGACATTTTTTCATTAGAGTAAAAATTCTTTAGCAAGAAGAAAAATTTGAATTCCATTGACTTTGATCTTCATCACAAATTCTAATGTGCTCACAGTTTATCAGAAATAGAAGAGTATTTCTTATATCAAAAGTGTGAGAATTTTATAAAGCTGTGTCCAGAAACAGTGTCCCCTCCATATGTGTATTGTTAAGGCCCAGACTAAGGGCCATCACAGCTTGATGCGACTTCATGTGAGTGTTGTAATGTTACTGAGCAAAGGGGGTTCTTTTACATGGCACCTCGGTGTAAAATCCAACAATTAGTGTTGAGGAAAACATATCTTTATTTACAATATTCCAACCTGTGGAGGGCTGTGAATACTTCAGCTTAGAACCTGTTCTCCCACAAGACCCAGCACTTCCCTTGCTCCGTAAAAGGTTATAAGACAAAAACATACCCAGAAGTTCCCTTTTCCTTAACTGTCAGCTCTTTCCTTCAGGATCTGGGGTATGATGCCATCAGCCTTCTTATAATAGTCCAGGATGTTATCAGATGTGTTGCACTGGATCATGGTGAAGTCCAGATTTTAAAAGAGTCCTGTCCACAAGTCCTGAGTTTCAAAAGTCCAAAAGTCTAGGTCTTTGGCAGCTTCAGAGTCAGCTGAATTAGGCACAATTATAGCAGCAGCATGCCTGCTTTCTTACTAGCCCAGACCTCATGGTCCCCCTTTCTTTCTTTCAGACTGCATGCCTCCATACCCTTTCAAAACCACATGGTCTCTCTGCCTCCTTTGAAACCACATGCCTTTCTCCCTTGCTTAGTGGTTGTGGCCTTATTTTTAAGTTCCTGACCATGGCCTGTGACACAGTGGGTGTTGTAACTGGTTCTGGCCATTAGCAAAACCTTGCGCAGGCCCTGTAAGCTCTTCTGTCACCATTCTATGGTTAAAACCCTCCCATCTCTTTGACACCTTGGAAAGACCATAGCCATTAGCATAAGTAGGACATTAGCTACCTACCATAGATATGCAAAGGCATCTCTTAAGGAAAATGGCTATGCACCACTGAGTTCCATGCCCCATTTTCCAAACCATGGCTGTGGGGAATTTTGGGAACCCCTTTCTTTTACCTTGTAACAGTAAGGTCTTCCTCTTCCCTTAAGGGTTGCTAGTACCTCTCATAGACATGAGAATTGAAGAACCTTGTCTGAAGAACACCCATGGTCTCGATGCCTACACTATTCTTCATCAGCCTTGGATAACTAATTACACATAGTTCAATAACTTGCATTTTTTCTATTTGACATATCTCTAATATCTTTCTAAGTCAGTGGTTCTCAATCTTCCTAATGCCACAACCCTTTAATACAATTCCTCATGTTGTGGTGACCCCCAATCATAAAATTATTTTCGTTGCTACTTCATAACTGTAATTTCGTTATTGTTATGAATCATAATGTAAATATCTGATATGCAGGAAGTATTTTCATTGTTACAAATTGAACATAATTAAAGCATAGTGATTAATCACAAAAACAATATGTAATTATATATATGTTTTCCATTGGTCTTAGGCAAACCCTGTAAAAGGGTAGTTTGACCCCCAAAGGGGTCGCGACCCACAGGTTGAGAACCGCTGTTCTAATTGATTCGAGTCTTTTTTTTTTAAAGCTTCAGAATAGTACACTGAATCAAATATTGTTACATATTTACTTTGTGAAATAATTTTTTTTCCTTTCTTAGAACTGAGAGAATCTTATGATACCCTGTCCAGCCCTCATGCCATGACCTCAGTGAGAACTGATTCCCAGTGAGTTTAGCTCTGAGAGAAGCTCATGGACAGTAGCTTTTATTAACTCTCCAAAACTGTGATTGAGTTCAAGCTGTAGTCTTTTCATCTGTATTCAGGAAGGGAAAAAATGCTCAACCTCACTTATAAAAGGAAATTTTGGCACTGACAAATCTGGTGGTTCCCAGTCTCATGCTATAAAAATCGTCTTAATTTGTCCAGTTCAGAGAATGTTTATGGGTGAGTCATCTGTAGCCATGCCCTGGCTTGACTTGAGCTTCTAGTGTCATCTCTCTGTAAACAAACATTTTTGTCAACACTGCTGTTAGGCAAAAGCCACCCAGTTTACCTTGGGCAAGTCACTGAACAGTCCTCATCTGAACAAGAAGGGTGTTGAACTAGATGATCTCTGGGTTCCCCTTCAGCACTGATAATCTGAGTCTTTGATGCTAGGAGATAGTTGGGATGGAAACGCTTAGATAATTCCAAAGTGCTACATCACTGTGAAGTGTTATTAACTAAACCTACTGCTTTAAGTTCCCATAGCAGCAGAAAGACAAGTAAAGGGACCTTCTTGATTAATATACAACTGGCCAAGTCAACATCTGAATCATCTGAAGTTGGCAGTGTAGTGTTATTTACTTCCAAGCAAAATAATAATGAGCTGTTATTTATTGAGACATGACCATATGCAAACAGTGTGCTAATGACTTTCATATACAGTTTTGTTATTCATCCTCACAGTAAGCCTATCATTTTATTACTTTTGCCTTTTTTCTAATAAGAAAACTGAGGGTCTTGGAAACTAAGTGACTTGGTTGAGGTCTCACACCTAGTAATTGATGGAGCTAAGACTTGAACCATTATTTTCCTGATTCAAAAGCTCAAGTGCTTTCAAGTGTGTGAAAATTTGAGAGTCAGGGCCTTGTTTTATAGCCCAACACTTCTCAAACTTTACTGTGCACATGAATCACCATATCTTGCTAAAATCAGATTGCTGATCCATAGTTCTGGGGTAGAATCTGAGCTTCTGCATTTTGAACAAGCTCCCAGATACTGTTGAGATAGCAGGTTCATGGACCACATGCTTTGAGAAGCAAGGAACTAAAAAACTTCTACAGAAATACCTTGGCCTACCTTTGCTCCTGGAGCAGGGTCACACAGACTGTGCCCTATACAACTCCAGGGGGCATCATTTACATTCTAGTCTCTGCATAGTGTGCTTCCTGGAGCTGTGTACTTACTGTGGGTGCCCCCACCTTGGAGTGAGATCATGGTGAATAGTAAGTAGATCTACAGACTCTTCCTCCACCTGGCCACATCTAAAGAAAACAAGTGCTCCTTCTCTCACAAATAAAAAATTGATCAGTGCAGTTGAGAAAAGAAACTCAAAGCCAGTCTGCTCACAATTGAGAATGGCCCATTTGATGTCCCAGGCAAGATAGGAAGGAGGGAGTAAAGGAAGTTGGCTGGCTGGCTGGCTGGCTGGCTGGCTTGCTGGCTGGTTCCATTCTTATGCTAACAAAGCTCTGATTCCAGGCTGCAGCTGCTGCCCTGGCAGGAGCTTGGGCCATTCATGGCAGCTTGCTTTAGAGTGCCAGATCCCCAGAACAGGTGCAGCTCCATTTGTCCTTTTGTGCAGCCTGCCTGTCCAGACAGGGAGCTGATTATCACTGTGAATCAGGGATTACTGCTAATTTACCAGCTTCTCCTAAACAAAGGGGCAAGCCTCAATACAGCTGTCTCTTCTGGCCAGAGTGAGACTGAATGCTGTGAAGGCCATGTGGCCCTCAGGGAGATGAGACTGAAGTGAAAATGGGACAGAGGAAAATCAAATCCGGATAGCAGCAGTTCTTCTGGGACAGGTCAAAGTGTCTGAGAGTTAGAGGTCTAGGAGCTTAAGCCCACAGTTCCCAAGCAGGAGAACAAAACCTACTGAGTTATCTCCAAGCTCCCTTTCTCTGGTTGGAGACAGCTTCCTGGAGTATCCCCACCCTGGTCTGAGATCATCTGCAGTGGCAAGTACGCAGGATGGCTAGCTAGCTATCACTGACCCCTTGGTCCTCTACTCAGCCTCAGCCCCAGGTTTCTGGAACAAGAAAATCAGCTTCTATTCAGAGAAAGGTAAGAGACATATATAGTACTTGCTTAAGAAGACCAGCTCCAGAGTGAGGCAACCCAGATCTAGATCTTGATTACTTACTAGCTGCATGAGCTTAGGCAATCATTTAAGTTCTTCAAAGTCTCAGTTTTGTTACCTCTCAAAGAAAGATAATAATAGTACCTCTGTCATAGGGCTACTATGAGGATTTATTATTAATATTAACTTATATTATTAATAATGGTAGCTAACACTGAGAAGCACCTGCTGTGGACCAGACACTCTTCTAAGCATGTTAAATGATGTAATTCACTAAATCTTCAACATAACCCTATGAGATAGGCACTCTTACTACCCTCACTTTATAGATGTGGGACTGAGGATGAAAAGTATTGAGTAACTTGCCCAAGGTAACACAGGTAGTAAGCCACAGGGCTGAGCATTAAACCTATTCAGTCTGCACTATGATTTACTGCACAAAGTCACATAAGTACAGTGGTGAGCACTGTGCCTGGCATATGTAAATCCTTGGTATATGAGGCTGGTTGTGATTCACTAACCTGATGTAACCTGTTTTAATAGATGGCTAAATATATGTCACCTAAAAATAGAATACATTTTTCTAATATGAAAAATTAATTTCCAAAGCAGCAGTCTCCATAATGGAAAGAATGGTAGTCCTTGTTGGCCCCAGGACTCCATTCACTCACCCACAAAGAATTAGGACAATTCATTTTCCCACTTTGCTTAGTAAACCATTTTTGCTCCTCAGAGCAGCTTTTCATCTCTACCTACCAAACTTCCTCCTCTTAATACTGCAGCTTCTTTAGGTCCACTGCTTCTCTGCAAACTTTTATCTCTATAAATTTGTGTCACTTAGTATGTCAGTAATGGGGGGAAGAGAATGAGAGAGAGAGAGGGGAAAGAGGAAGAAGAGGAGGAGGAGAAAGGGGGAGAAGGAGGAGGGAGGAGGAGGAAGAGGAAGGAGAAGGAGGAAGGGGAGAGGGGAGAGAGAGAGAATGAGAGAGAGAGAGTGAGAGAGGATAAGAGAAAGAAGAGGAGGAGGAGGAGAGGGGAGAGAGAGAGAGAGAGAGAGAGATGAAAAGAGACTCTTCCAAAAATGAGAAAGAGAAATAGGACAAACAGTTCCATGAAAATCTAATTTTAAACAGTAGATTGTGACAATTGTTTTATAAAAATGTTTACTGACAAGGAAACATGTTCATAATATATGATTAAGTGAAAGAAACAGGCTATAAAATATATTGTGTGACACCATTTTGGAGTATGTGTGTCAGTATACAACTATACAAAAAATAATAGAAGAAAATATGCCAAAATATTAATAGTAATTACCTGTACTTTGTGAACTCACAGATTATTTTTCTCCTTTAAATTTTTCTGTAATTTCACCAGAATTCTAAATGGATATAAATGATTTTTGAAGTTAAAGTTCTAAGGCACAGAAGAATGTAGGACCAAGATATATCTGTATAGTCTGTCTCAGGGGTGGATCTTGCCCCCAGGAATACCCTGTCCTAGAGAGCAACGATTGTGTCCTATGCCAAGTAGCATTCCTGTGCAAGGGAATGCTAGACTACTCAACAGGTTCTCAGAGAGCTTTGAGATGCATCTCAGTCAGCTCTAAGTTAGCTCTGAGAGTGTCTAATCTTCCTGCCCAGACAGATAGGTAGGAATGGAGAGGCCTGACCTGTGATGTGCCCACTTAGGACACCCTGTATCCCTGACAATGGTTCAAGAAATCAGTGGTACATTTAACATTCTAAATGTTCACCATATGGGGCAAATCCCAGGACAGGGTTACGGGGACAAAAGCAGACAGATCAGGAACTAATGATTGAGGAGCATCAGGGATGATAACAGAAAGGTGAGGCATAGAATTATTATCCCTAAATTGGAGGTTTCTTATGCAGAGCTTCTGTTTGGGGTGGGTATGGCTGTGTTAGAAATGGGTAAAAGGTATCAGGCAATGTATAACCAGAGGCCACAAAATCAAATGCCTCTGAAGGCCAAGCTGGTAGCATAAATGACTACAGTGACCTGGGGGAGGACTGTGATGGCTGGAGAGAGCATTCCTCTCATAAAATTGCACTGGGAAGACTGAGAACAGAGGCCCAGGGTTTCCATGTTTTAGGACTTTTCAAGAGAAGACAAAATTCCAGGTATTTATATGAAAACTTTCAACAGCTTTTTTTTTTGTCAAGATACTAAAGGCCAATAAAAATTAATATGTGGACCACAATTGTTTAGACTTTTAATTTTAAATGGTTATAAGTTTACAGGAAGTTGTAAAGATATTACAGAAGGGTCCTATGTATTATTCACCCAGTTTCCCACAATGGTTACATCTTACATAACCATTGTAAAGTATCAAACCAAGAAATGGATTTGGCACAAGTGTATACTTCTATGTCAGTTTATCATGTGTGGGTTTATGTATCCAATACCAAAGTCAAAAGACAGAACTATAGTCATCCTTCCATTCCTTTTATATCCATGGGTAGTCCAGATTCAACCAACTACAGATCAATAATATATTTTTAAAAAGTAATTTTGGACTTCCGGCCAAGATGGAGGTGTAGACAGACATGCTGCATCTCCCTCCACAACTGAGAAGGAATACAACTACCTCAAAACTAGGAACAACCAGAAGTTCCAGAAAATCAAAGTGCATGGAAGTCCAGCAAACAAAGATATAAAGAAGAAATACTCATCCAGACAGGTAGCAGGGACGGAGCCAGGGAAGAGAGGACTTGGTGTGGTGGTGACAGCAGCAGCAACAGCAGCAGGTCAGCAGAAAGCACAGTTACACATTTTAAAAAGTCAGGAGGGACACCTGGGGAGTGTTTCCAGTGCCTCACCAGACCGCTCAGCTCACTGTCTCAGCACCTGAGGAAATCAAGCCTCATTGCTTTTGGCTGTGCAAACCAGTGGGGGTTGGGGCAGAGGCAGAAACTGCTGGTCTCTCAGCAAAATCCACTTGTTTAAAGGGCCTCCATGGACCTAGAACATCCACAGACCCACCCACTCTGGGAATGATGGCCAACAGCTAGAGGGATGCCAGTCCGGTGCATAAGTGGGAGAAGTGCCTGGAAAAGGGGTGAGTGCTGGGCAAGAAGCATTGTTACTTCTCAGACCCCTCCCCCACATCCAGCACCACAACATGGTGAAACAGGTCGCCCGTTACTGACGAATACCTAAGGCTCCGCCCCTTAAATGTAGTAGGAGCGACAGCTCTCCCTGGGACACAGAAGCAAACAAGCATAGGAGACTTCTATCCAAGATTGAGGCCTAGACTGACACGCTCTGTCTCCCTTCACAACTAAGAAGGAATGCAACTACCACAAAACCAGAAAGAACCAGAAGTTCCAGAAAATAAATAGAAGTCCAACGTATGAAGTTATAAAGAAGTGGTGCTCGTCCGGATAGGTAGGAGTGGTGAAGCCGGGGAGGAGAGTTCAAGTTGTGCTGTCTGTGGAAGCAGCAGTGACAGAGACAGGACAGCAGTAAGCACAGACACCCGTATTTAGGGGGAAGTGATAAGCGCCTGGGGAGCACCCCCGGCTGCAGACCAAACCCATCAGCTTGCCATTCCAAAGCCTGGGAAGGCAGACCTCCATTGCCTTGGACTGTGAGGCCCGGAGAGGGTGGGGACAGAGGAGGAGGCTCCCGGTCTCTCAGCAGAGAGTGATCTACAGGAATCCATCTTGGACCCTCAGTTCTGCAGAAAACACCACAGTGTCGTGAGATGGTTCGCCCAGCTGTGATGAGTTCATGGGTTCCGCCCCCTGTAGCATAGGTGTGACAGCCCTGCCTAGGAAGCAAAGGTAAACACAAAATGGTCAGGATGGCAGAGATCATGTTAGAGATCCCGGTGATACAGCTGACCAGACAGCAAATATCTAATCTAATGAAACAGCAGATAAGAAATCTTTCTGAGGCACAGTTCAAAGCTTTGATTATAAAAATGTTTACAGACCCAACAGCAGATATTAACCAAGACAGGGAAGGAATGAAGGCTAGTCCTGCTGAAATGACCAAAAACACATATGAAACTAGTGGTGAGGGAAAAAAAGCCAGGGATCAATCAACAAATCGGAACATAGGCAAGGAACAAACAGTCAACCAGTGCAGAAAGAGGAAATGAGAAGTAAGGAAAATGAGAAGAGGCTCAGAAACTTACTGGACAGCTATAAGCGAGCCAACATCCAAATCATAGGGCTGCCAAAGGTAAAGAAGAAGAACTAGAAATTGAAAAATTATGTGAAAAAATAATGGAACAGAACTTCCCTAACTTGGGGAAGGAAATAGACTTATAGGTCCAGGAAGCACAGAGAGTTCCAAAATAACTGGACCTAGGGAGAACCACACCAAGACACATAATCAAAATGTCAAAAATGAAGTATAAAGAGAGAATCTTAAAAGCAGCAAGAGAGAAGAAGAGAATTACACACAAAGGGGTCCCAATAAGACTATCAGCTGATTTCTCAAAAGAAACTCTGCAGGCAAGAAGAGACTGGCAAAAAAATATTCAAAGTAATGAAAAGCAAAAACCTACAACCACAGTTACTCTATCCAGCGAAGCTGTTATTCAGAATAAAAGGGCAGAGAAAGTGCTTCCAGGACAAAGTAAAACTGAAGGAGTTCATCAAATCCAAACCACTGTTATATGAAATGTTAAAAGGACTTGTTTAGAAGGAGGATCAAAACTATGAACATTAAAATGAAAACTGTATCACAACAACCAACAACGGAAGCTAGGGAGTTGAAACAAAGGCAGATAAGTAGGCAATGAGAGTGGGAAAAGTATTATAGGTATGGGGAAAATTTGGGGGGGAGGTCAGAGTGGAGGAAGAAGGGGCGAAAGAAAGGGAGATGGTACAGGAATTAAGAATCATAGTAGGAGGGAGTGTAGTAGATAGGAAGATGTTGAGAAGAACTATATGCACAACCAGTGGACATGGACTAACGGGGGTGCAATTGGAGGGAGGGATGTCACTGGGTGGAGGGGAACAAATGGAAAAGAAATTGGGACAACTGTAATAGCATAAACTATAAAGCATATTAAAAAAAGAAATACAAAAAAAAGTAATTTTGTTGCTGATACATACTATGCAGTTAGGCTTAAAATGGTTGTTTCTGTACTGAATAGGTACAGGTTTTTTTCTTGTCATTCTCTAAAAAATACAGTATAACAACAATTTACATTGCATTAGATATTATAAGTAATCTAGTGATGATTAAATGCAGAGACTATGCCATTTTATATAAGGGACTTGAGTGTCTGTGGATTTTGGTATCCACGGAACCAATCCGCAGCAAATGCTGAGGAATGACTGTGTTCCATTACCACAAAGATCTCCCTCGTACTACCCCTAAATAGTCACATCCACTCTCCTCTTCTCACCATCCCTAACCCCTGGAAACTACTAACCTATTTTCCATCTCTATAATTTTATCATTTCAAATATGTTATATAAATAGAAAAATATAATATGTCACCTTTTGAGATTAGCTTTTTTTACTCAGCATAATGCCCTAGAGACCCATCCAAGTTGTTGCATATATTAATAATTCATTCATTTTAATATTTTTATCTTTATTGTATTTTTTCTGTTACCACTTAGTCACCTTATACTGTACCCTCTTTTTCCCAGCAATTACCAGCTGTTGTCTATGACCATGAGTCCTTTTTCCTTTTTGCTCAATGCTTCCACCCCCTAACCTCTCCCCCTGCCCCCACTGTCATCCTGCTCCCCATCTATGAGTCTGTCCCCATTTTCCTTTTTAGTTCCCTTTGTTCATTAGATTCCACATATGAGTGAAATCATATGGTATTTGTCTTTCTCTGACTAGCTTATTCCACTTAGCGTAATGTTCTCCAGGTCCATTTATACTGTCGCAAAAGGTAAACTTTTCTTCTTTTTTTACAACCAAGGAGTATTTCATTGTGTAAATGTCCCATAGTTGTTTTATCCACTCATCTACTGATGGACATTTGGGCTGCTTCCATATCTTAGCGATTGTAAATAATGCTGCAACATAAGGTTGCCTATGTTCTTTCAAATTAGTGTCTTGGGTTCCTTAGATATATTGCCGCAACTGAGATAGCTGGGTCAAAAGGCAGATCCATTTTTAATTTTTTGAGGTATCTCCATACTCCTTTTGACAGTGACTGCACCAGTCTGCATTCCCACTGACAGTGTAAAAGCGTTCCTCTTTCTCCACATCCTTGCCAGTACTTGTTTGTTGATTTATTGATGATAGTCATTCTGACAGGTGTGAGATGGTATCTTGTGGTTTTAGTTTGCTTTTCTCTGATGATTAGTGATGTTGAGCATCTTTTCATATGTCTCTTGGCCATCAGTATGTCCTCTTTAGAGAATTGTCTATTCAGGTCTTTTGCCCATTTTTTAATTGGGATTTTTTTTTTTTTTTTTTTTTTGGTGTTGAGTTTTGTAAGTACTTTATAAATTTTGTATATTAACCCCTTATCAGATGTATTGGTGAATATGTTTTCCCATTCTGTCGGTTTGTTTTTATTTTGCTGGTGATTTCCTTTGCTGTGCAAAACCTTTTTAGTTTGATGTAGTCCCATTTGTTGATTGTTTTCTTTTGTTTCCTTTGCCTGGGAAGATACATCCAATAAAAACTGCTAGGAGCAATGTCCAAGATTTTGCTGTCTAGGTTTTTTTTTTTTTTTCCTAGGATTTTTATTGTTTCTGGTCTAATATTTAAGTCTTAGCTCCATTTTGAATTTATTCTTGTAGTCTAGTTTCATTTTCCTGCATGTACCTGTCCAATTTTCCCAACACCTTTTACTGAATAAACTATATTTAACCCATTGTATGTGCTTGCTTCATCAAATATTAAGCGACTCTAAAGTTGTGCATTTATTTCTGGGATCCCTATTTTGTCCCATTTATATATGTATCTGTTTTTATGCCAGTACCAGGCTATTTTTATTACTGTGACATTAGAGTATAGTTTGATGTTAAGTAGTACGATTCTTTCAACTTTTGTTTTTCTTTGTCAGGATCGCTGTTGCTATGAGGGGCCTTTTGTGGTTCCATATAAATTTTTGTAAATTTTTTTCTAGTTCTGAGAAATACATCATTGGAATCTTGATAAGAATTGCCTTAAATCTATAGATTGTTTTGGGTAGTGTGGACATTTCAATAATGTTAATTTTTCCTAACCATGAACACAGTATGTGCTTCCACTTATTTGTATCTTCATCTTTTTTTCAGTGTCTTTTTTCTTAATTTCCCTTTCTGTTAGTTTGTTATTGGCATATAAAAATGCAACTGATTTCTGGATATTAATTTTGTATCCTGCTACATTGCTGAATTCATTTATCAGCTCCAGTAGTTTCTTAGTAGAATCTTTGGAGTTTTCTATAACAGTATGATGTCATCTACAAATAAAGACAGTTTTACTTCTTCCTTTCCAATTTGGATGTCTTTTATTTCTTCTTCTTTTCTGATCACTGTGGCTAGGACTTCTACTACTATGTTGAATAAAAGAGCTGAAAGCAGACATCACTGTCTTGTTCCCAATATTAAGGAGAACACTTGTAGTTTTTGCCCATTGAGTATGATGCTGGCAGTGGGTTTGTCATATATAGCCTTTATATGTTTAGGTATATTCCCTCTATTTCCATTGCGCTGAGAGTTTTGATTATAAATCAGTCCTGGATTTTATCAAATGCTTTTTCTGCACCTATTGATAAGATCATGTGGTGTTTATCCTTCATTTTGTTTATGTGGTGAAAAACATTTTTTGATTTGCAAATGTTGTACCAACCTAGCATTCCCAAAATAAAGCTCACTTTATCATGACCTATGATCTTTCTCTTTTTTTGTTTTTTACTGTTGCTTTCTCTTTATTTTTTTAAAAAATTTATTGTATTTCTATTACTGCTGTCCCACTTTTCCCCCATTGCTCCCCCTCATTCCGCTTACCACTTCTCCCACAGTCAATCCCCACCTCATTGTCCATGTCCATACTAGTTTCTTGACTAAACCTTTTCCCTTCTTTACCCCCTTCTCCCCTCCCCACTTCACCCTTGTCACTGTCAGTCTGCTCATTGTTTACATACCTCTGGTTTTTTTTGCTCCTTTGTTTGTGTTGCTCATTAGTTTTATGTATTGGATGATATTATATGGTATTTGTCCTTCGTTGTCTGGCTTATTTTGCTAAGCATAATACTCTCAAGTTCCATCCATACTGTTGCAAATGGTAGGAGTTCCTTCTTCCTTTAAGTGGCATTGTATTATATTGTGTAAATGTACCACAGTTTTTAAATCCACTCATCTACAGATGGGGGCCTAGGCTGTTTCCAGCACTTGGCTATTGTAAATAATGCTGCTATGAACATATGGGGTGCATAGGTTATTTTAAATTGGTGTTTCAGAACTCTTTGGGTATAATCCTAGCAATGAAATTGCTGGATCAAAGCCAATTCCATTTTTAGTTTTTTGAGAAAATTTCATACTGTTTCCCATAGCGGCTGTACCAGTCTGCATTCCCACCAACAGTTTGCTTGGGTTCCCTTTTCTCCACACCCTCGCCAATATTTGTTATTTGTTGATCTGTTAATGATGGCCATTCTGTCCGGTGTGAGGGGGTATTTAATTGTGGGTTTTATTTGAATATCTCTGATGGCTAGTGATGTTGAGCCTTTTTTCATATGCCTCTGGACCCTCTGTATATTCTCCTTGTCAGAAGTGTTTGTTCAGGTCCTTTGCCCGTTTTTTAATTGGGCTGTCTGTCTTCTTGGTGTTGAGATGTGTAAGTTTGTTTATATATTTTGGAGATCAGTCCCTTATCTGATGTATCACTGGCAAATATGTTTGCCCATATGGTTGGTTCCTTTTTCATCTTGCTGATGTTTTCTTTTGTTGAGCAGAAACTGTTTAGCTTGATGTAGTCCCATTTTTTTTATTTTTTCCTTTAGTTCTTTTGCCTTAGCAGATGTATCATTGAAAATATTGCTACGTGAGATATGTCACATTTTCCTGCCAATGTTTTCCTCTATGATTTTTATGGTGTCACGTCTTATATTTAAGTCTTTGATCCATCTTGAGTTTATTCTGGTGTGTGGTGTAAGTTGGTGGTCTAGTTTCATTTTTTTTGCACATCCCTGTCCAGTTCTCCCAGCACCATTTGTTGAAGAGGCTCTTCTCATTCCATTTCATATTTCTTCCCCATTTGTCAAATATTAGTTGACCATAGAGGCCTGGGTTTATTTCTGGGCTCTCTATCCTCTTCCATTGATCTACATGTCTGTTTTTATGCCAGTAACAGGCTGTTTTGATTACAGTGGCCTTGTAGTATAGTTTGATATCAGGTATTTTGAGTCCTCTTATTGCGTTCTTCTGTCTCAGGATTGCTGTGGCTATTCAGGATCTTTTTTGGTTCCATATAAATTTTTGAAGTACTTGTTCTAGGTCTGTGAAATACGTTGCTGGTATTTTAATAGGGATTGCATTGAATCTGTAAATTGCTTTGGGTAGTATGGACATTTTAATGATGTTGATTCTTTCCATCCATGAACATGGTATATGCTTCCATTTATTTATATCTTCCTTAATTTCTTTCTTTAGGGTTATGTAGTTTTCCAAGTACAGGTCTTTTACCTCTTTGGTTAAATTTATTCCTAGGTAATTTACTTTTCTTGTTGCTATAGTAAATGGGATTTTTTTTCTAGTTTCTATCTCTGATATTTTATTGTTGGTGTATAGACATGTTTTTGATTTCTGAATATTGACTTTGTACCCTGCTATTTTGCCAAATTCACTTATTAGATCGAGTAGTTGTTTGGTGGAATCTATAGGGTTTTCTATGTATATTATCATGTCATCTACAAATAGTAAAAGTTTTACTTCTTCTTTACCAATTTCGGTGCCATTTACTTCTTTTTCTTGTCTGATTGCTATGTCTAAAACTTTCAATACTATGTTGAATTCCAATACTTTGTTGAATAAGAGTGGAGAGAGTGGACATCCTTGTCTTGTTCCTGATCTCAGGGGGAATGCTTTCAATTTTTATCCATTGAGTATGATGTTGGCTTTGGATTTCTCATGTACGGCCTTTATTATGTTGAGGTATGCTCCCTCTATTCCAATTTTGCTGAGTGTTTTCATCATAAATGGGTGTTGTACTTTATCAAATGCCTTTTCAGCATCTATTGATATGATAATGTGGTTTTTTTGTCTTTTATTTTGTTTATGTGGTGTATTACATTTATTGATTCGTGAATATTAAACCATCCTTGCATCCTTGGAATGAATCCCACTTGATCATAATGTATGATCTTTTTAATGTGTTGCTGGATCTGGTTTGCCAATATTCTGTTGAGAATTTTAGCATCTATGTTCATCAATGATATTGGCCTGTAGTTTTCTCTCTTTGTTGCGTCTTGACCTGGTTTTGCAATTAGGGTATTACTGGTGTCATAGAAAGAGTTGGGAGTCTTCCCTCTTCTTGGCTTTTTTGGAATAGTTTGAGAAGTGTAGGTGTTAGTTCTTCCCTAAATGTTTTGTAAAATTCACCGGTGAAGCCATCCGGTCAAGGGCTTTTGTGTGCAGGGAGATTTTTGATTACGGTTTCAATTTCACTCTTTGTTATGGGTCTGTTCAGGCTTTCTGCTTCTTCTTGATTTAGTTTTGGAAGCTTATATGTTTCTAGATACTTGTCCATTTCATCTAGGTTGTCAAGTTTCTTGCCATACAGCTGTTTGTTGTAATTTCTTACAATCCTTTTATTTCTGTGATATCAGTCATGCTATCTCCTTTTTTGTTTCTGATTTTGCTTATTTCGGTTTTCTATCCTTTTTTTTTTTTTCTGATGAGCCTAGCTAAAGGCTTGTTGATTTTGTTTATATTTGCAAAGAACCCGCTCTTACTTCTGTTGATCTTTTGAATTATTTGTTTAGTCTTTATGTCATTTCATTCTGCTCTGATCGTGATGATTTTCTTCCTTCTATTGCTCTGGGCTTTTTTTCTTGTTGTTGTTTTAGTTCTTGTAGCTGTATGGTTAGATTTTTTATTTGAGATTCTTCTATCCTTTTCAGGTATGCCTGTAGTGCTATGAGTTTTCCTCTCAGGACTGCTTTTGCTGTGTTCCATAGGTTTTGGGCTGTTGTGTGTTCATTATCATTTGTTTCCAGAAACTTTTTGATTTCTTCCTTGATGTCATTGTTAACCCATTCATTATTTAATAGCATATTATTCATTCTCCATGAGTTTAAATGTTTTTGATTTTTTTTCTTGAGGTTGATTTCTAGTTTCATTGTGATCTGAGAAGATGTTTGGTATAATTTTAATTTTCTTGAATTGGTGAGGCTTGTTTTGTGTCCTACCATGTGTTCTATTTTTGAAAATGTCCAGGTACATTTGAAAAGAATATATAATTTGTTTCTTTGGAGTGAAAAGTTCTATATATATATATATATAAATTGTCTTTTGTCTTGAGTGTTGTTCAATGCCTCAATACCTTTGGTGTTTCTTTGCTTCAGAGATCTGTCCATTGTTGACAATGGCATATTAAAGTTCTGTACTATGAGTGTGTTGCTCTTGATATATTTTTTGTAGTCTCCAATATTTTTCCTACATATTTTGGTACACCTATGTTGGGTGCATATATGTTTATCAGTGTTATATCTTCTTGATGGATTGTTTCCTTAAGTATTATACAATGTCCTTCTTTGTCTCTTTTTATGGGCTTTGCTGTGAAATCTTGTTTGCCTGATATAAGTATTGCTATGCCTGCTTTTTTTTCATGTCCATTTGCTTGGAATACTTTTTTCCATTCATTCACTTTCAGTCTATGTAAATCTTTATTTATTTTTTTGAGGTGTGTTTCTTGTAGACAGCATATATGTAGGTCATGATTTTTATCCATTCTGCTACCCTATGTCTTTTGATTGGAATATTTAATCCATTTACATTTAAGGTTATTATTGACTTGTATTATTCATTTCCCTTTGTTTCTGTGTTCCTCTCCCTCTCTCTTTTTCTTGTTTTTCTTAAAGCATTCCCTTTAGCATCTCTTGCAAGGCTGGTTTGGTGGAAATGTATTCTTTTAGTCTTCCTTTGTCTGGGAAACTCCTTATTTCACCTTCCATTTTGAAGGAGAACCTTGCTGGATAGAGTAGTCTTGGTTGTAGGCCTTTGTTTTTCATTGCTTGAAATATTTTTTTTCCCTTCCCTTCTGGCTTGTAGTGTTTCTTTTGAGAAATCAGTTGATAGCCTTATTGGAGCTCACTTGTACGTTATTTGCTGTTTTTCTCTTCCTGCTTTTAGAATTTTCTCTTTGTTTTCAAATGTTGCCATTTTAATTATGATGTGCCTTGGAATAGACCTTTTTGGATTTATTTTCATTGGGACCCTCTGTGCTTTCTGGACTTGCATGACTTTTTCTCTCATCAAGTTAGGAAAATTTTCTGTCATTTCTCTTTCAAGCAGATTTTCTATCTCTTACTCTCCTTCTTCTCCTTCTTGTATCCCTATGATTCAAATGTTGTTTCGTCTCATGTTGTCCTGCAGTTCTCCTAAAGCCTCTTCACTCCTTTTCAGTCTTTTTTCAATTTGTTGCATTGTTTGGGAGTTTTTTTCTACGTTGTATCTAACTCACTGATCTGGTCCTCTGCTTCCTTTAGCCTGCTTTTAATTGATTCTACTGCATTCTTTAGCTCAGAAATTGTATTCTTCATTTCTTCCTGGTTTTTGTTGATAGTTTGTATGTCTTTTTTAATGCTGGTGTAGTTCTCAGTAAGTTCCTTATACCTTCCCTGGAGATCTTTATAGTTCCCCTGGAGTTTGTTATAATTTTCTTTGAGTTTGTTGAGTTCATTGAGCTTCCTTATTACTATTGTTTTGAATTCTATGTCTGATAGCTTGCTTGCTTCTATATCATCTATCCTTCCTTCTGGAAATTCCTCCTTCAATTTTTGTGGAGTGTTGTTTCTGTTTGGTGGGGTGTTATTCTGCCTCTCCATTTTGGGCACTGGTCTTGTTTGTGCTTCTTAGATTGATCTGCTTTTATTTTCTGCCTTGATGGTGTGAACTTCTTGTATACAGTTGTTGAGCTGCTGTCTCCAGTTGACGCCACTTGGAGGGGACCAGTTTGTTTAAGTGATTTCTCCTGTAGCACTTGGGATGCTTCTGTACTGGGACCTAGTCCACTGCTCTCCCAGCTCATTCTCAAGAGCCAGCACCCAAAACTTATTACAAAATGCCTCTAGTTTATTTCACTGTCCTTTTTCCTCAACCAGAGGAGAGTGCAATCCCTCGTGAAGGGTAGGGGTGGGTTGACCCGTTGTGCACCGGGGCGGATGGGTCCAAGGGAGACTGGTTGTGCTCCTGTTCCAGCGGAGGGGGAGGCCTCTACTCACTGGTGTGAGGGTTTGTTGTGGGTCTATTGTTTGGGTGGCGCTTTGGTTTCACATACATTGGGTGGGTCTGGGTGGCACCTTTGCCCATGTGTGGTGGCTGGCGAATTGGTTTTGTGTCCGTTGGGGCCAGGCCACGGGCACCTGTGTGCGGCAGCGGTGGGTGCCTGTGTGTGGAGCTGACCCGCTGGTCTTGCGCCTACTGGGGCGTGCCCAGGTGGCACCTGGGTGCAGCAGCTGGCACTTTGGTTTGCTGCCTATTGAGGCGGGCCACAGGTGCCTGGGTGCAGTGGCAACTGCAGTGGGCACCTGTGTTTGTCGTTGGACATGCTAGCCTTTCGCCTCCTGGGTCGCATGCCCAGAGGACACCCATGTGCGGTGGCCTCTGTGCTAGCCTCGTGCCTGCTGAGCCATTCCCAGAGAGTTGGTTTTTTGCCCATTGGGGCAGGGCCCCGGACACCTGTGTGCAGTGGAGGTGGGCATCTGTGAGCTGCGGCCACCCGTTGTTCTTGCCCCTGCTGGGGCGTGCGCAAGTAGAGCCTGGATAAGTGGCCGGCGCGTTGGTTTCGCGTCTATTGGGGTGGGCCAGGGGTGCTGGGCATGGTGGGCTGCATGCCCAGTGAGTTGATTTTGCACCCGTTAGGGTGGGGCCCCAGGCACCTGAGCATGGTGCGGGTGGGCGTCTGTGCCTGGCAGCTGTTGCATTAATTTTGTGCTTGCTGGGGTGGGCCCGAGGAGCACCTGGATGTGCCGGTTGATGAGTTGGTTGTGCACCTGGGCCAGCAGATGGGGCACCTCTCTGTGAGCGCTTTTGCAACCCAGGAGGAGGGTTGGGGAGTGGACGAGTGCACTTCTGCACCTGTGCTCCTCAAGAATCCGATCCCACCCCTAACCTCTCCTCCCCTCTCCACAAAAAACAAAAGAGAAAAAGTAAAAGGAAAAACACATTCATACATACACATCAGTACGCTGTTTCTTGCCTCTCAGCTCCAGATGCCACCTGGCCCACTCTTGGCTCTGCCAGCAGGCAGAGCCCCGCTCTCCTCCCAATTCCTCTTTGGGGAAGCCTGTGGTCACTAAAAAGTTTTTGTGTACTTCCAGCTGCAGCTCGGGAGGCCAACCCAGTCAGAAATCCCATCTCGTCCCTTTCTCCTCCGCTATCCTCACCAAACAGGTCACTCCCATATGGTCTTCTCTGATCCAGCAGTGCCAAGGCTCAACTCCTGCCAGTATCCAGATGTTAACTGAGATGTTCTGTCTGTAATTAGTCCAAACTACAGACAGGTCTCAGGAACAAGAAAACGGAGCCTCCCTTCACTCCTCTGCCATCTTCCCCTTTGCCCATTGTTAAATTTGATTGTCTGTCTTCTTGGTGTGGAGTCATATAAGGCCTTTATATATTTTGGAGATCAAACCCTTGTCTGAGATAGCATTGGCAAATATGTTCTCCCATATGGTTGGTTTCCTTTTCATCTTGCTGATGTGTTCTTTTGCTTAACAGAAACTCCTTAGTTTGGTGTAGTCCCATTGGATTATTCTTTTCTTTATTTCCCTTGCCCTAGGTGATATATTGGCAAAAATATTGCTATATGGGATATCTGAAACTTTCCTGCCTATGATTTCTTCTAGGACTTTCAGGTGTTATGGCTTACACTTAAGTCTTTTATCCATCTTGAGTTTATTCTGATATATGGTGTAAGTTGGTGGTCTAGTTTAATTTTTTGCACGTCCCTGTCCAGTTCTCCTAACACCATTTGCTAAAGTGGCTATTTTTACTTCATTTTATGTTCATTTTCCCTTGTCAAATATTAGTTGTCCATATAGACCTGGGTTTATTTCTGGGCTCTGCTTTTTGTTCCATTTATCTATATGTCTGTTGTTATACCAGTACAATACTGCTTTGATTACAGTGGCCTTGTAATATAGTTTGATATCAGGTATTGTGATTCCTCCTACTGTGTTCTTCTTCCTCAAAATTGCTGTGGCCATTCAGGGTCGTTTTTGGTTCCATATAAATTTTTGAAGTATTTGTTCTATGTCTGTGAAATATGCCTTTGGTATTTAATAGGGATTGATTTGAATCTATAAATTGCTTTGGATGGTATGGACATTTTAAGGATTATGTTTCTTACTATCCATGAACATGGTATATGCTTCCATTTATTTGGATCTTCCATAATTTCTTTCCTCAGTGTTGCAGAGTTTTCCAAGTACAAGTCCTTTTTTTTTAAAGTATATTTTATCAATTATCTTGTTACAGTTGTCCCAATTTATTTTTCCTTTGCCTCCCTCTTGCCAGTACCCCCTTTCCTCCAGCAATCCCACCCCCCTAGTTCATGTCCATGGGACATGAATGTAAGTTTTTTGGTTTCACCCTTTCCTATATTATTCTTAAATTCCCTCTGTCTATTTTCTATCAACCGATTATGCTTCTTAATCCCTCCACCATTTTCCTATTTCTCTTCCTTCTCCGTCCCAGCTGATAACCCTCCAAATGATCCCCAGTTTGCTTAGTTGGATTTTGATTTTAGTTTTTATATTCAGTTGTTGATACTTGTGAGTTTGTTTTCATTTCAGTGTTCATAGTTTTGATCTTCTTTTTCTTAAATAAGTCCCTTTAATATTTCATATAATAAGGGCTTGGTGATAATGAACTCCATTAACTTTGCCTTGTCTGAAAGGCACTTTATCTGCCCTTCCATTCTAAATGATAGCTTTGCTGGATAGAGTAATCTTGGTGGTAGGTCCTTGCTTTTCATTACATTAAATACTTCTTGCCAGTCCCTTCTCGCCTGCGAAGTTTCTTTTGAGAAATCAGCTGATAGTCATATAGGTACCCTTTTGTAGGTAACTCTGCTTTTTTCTTGCTGCTTTTAAGATTCTCTATTTATCCTTAACCTTTGGCATTTTAATTAGGATATGTCTTGGTGTGGTCCTCTTTGGGTTTTGCTTGTTTGGTACTCTCTGTGCATCTTGGATTTGTATGTCTATTTCCTTCGCCAAATTCAGAAAGTTTTCCCTCATCATTTTTTTACATAAGCTTTCAATTTCTTGGTCTTCCTCTTCTCCTGGTACCCCTATGATTCATCTGATGGAACGTTTAAAGTTGTCCCAGAGGTTCCTAAGCCTCTCCTCATCTTTTTCAATTCTTGTTTCCTCATTCTGTACTGGTTGACTATTTTTTTCTTCGCTATGTTCCAAATCATTGATTTTAATCCCGGTTTCCTTCCCTTCACCATTGGTCTAGTGTGGACATTCTTTCATTTCATTTAACACAACCTTCACTTCTTCCTTTCTGTGTTTGCCATACTTAAGCATATCTGTCATTTCTGTGAGCATCTTTATCACCAGTGTTTTGAACTCTGCACCTGTAAGGTTGGCTATTTCCTTGTCTATTATTTTGGCTATCTCCTCATCACTTAGTTCTCCCAGTGGCACCTTGGTCTGCTCCCTCTTTTGGGCCATACTTCTTTGTCTCTTCATCTTGACAGGCTCCTGTGTTTGTTTGCCACTGTGTCTTAGGTAGAGCTGTCACTCCTGTTACATTTGTAAGGGGCAAAGCCTTAGGTTTTCATCAGTATAGGGCAACTTGTTTCATCACATTGTGGTGCTGTATGTGGTGGAGGTGTCTGAGAGGGAACAATGCCACTTGCTCAGCACTCACTCCTTTCCCAAACACTTCTCCCACTTCCTATATGGAACTGGCATCCTCTAGCTCTTGCTCTGGTTGTTGTTCCCAGAGTGGGTGGGTCTGCGGTTTTTCTAGGACTGTGGGGGCCCTTTCAACAAGCGGACTCTACTGAGAGACTGGCAGTTTCCTCCTCCACCCCAACTCCCACTTGTTTTCACTGTCAGAAACAATGAGGCTTTATTTTCCCCGGCACTAGAACTGTGAGCTGGGCAGTCTGGTCTGGTGCTGGGGGCGTTCCCCAGGTGTCCCTCCCTACTTTTTTAAATGTGTGACTGTACTTTCCACTAACTTGCTGCTTCCACCACTGTGCTTCCTTTCTGCCCTGGATCATCCACTCTTACCTGTCTGAATGAGTATTTATATCTCTGTTTCTTGAACTTCCATGCAGCTCGATTTTCTGGAACTTCTGGTTATCGCTAGCTTTGAGGTAGTTGTAGCCCTTCTTAGTTGTGGAGGGAGACACTGCATGTCTACCTATGCCTCCATCTTGACCAGAAGTCCTGAAACTATTTTAAATTGAAGGATACTAAAGTCATATGCTAACTAAACTCAAGGATTGATTTATTTTTTAGTGCTATGCCAGATAAATATTTTTTTGTGTGTTTTGAATGGTGTTATTGGGATAATTGGTGAAATTTTAAAGACAATTTTTGATTAGATAAATGTGTTATATCATTATTAATTTCCAGATTTTGATAACTGTACCATGGCTGTAAAAGAGAATTATCTCGTTATTTTAAAATATATGTTAAATTATTTAGGGTTAAAGAGGCATGTCTACAACTTACTCTCCAAATGTTCAAGAAAATAATAGTGTATGTATGTATATAAATATGTACAGAAAGAGAAAGAAGTAAAGCAAATGTAGAATGTTAACATTTGGGGATTCTGAGTGATGAATATATGGAAATTCTTTATATATACTTTTATACTTTATATTAATAAAGCTTAAGTTGAGAATCACATCCCTGGATGGCACCTTCATTTCAGCCTAGTAAGACCTGGAGCAGAAGATTCAGGCTCAGTGTGCCTGGATTTATGATATGTGGGAACTGTGAGATAATAAATGTGTGTGTGTGTGTGTGTGTGTGTGTGTGTGTGTGTGTGTATTTTAAGCCAGAGAAGAGGTCTGAAAGAAGCACTTGAACTGGAAGAAAATCACCACAGTTTGGTGCCTGATTAGATGTGGTCAGAAAGACAAGAGCTGGGGAGGGTTTTGAAGTTAGGAGCCTGACATTTGGGATAATACTAACAGAAAGAGGCAAATCTAGAGGGAGGACTAGTGGGTAGGAAAAAAACAAGTTTAGGCGAGTTAAATTTGAGTGAATAGTGTACATGAGTGGAAAGGAACCATCCAATAGGAAGGAGTTGGTTAAGAATTTAAATCATGCAAGTCTGGGTTTAAAATTCTGGCTTTGCTCATTTCTATCTGTGTGACCATAAATAAACCCCTCATTGTCTCTGAGCCTAAGTTCTTAGCTAAAAAATGGTTATACTAATCACACTTGACTTGCTGTGAGTTATCTAATAAAGTACTTAGTCCATTGCTTGGCATATAGTTGGAGGTGAAGAAATTGGAAATATGATAGTTATTGATTGATATTTCCTTTCATGTGCTAGTCTGCATTAAGTAACTTTCTCCAAAAGGGCCCCATGCAGTTTAGGTCATTAAATGTTGCTGGGTGGAATAAAGTGATGGCATTCAGGGAAGGCAGTCTCAAAATATGACACTTTGGTATATTGATTATTTTGCTTAAAATTACTTGAGAAATATCCAGTGTAAGAAAAACAGTCTGACCCTCCTTTGTTCCCCTGAAAGGAAGCAAAAAATAAATTTCTCATGTGAAGGTATTCTTCCTACACCAGGAGTGTAAAAGGCATTCTTATCACCAAACATGGAGAATTCAAGGCCAAGAAAATTGCATTGCCTGCTTGGGTTACTTTTTTGAGCCTCATATTTTTTCCCTACATACAAAATTAAATTTGATGGTTTTTCTCCTGTTGCTCTATCAATGTCAACTTAATGTTTAGACCAGCCCCCCCCCAAAAAAAACTAGAAAGGTAGAGAAAATTTTTTTCCTCCCCAATAGTGGCAAGGCTACCATGGCATGGTGTCCTTTTCTTATGAAGGATAGGTTCACAATCTTTCACTGAAAAAGTTGGACTCCTTCCCTCTTCTGGAAGTATGAGCAAAGTAAGAGGAAAGTGCAAGGAGCTCTAGGAAGTGAGAGTCAGAGCTGGGGCTGATAGAGCAAGAGCAGGCCCCAAAGACTTACCTAGATCACCAGGAGTATTCATTATTTTGGCCATCAAAGTAATGGGATATTTGGAGGAGAAAGATGACATAATCTATTGTGAGGGATGGGCATATTGTACAAGGGAACAATGTATATTTATAAAAGGTGTCTAGATTGCCTGATATATGTCTAGGGGGAAAATGCATTCTAAGAGAATGTGCCCAGCCCAGGAATGAGAAGATCTGGTTTCACTTACTGGAATTCATTTTTCCTATGGAAAATGCAGCTCTGGGCACTATACTTCTGCCTTAAGTTCCCCCACCCACTACTCCTACTGTAGCACTAATCAATCTATAGTCTTCTGCTACTAGATGTTAACGCAGTCAAAGAGATCACAATGACCTTAAGATTTCCTGATTAATTCTTTTTCCCTCCTAGTCAGCAATACTTTCTTTAATTTCTCAGTGCTTGGTTCATTTTCTGAGGTCACTTGGCTCTACTCCATGCTGCAGGGACTGGAGAGAGGGTTTGGATGATGTGATAGAGCTCTAAGCTGCTTGGCATTGGAAGATGGACTATTTCCATCTTTGAATGAAGACATGTTCCCCCAAAAGGAAGGTTTTTGGGTTTTTGACAAAAAGCAATCTCAGAAAGGGACATTTGCCTATGTATGATGCCAGCTGGGTACTGAAAGTATGAAGGGAAACATTATGTAAAGTATATGATTGTCTAATCACTGTGCTGTACATCTTAAAGCAATATAAATAATATTAAATGTAAACTGTAATTGAAAAAATTGCTGGGAACATTTGAAAGTGGTAAGTGTGTGTGTGTGTGTGTGTGTTTGTGTGTAAGAGAGGGGTGGGGAGGGTGTGGGGGAGAGAAAGAGAGATTGAATGATTGAAGTCATTATTTCATCTCAGGCCAAAGGAGTAAACCTGTTGAGGCAAAGATGAGTATCAGAGATTACCAATTTTCCAGAGACCACTTGTGCTTGATGAGATCCTTGGTGGGAAGGAGCTTAAGATACAGAGCCTGATAAATCTGTGGCTTAGGTGGGCAGCTGTAGTCGATGCAAACTGCCCAAAGCAGGACTTGTGATTTTTCTCCTACAGTGTTCCTCTTCCCATCAATCTCAAATGACACTACTACTCACCTGGTTGCTTAAGGTAAACTCTTTTTTATCCTCCTGAGCTCCCCTTGGTCGCTTACACATCATATCTTAGCCATCAGCAAATCCTGTTGACCTACCTTCAAAATATATCCGAATTTTCCTACTTCTCACCACTTCCTCAGCTATTACCTAGTGTGAGCCATCATCATCTCTCTCCTGGACCACTGCAACAGCCTGCTAACTGGTCTACTTGCTTTGACTCTTGGCATCCAGGGATACCATGCTTGGATGTTCAGATTGTATACTACACAAGGGCATCATAGTTCTGGGTGTGCCATTTTTATCACATACACATACTAACTTAAACAAGAGTGTGCAGATGGGTTCAGACATTCCGCACTTCTTGGCTTCAAGTCTGAGAGCAGAGGAAGAGAGCCTAGCCCTTTATAAACCTGTATCAGTATACATGATCTTGTACAGACTCTGGAGAGGACACATATACATATATAGATCCACATAAATGCACACATTCGGTGGCACACATGAGTGGGCTCTGTCCCACCTAGGCCCTGGGTGTCCCTGAGTTCACTTCTCTCACTCACCACCCATTGCTCTCACAGTCTAAAGTCTCTTCCCTCTGACCCAGAGTTGTCTTATCTGGGGGGATGTAGAACAATTGGGTGCAACATGCTGTTGATGGTTCATATATTCCAGTGACAAGAAATACTTAAATGAGAAGAATGTGGGTACACACAGCCAAGGCTACTGCCTGCCAGTACTCTAGCAAACTCCCTTGGGCAGAACTTTCAACATTAAAAGTTGTACATTAAAAGACTAACTTTTAGGCCCTGGCTGCTGTGGCTCAGTGGATTGAGCATCGACCTGCGAGCCAAGTGTCGCTGGTTCGATTCCCAGTCAGGGCACATGACTAGGTTGCACGTCAGGTCCCCAGTTGGGGGCGCAAGTGAGAGGCAACCACACAGTGAAAAAAATAAAAAAAAAGAGAGACTAACTTTTTTTCCCTCTCATTGGTGTGGCTCAGTGGACTGGGTATCATCCCAGAAAATGAAAGGTCACCAGTTCAATTCCAGTTCAAGGCATATGTGTGGGTTGTGGTCCAGGTGTCAGAGGCAACCAATCAATGTTTCTCTCCCTCTCTTTCTTTCTCCTTCTCCCTCTCTCTAAAAATAAATAAATAAACTTTTTGAAAAAAAGATTAACCTATTTTTTTGTTTGTTTTAACTTGAGGAGGGAATGTCTTTTTTGTAATCCACACAAAGATCCTGTATCAAAGAGCAGAAGTCCTGCCCCCAACAACATCAGCTCCATACAATGGTCAGCAAGGACTTTATCAAATATTTGAATATACAGGGGTGGGCCAAACTAGGTTTACAGTTGTGAGTATATGTAGGGCAGATTTAATAATGCTATTATAGTAATTGTAAACTGCATATCTTTTTTCATATGAACAACTATAAATCTACTTTTGCCAACCCCATATATTGATCATTTGCTTAAAACCTTCCATTTATTTCCCAATGATCTTAAGATGAAGGCAAAACTCTTTACCCAGTCTACAAGGCTCGAATGATCTGGCCCCTGACTTCCTGTAGAGCCTCATCTCACGCCACCCCCTCTTATGCCCCTCCCCAAACCCCAGCCTCACTTTCTGTCCTCAAGTTCCTCATTCACTGTATTTTTTTGCATATCTGTAAGCCCCCTCAGCTTTATAATGTATTGACTCTATTAAGTACAGACTTAATTTTGTTTACTATCATCTCTTCATCTCCTAGTGCAGGGCCTGCTATATAATAGGTGGCCCATAAATATTTGCCGAGTTAATAAATAAATAAACATAAAAAATAGGCAATGTTGACCCACCCGAATGGCTCTAAAGTGAATCTCTGTTCAACCCCCTCTCTAGTGTTCCTCTGGATCCTCTGGTGAAATGAGATTACCTAAAAACTGCAGTCTATAAACATTAGTGAGACAAAAGAACTGTTGGGCCAGCAGGAATGAGAATAAGCATAATCAGCAGTTATTGAGATGTTAAAATGTGCTAGGCATTGCTCTAGTCACTTGACTCCTTTCATCTGCATAGTAGCCTTGTGAGTTATATGAGTGGGGATGCAAAAATACCTGAATTATCTTCTGGAGGGTGGGCCCCTTGTAGTACAGGTTTCACCCAATAGGTGAGTGTTCTAGGAACCCATCTGTATCAGTGTGCCAGCTGGCGTTGTTGTGAGAGGCTTCTTTCAGCTTCAGTGACTTTCTAAAGACTCTTCCAAAAGCGTTTGCCCATTTCATGATGGGTGATTTATGAACACACCTGCCCACACCACACTTAGTGTTCAGCAGTTTTTGATGAAAATGGGCATGACCCCATGCCTCACCTTCCCTATTCACCCAATCTCGCCCTAAGCAACATTTTTTGTTTCCATAGATGAAAAATTTCCTCAAAGGGAAACATTTTGCCACTGTAAAAGAGGTTAAACAAAAAACAGCAAAAGCATTAAAAGCCATCAAAATTGACAAGTTCGAAAACTGTTTTGAGCAGTGGAAGAAATGTCTTGATAGGCATATTGCATCAAACGGAGAGTACGTACTTTGAAGGTGACTGAAGTTCAAACATGTATGAACAAATACAGGATTTTTTATAAATAAATTCAAATTTTAGGGAGGTCCCCCCTTGTATATATAACCTTAGTTTTATTTCCATTTGACTATGAACAAACTGAGGCACAAGAGATTAGTTAACTTGGATTCAAATGCAGGCAGTTTGACTTGACTCTCTGTGCTGTATTGCAGAAGAGTGAGAATATTCCATTTCCTGTTTTCTTTTTTGAAATGCCCTGGGAGTGGTTCCCCTGTGCAATCTTACTGTCTTGAACCCAAACCCTGGAATAAGGTAGGAGAGGGTCATGTGTTGTTGGCAAGAAGAGCACATGCAGCTCTAGTTAGTGTTCCCATGGGGAAGAAGCCACCTTGGTGATTGACAAGACAAATTAAAAAGCTGAGATATTTTGTATTAATACATTCTTTTCTTAAATCCTCACCTGAGAATATATTTATTGATTTTAGAGGAAGAGGAAGGGAAGGAGGGGGAGAGAGAGAGATGTAGAGAGAGACATGTGAGGAGAGAAACATCGATTGGTTGCCTACCTGTGTGCCCCAACTAGGGATTGAGCTCAAAACCTTTTGGTGTACAGGACAATGCTCTAATCAAGTGATCCACCTGGCCAGGGCTATTTTTTATTTTCTTGATCTTTTTCTTTTATTTTTTAAGTATAATTTATTATGTTGTCACAGTAGTTCCAATTTTTTCCCCTTAGCTCCCCTCTGCCCAGTATGCCCCTTCCCTCCAGCAATCCCACCCCACTTATTTCATGTCCATGGGTTGTGTATATAAGTTCTTTGGCTTCACCCTTTCCTATATTATTCTTAACTTCCCCCTGTCTATTTTGTACCAGCCAATTATGCTTCTTACTCCCTGCACCATTTCCCCACTACTCCCCCTCCCCTCCCAGCTGATAACCCTCCAAATGATCCCTATACCTATGATTCTGTTCCTATTCTGGTTTGCTTAGTTGGATTTTGTTTTTATTTTTTAGATTCAGTTGTTGATAGTTGTGAGTTTGTTGTCATTTTCGTGTTCATAGTTTTGATCTTCTTTTTTTAAAGTAAGTCCCTTTGACATTTCATATGATAATGGCTTGGTGATGATGAAGTCTTTCAGCTTTACCTTGTCTGGAAAGCACTTCATCTGCCCTTCCATTTTAAATAACTTTACTGGATAGAGTAATCTTGGTTGTAGTTCCTTGTTTTTCATCATATTGAATACTGCTTGCCAGACCCTTCTTCCCTGCAAAGTGTCTTTTGAGAAATCAGCTGAGTCTTATAGGCACCCCTCTGTAAGCAACTCTCAGCTTCCTTCTTGCTGCTTTTAGGATTCATTCTTTATCTTTCACTTTTGGCATTTTAATCATGATGTGTCTTGGTGTGGTCCCCTGTGGGTCCAGCTTGCCTGGCACTCTCGGTGTTTCCTGGACTTGTATGTCTATTTCCTTCGCCAAATTTGGAAAGTTTTCCTCCGTTATTTTTTTACATAAGTTTTCAGTTTCTTGCTTTTCCTCTTCTCCTTCTGGCACCCCCATGATTCAGATGTTGGTACATTTAAAGTTGTCCCATAGGTTCCCAAGCCTCTCCTCCTCATTTTTTTCAATCATTTTTTCCTCATTCTGTACTGGCTGGCTGTTTTTTTCTTCCTTATGTTCCAAATCACTGATTTGAACCTCGGTTTTCTTCCCTTCACCATTTGGTTTTGTGTGGATTTTCCTTAATTTTACTTAGCATAGCCTGCACTTCTTCTCTTATGCGTTTACCTTACTCAAGCATATCTGTCAAGCCTGTGAGCATCTTTATCACCAGTGTTTTGAATTTTGCATCTGTTAGGTTGTCTATCTCCTCATCTGTTAGGTTGGCTATTTCCTCATCACTTAGTTCTCCCACTGGAACCTTGATCCGGTCCCTCTTTTGGGCCATACTTATCTGTCTCCTCATCTTCACAGGCTCCTGTGTTTGTCTGCCACTGTGTCTTAGGTAGAGCTGTCACTCCTGTTATGTTGTAAGGGGTGGAGCCTTAGGGATTTATCAGTACAGTGTAACTTGTTTCACCATGTTGTGGCACTGTATGTGGGGGAAGGGTCTGAGAGGGAACAATGCCACTTGTTCAGCATTTGCCCCTTTTCCAGGCACTTCTCCTACTTCCGTATAAGACTGATGCCTTTCCAGCTGTTGCCCTGGCTGTCGTTCACAAAGTGGGTGTGTCTGCAGACGTTCTAGGACTGTGGGGGCCCTTTAAATAAGCAGACTCTGCTGAGAGACTGGCAGTTTCTGCTTCTGTCCCAATGCCTACTGATTTGCACAATCAGAAGCAATGAGGTTTGATTTTCCCCAGTGCTGGGACCGTGAGCTGCACAGTCTGGTGAGGAGCTGGGAACACTCCCCAGGTGTCCCTCCTGACTTTTTAAAATGTATAACTGTGGTTCCACTTGCCTGCCACTGCCGCTGTTCCTGCCACCACCACACCGCATCCTCTCTATCCTGGCTCCGCTCCTCCTATCTGTCTGGATGAGTATTTCTTCTTTATATCTTTGTTTGTTGGACATCCATGCAGCTCAGTTTTCTGGAACTTTTGATTGTCTCTAGTTTTGAGGTAGTTGTATTCCTTCTTAGTTGTGGAGGGAAACTCAGTGTGTCTGTCTATGCTTCCATCTTGGCCAGAAGTCTATTTTCTTGATATTGAAATGTATAAAGCCATCAAATACTAAGCCAACCTCATTAAACTGAAAGGGAATTGCAATCAGAAAGCAAATTTAACATCATTTCTCCAATTTTTCTGATATCAAGTGCATGTTTCCAATGAGGTGAGAATGACATTAAGTTGAAGCTCTGTGGGGCTGAAACCTGTGCTACTACAGGGCTAGATTGCACCCACCACTCTCACATGGGAAGAGAAATTGACACGGGGAAGAGACACTGACTAGACAAGCTTTACTTCCCTGACTGTGCATAAGGAGAATGAAAAAATAAAGCATGCGAGAAAAGGCAGAGTAATCCCCCATCCTTGAGATATTAACATGCTCATGGCAAAATAGAAAACATTTCCTTTATCCCACATTTAATGAAAAAATGACTATTGAAACACAGTTTGAAGTCAGTTTGCCCCTTCATGCTCAGATCCTGAATTATAAATTTGTGGGATATACATGAGGCTTTCCCTGCATATTTTATAGAAATCCTAGAACCAAATAAAGGACCTAACAGTCCATTTGGTTCAACCTTTTACTTTATAAATGAGAAGACTGAGGCCAAGAGAAAGGTGTTGATGGAATGACCTGCATTGTGAATGGGAAGAAGTGAAGAAAAATGTTAGAATCAATAGTGTTTGATAAATAGCTAGTCACTTGTGACATAAATATTACACATTGCAAACCATATCTGTCTCTATGGCAGAAACTGGAGGATGTTCCCAACAGAGGGAAGGCCTCAGTCAAGGAGGCTAAATGGGGGTCATTCATCTCTCCAGCCCCTTTCTGCCAATGCAAACATTGGTCCAATCCACCACCTAGGTTTTCTGTGGACTCTCAACATCTTGCTCTGCAGAGACTTCCAAACACTGCTTACCCAGTGGTTTGTGGCATTTAACCTCTGTGGGAGGAATGGAGCATTTTCCTCTCATCATGGACCCCATTATTTTTCTTTGAAGCATAGTGCAGAGCTTTTAACAAATTTCAGGATAAAAATAGAAATGTGACCAGCCAGTCCTAGCACAGCCCTGTGTAGGAGTTTCAGGCAACTTGTCCTTCAGGCAGTGTGTATACAGAGCATCCTCATTTCAGAACTAAATATAAATCTTTTAGGGAGGGAGGCAGAAAGTAAGCCATCTCTTCCTCTTCTCCCTTGAAGAGTTATAGACTTGAAATTGGGTAGAGCTGGGTACTCAGGAGAAAACCAGCCCAAGTGCAACGGTAAACCCTGCCTGAGGTAAGCATAGTAGTGCAGCTTGGCTATGAACTTGCTGTGAGGCCTTGGGTAGTCAGTTCCCTTCTTTGGGTCTCTGTTGTTTTTCTGCTTGTCCTGCTTCACAGGGTAGGTAAAAGGTATGAATGTGAAGAAAATAAACTCACATATGCTTTGGAAACAGTTACACTTAATTTAAGGGCAAAGTATTACTCTTGCTTTATGCCTGCTCGTTGCCTCTGGTAGTTGGATCATCTTGGTTCCAAACCCTCACCTGGAATTGGTATAGAAAATTCCAGGACTGGTCCAAGGTTTCTGGAACTACAGAGCAGGGAAGATGAGAGAGGTCAGTAAGGGTAGCAACAGACCTGTTATGCATCACAGTCCACCAGTTCCTTAACCTCTCTGTGTATGCCTTTAAGCAGTTTATTTAATCTCTTTGAGCCTCAGTATCCTCGTCTTTAACATGGAGTTATTGTGAGAATTTAAGTAAGATAATAAATTGAAAACTCTTAAGCCAGTAGCACTAATAAAGTAGGCATTTGATAATAATTATTACTATTGATGTTATTTGTTTCTGTATACTGAGGAAAACTGTGATTCCTTAATGACAGTACATGTCTAGTCCTTGGCAAACAAACAAACAAAACAAAATATACACACAAACACAGGTTCCTGGGCCTCACCCCAAAGAACTTCTGATTAAGGATCCCCCAGATTTGGGAACCATTGGTCTATGGAAGTTTCACAAGATGCCAGTTATTACCTACTACTTTGGAAATCAATTTAGTTTAATGATCTCAACCGGTGTGCTGCAAGAAATTTTAAAACATGCGATACCTGACTATTTACTCAGGCGCACTGAGCTCTTTTTCCTTAGACTGTCAAATAAAAAAATGATAACAGCCAACTCAACAATAGTCAGCTGGTGTGAATGAATCAAAATTATACCTATTTTTTTGTCAGATTGGCAAAAAAACAATTTACTTTTCAGTGTGCTGCAGAATTTAGGTAATTATTTTATGTGTGCCATGAGATGAAAAAGATTTAAAATCGCTGATTTAGTGGGTAGTGGCCAACATTAAAAAACAAAATAAGAAAAAACAATGTGCACTGCACATAGTAAGGGTAAGCATTGCTTCATGAAATGATTGTTGTATGTTTATGTATAATTCAGAAATACAGTGTATGCTATATGAATGCCAAGTGTGTTTCTTACTGTAGGTCATGGTGGAAAATGTTTGCAATACACTAGAGGATACTATCTTACATTTGAACGCACTAGTATTCAGAGAAATAATCTGTCAAGTCCCAGCCCAGACAAGAATAAATGACAGACAAGAGAATGGATAAGATCCATTTCTCCTCTCTCCCCATCTCTCCCATGCTATGCTTGGGTCAATAGAATCAATTGCTCTATAATTAGAATGAGTTTTAATATTGTGTAATGGTCCTGGCATGAGATGAAAGGGCAAGATGGGTGTGTTTCTACAGGTACCAGGCTAATTGTATCAACCCCATTAGATAGAAAATACATCTCGGTTTATTGGGGTGTTTAGTTGTTCTTGGTTAGTGAGTGCTTTGTACACACACTTCACTCTTCTTCTCCAAAATTTTGCTACTTATTTTAACATTTGAGACTCTCTTGCTGCTTTTGTGAAATCAAATAATAAACTTAAAACTCTGTTTTGATGCACATCAACTGTCAGCAGTATCTTTTTCCTCTTTACTTGGTATGTTAAGGATATTAGCACCCCTAAATCGTTCACCCACATGCTCCAGCTGAATGGAGCAGGCATTCCTTGGCTTCAGTTCATTGTGGTCCTGTGGGATGAGGTCAGCTTGTCAGCAAGGCATCCCCAGACTACCCTCTTTAAACTACAGCTGTCTCTTGGAATCCATGAAAAATTCATTCTAGGATCCCCTATAGATCCTAAAATTTGAGGATGCTCAAGTCCCTTATATAAAATGATGTAGTGTTTGCATATAACTTACACACACCATCCCATATACTTTAAATTATCTCTAGATTGCTTGTAATACCTAATACAATATAAATGTTATGTAAATGTTGTTCTACTGTACTCTTTAGGGAATAATGACAAGAAAAAATTCTGTACTTGTTCAGTACTAACACAACCATCACAATAGGCCTAAGTAATAATACACATGGACAACAACGAGACTTATTTTTAGAATATTTTCAATTTGTGGTTGTTTGAATCCTCAGATGTAGAATCCACAGATACTGAGGGCTGACAATATAGACCTTGCAGGATCCCTCTACTCTTACCACTTCAGAACTCCTTATATCTACTACCTTTATATTGTCCCCATCATGCCTATCACAACACACTATATTGTAAGTAATAAACAGATGATAAAAATAACCCTATGTATCCATATCTTGTTTTAGAAAGACTGGAAATCAAGTTTTATGTAGTCTTCCAATTTTAAAATGTTGCTAGATCTGGTATTTCTAGAGAGCTTGGAAATCTTAATATTTATATAAGATCTTCTGATTTTTAAATGTTGGTTACAAGATTAAAAAAATTAAGCACTATTTGGACCAAAGACAATATGTCTATGGCCCAAAATTGGTCCACATATCACCAATTTGTGAACTTTGTCATAGATTTGTGGAATGTTGGGGCTATGAGAGGCCCTAATTGACCTCTTTTATTAAGAAAATATAGACCCTGAGAGGTTAAGTACCTCTTCCATAGAGATGTGGTTAGCTCATAGCAAAACTGGATCTTTAACCCAGCTTTCTTCCCTCTGAGTGCTCTCTCACATATACCCTTCTGCTGAGGGTTGAACTAACCTACCTTGTGTAGAGGACAGCATTCAGTTCACTCTCCAGTGTCCTCTTCACAAAGAACATAACCAAGTCATCACCACCCATCTGATAAATCCCAGGCACTTCTTATCACAGAATGCATGACTACCTGCCTTCTCAATCTCAATAGTGGTTTTCACCTCCTGGCACTCTTTATTGCTTTTGTTCTAGTGATAGAATCATGACAGGGTCTTTATTGGAATGCTATTAGCATTTCTCCCAGCTAGTGGTGCCTTTGGGGGAATTGGTATGGACTATTGCAAAAAACCTGGGATTCAAAGTTCAGAGGACTGTGCTTAATTCCCAGATGTGTGACTTGAGACAACTTATTCTACCTCCTTGTCCCTCAATTTCATTAACTATAAAAATAAGAAAATAAGGTTTGCCTTTCTTATCCCGCAGGGCTGCTGTGAGGCAAAACTGAGATAATATATATGAGAGTACTTTGAAAGAGAACATTTTACAGCTCTGAGTGTATAGTATCATTATAAAATCAACAAATAATTACTGAAGACCTACTACATGCAAGCTGATGTAACATTTATTCAGGTATGCCAAACTGCTCAAGAGCTAGCTGCCTCCATAAGTTATACAGAAGGGATACATGGGAGTGGAAAGAGATCCAGCACTGCAAAGTCAAAGATGACCAGGACTGAACAAAATGTGTAGATGATGAAGAGAGAGATTGTGGTGGAAAGAGTTAATCATGGAAGGATTTCTGGAGGGAGATGCATTTGAGCTGTGCTTTGAGAAAAAGTTGGTAGGATTGGGTTGGCAAAGAGAAAAGAAGGGCATCTTACACAGGGACAATGGCACAAATAAGGGCTGAAAAGTACATGTGCTGGATGCTTAATCTACATGGAGTGAGGGGTTCAAGGTGAGATTGATAGATAATTGCTTCTTGGGCTTCTTCACTTAGCTAGAACACAGAAGAGAGAATCAAAGCATGCTTCTCATGAAACCAAAGCAGAGCCCAGGTAGGACAATAGGTATGGTTCATTATATTATAGGAGAGCCTAGTACTGTAAAATGGTCATAATACCATTCCCACCTAGTGTAACTGTTTTAAGCATTAAATGAGGTGATGTGTTTTAAACATTGAACACAATGCCTGATACAGGATTAGTACTAAATGATTGTTAGCTATCATCATCAATTTTTATCTTATGCTGAAAACAGGGAATAATAACATGGGCTTTGGGATCTACCTTATACTAGTTGCGTGACCATGAACAAGTCATATCACTTCCTTGTTTCTCAATTTTCTGGTCTTTAAAATGAGAGTAACAGTAGTGACAACTGAAAAGGGCTATTATGGGGATTAAATGAATTAATCCAAATAAAGTACCTATCACAATGCCTAGCAAATGATGAGTACTCAGTAGGTGTTACCTACTACAATGATTATGGCCAGGTAATCATTAATGTAATATGACTGCATATTACATTGAAGAAATTGAAAAACATAAACACAACCACTCTGAATCTAAGTACTGAGATACAACTCCTTGTTTTCATATTGAGATCTCATTCTCGAATCTAAAATTGCTTTTGTTGAGAAAAATCAAGACTGCAGAAAAGGGCATGAATTTAGGATACAGTGGCCATATCATTAAACATTTACAGAGTACCCAGTACTCCATCCAATCTGAGCTCATTTGAATCTCAATTTTATTATTTAGTATATTTGATATCCCTGCCAACTTTGGGTCATCTTCAGTAAATGTGCTAGCCAATGTTCTAAGGGCTAAGATTCAACATAAAATAAGATAGACATGATCTCTGCATTTAAGAAACTCATAGACTAATAGAGGGAGGTAGGAAAACCAAATAAAAATAAAAAATATTATGTTACATGATATTAAGTAATATGGTGAAAAACCTTAAGATGGGCTGATAAGGAGTTCTGAAATGGGAAGGATTGTGAAGAGATGCTGTCTGCAAGGCCAACCATTTTAAAGATGGGGGTCAGGGGAGACCTCACTGGGAAGGTGATCTTTGAGTCCAGTCCTGAAGGAGGTGAGGGAGTGGACCATGCAGGGATCATCTCAGGGAAGAGCATTTTAGGCAGAGAGATCAGCAAGAACAAAGTCCCCGAGTTAGGAGCACACCGACATTTAAGAAACAGCCAAGAAGCACAAGAATAGCAGGAGTGGAGTGAATGAAGGAAAGGGTAATAGAATAAGAGGTCAGAGGAATCACAAGGACAACTAGCTGAGGGTTTTGTAGGTCATTGTGATGACTTTCATTTACAGGGAGGGAGATTGAAACCCACTAGAGGATCTTATCCAGGAGATACATGATATGACTTAGCCATTTGGTCCAGCTCTAAGTAATGGGCCCCCCCATAGACTTCGGGCAATAATAAACAAGAGCTGAAGTCCCAGTGGTTCCTGTAGTGCTGTCTTTACCACTCTGTTGCAGAGAGGGATAATTGGTCCAGAGGAGACACTAGAGTGGAATTGATGGCATGGAGAATAGGAGAAAGAGATGCAACCTCTTAGAGCTGAAAGGGACCCAATTAATGCAATTTTATCACTGGATATCTGTTCATCCACCGTTGACTTAAAACACTCACTGCCTCACTAGCCTGCTTATCTTCTTGCAGCACATTCTAAAGGTCAGAAAGCCTTTTGCTAGATAGGTTTACTGAAAATATGCCTCCTTGCCACCACTGGGTGGCAGTAGCCCAAGTTCTGTCACCTGGGCAACCCAGAATGTTTTACTATATACATTCCATAGTAAAACACCTTTGAGATTTGAAAGCATGTGGGGTATCTTATATATCTCCTGATGGTTCTCTTTTTCAGGGCACCTGTCTTTGGTCTCTTCAAGAGCTACTCCTGTTAGGAGATGGTTTTGCATCCCTTTGTCAATCTCATAGCCCTCCTCTGGAGGTGTTTCACTTTCCCAGTGATCCTCTTAAAATGTGGTGCCTAGAATTTAATAAGAGACTCCAGGAGGAAACTGCACGGATTACAGTGTGACAATTGTATTCTGGGATCTAGAAACCATACTTTGATTAATACAACTGAAAATTTGGTGCTGAGTTTTTAGCAGCTGAATGATTTAGCTACATTAAACTTTTGGCTCAAATTATACCTTTGGGTCAACTCAAACCCCTAGATCTTTTTTGATTGTTTGTTTTTATGTGAGCTGTTGCCAAACCATGCTTACCTTATTCTAGCTTTACAATATAGACTTGTAAATTTTTTATTGAGATTATGTTTTCTTTATCTTATAAATTTCACCTTTTTTTTTTTTTTAATTTTAGCCTGGTGTTTCAGCCCTTCTGAAATCATTTTGACTCTCAATTTTGTTCTTCAGTATATCTGACATTCCTGCCAGCTTTGAATCATCTTCAGACGTGGTAAGTACATTTTATATGTCATCTAAGTTATTAATAAAAGTTCAAAAGCCCTGTGGCGTCTCTCTGGAGACTTTTATGCTGGTTGCCACCTGTACTTTGAGTAAAATTCTTTTATAAAATGTCAATCTATATGACTTATACTATAATCTGGTTAATATGTTGCTATCTTATCTTAGTTCATTCATGAGGATGTTATAGGAGATGATTTCAGATTCACTGCTGAATTGAAGATATGTTATGGTTATAAAAGACAGGAAGGATAAAGGATAATCTAAGATAAAAACTTTTGTTTTGTAAAATGGAAACTTGTAGTTTTTCCAATTATAAAAGTAATATTGGCTTGTTGTACAGCTCAACAGCATGCAAAAGTATACAAATTAGAAAGTGAAAGTCCCTGTGTAATTCTGTGCCAACACCCTATCAAATAACTGTGGTTAACAGTTTTGAGCATACATAAATATATGTCTGTGACTTAAATAGAATCATACTATTGAGACTGTTGTGTGACCTGCTGCTTTCACTTACAATCTTTTGGAAACATCTCTCCTTGTCAGAACATGTGGTTCTATTGTACCTCATCCGTTTAAACAACAACAGTGTTCTTTTTCGTGATTGTTTTATAACTTATCTCATCAATCCCATATTGCTAGACATTTAGATTGTTGGCAAATTTTTGCTGTTACAAGCAGTGTTTCATGATGACCCTTTTTTGTTGGCTTGATGAGATGTAGTGCTGGGTGCTGGATGCTGTTTCCTCTGGATTCCTTGTTCTTTTCAAATCTTGTCAATGTTCTAAATGCTGAAGGCCTGTTTCCACTAAAGAAATAACTAAAGAGGAGGCTGCCAACTTCCTACACATCACGGTTTGTGTTAAATAAATCTATACCTTCACATCCATTGGAGTGGAATTAAGGCTGTTTGAGCTTCTGGGGGCCTTCGGAGGACCAAAGCACCCAAAGATTAAGCCCTGAGTGACAGACAAACTTGATGGTAGGTGCAGTTGCTGGCCACACAGATGAGGTAATTTAGGAGCAAGATGGGGAAAGAGGACCGGCTTGCCATTTCCCATCATACACCTTCAGCTTTGACAAGTGGAGTCACTTGCTGGGCCCTGAATAGGTTCCTCCTTCCTCATCTTTACTCCCTTCATTCTCCATTGTGTCTTCCTCCCTGCACACATGTACCTCCCAGAACAAGGTAGGACCTTCCTGTTCTGAACTTCTAGAACACTTTAAGAGCCTGAGCTTGAGTGTCAAACCTGCATATCAAAGTTGTACCTCCCCAGCTCTGTGATCTTGGATAAGTCACCTATCCTTCCTGGTCTTACTTATTCTCATCTATAGAATGAAGATGTGCCTATATGCGATCTTTCAAAATACCTTACTCAATGGCTGGCTGATATAAAGCACTTATCATCATCATGATTATCATGGGTGCCCATATTACTTGCTCGATAGAATTTTGAAGACGAAATGAAAACATATGAGGGGTGACGCCCAAAATATGGAATTTATTTATAAAAAAATTTGTATTTATTCTTATATGTTTAAACTTCAGTCACCTTCAAAGTACTCTCCATCCGATGCAATACACCTTTTGAGACATTTTTTCCACTGCTCAAAACAGTTTTTGAACTCATCGATTTTGATGCCTTTTAGCACTTCTGCTGTTTTTTGTTTCACTTTTTCCTGAGAAGTTTTTTTTATCTGGGGAAACAACAACAAAAAAAAGTTGCTCAGGGTGAGATCGGATGAATAGGGAGGGTGAGAAATGGGAATCATACCCGTTTTTGGTCAAAAATGGCTGAATACTCAGAACAGTATGGGCAGGTACGTTTGTAAATCACCCATCATGAAGTGGGCAAACATGTTGAAAGAGTCTTTAAAAAAACTCACTGAAGCCAAATGCAGCCTCTCACAACAACACCAGCAGGCACAATGATACAGATGGGTTCCTAGAAGACTCAGCTAGCTGGGGAAGCCTATACTACAAGGGTATCACCCTCCAGAAGATAATTCCAGTATTTTTGGGTCCTTCCTCATATGTCAAATACACAGCACAGTGCTCCGCAAAAATTGAGTGCTAAATAAATGATAGCAATTATTGATTGTATTTATATATCTCATCATATACTTATCTAATTCTCTAGTGTGTTATTTCTATTTGTGTTCATGTCTTGATCTCTTTTTCTAATGTATAAGCACTCTAGAGCACAGAATTCCCCCCTCTATTCCCTCCCTTCCCTCCCTCCTACTCCTTCCACTAGTAAATATAAAAGACCCAGTGCTGCGGATTAGTTGGGCTCTTTGAAATTTAGATGAATGAATGCAGCCATCACTATTTCTAAGTCACTACATCATTGTATTGTTTTCTAGTTAGCCTCTCTATTACTAACCCATTAACTGATCAACAAGGCCTTGTCCCTAGGGCAAGTCATAGCGTACATATGCCACTGATCACAGAATTTGCAATCTACAGAATTTTAGCTCGGAATGTTTTCCAGAAAACAATGACTTAGGTAGCGTGTTTATCTGAGCAGAATGGATTTGCATACCACTTTCAGGCTTCTGCTGTCCAAACTGGGTGACATTAGGCACCAGCCTAATTAAGGCCACCATCAAGTCCCTCTTAGTCTATCACAAATGCTTCCTAAGTGCTTCCCAGTTGTCACTCATGTTATCCACACAGCAGCTACAGCAATCTTTAAAAAATAGTAAAGTCAGATAACACCATTCCCCTCCTCAAAACCCTCCAATGGCCCCCATCTAATGTGTAAAGTCCAATTTTCTTCCTATGGTGCACAAGGCTCTGTATAATTTGGCTCCTGCATATCTATCCAAAGTCATCTTCTTCCATACTTTCCCATGCCCATTCTGCATCACCAGCACCAGCCTTCTGTTGTGAGAACACACTAAATTCACTTCTGCTTTAGTACCTTCATTCTTGCTTTGCCTCCCATGAGGAATTAAAGCCAACCCATGGCCCAAGTACCCCATGCTTCCTTTTATGTTTCAGATTTCCACTTAAATGATATTATCTCAGATGGTATTGTCCATTTAAGCCTTCCCTGTATATCCTATCTCAAACAGGTTCCTATGCCCCCTGGTACCCTCGAATTCATTGGTTCTTAACCTTTACTTCATATTAAGAATCATTAGACAACATTTTTTACAAAAAAACATCACCAGATCCCTTCTGTATCATATAAATCAGAATCTCTGAAATGAGACCCAGACGATCTGTTCTTTTATTTTTATTTAAAAAAATTTAATCCTCACCCAAGGATATATCCATTGATTTTAGATAGGAAGGGAGAGAAAGATAGAAACAAACATCAGTGTGAGAGAAAAACATGGTCTATTGGCTGCCTCCTGCACACACCCCGACCAGGGGTCAAATCTCTTGTGTATGGACAACACTCCAACCAATTGAACGACCTGGCTAGGGCAGATTATCTGTATTTTTAAATGCTCCTCCAGTAATTTTAATGTGTAGCCAAGGATGAAAGACCCTGTTATCATCTTTTTTATTTCCTGCTTAGTACTTATCACAGCTGCAATTATTTTGCTTATTTTATTCATTTGTTCAATAAATATTTGTTGAACGCCTACCAATGTGCCAGGCACTGCTTGAGACACAAACACAAGAATTAAAATAATGATCATAATAAATACAGATACTAAACGTTATGAAACTTCCATTCTCATAGAGAAGATGTACACTAACTAATATCAGTAAATATATAAATATAGTATATGGACTAATGTTTGTGCTGTCCATTCATATGTTAAAGTCCTAACTCCAAGGTGAAGGTATTTGGAGATGGAACCTTTGGGATGTAATTAGGATTAGATGAGGTCATGAGCTTAGGTCTCTAGTCTGATTGGATTAGTGTGTGCTCTTATAAGAAGAGATACCAGAGAGCTTTCTTTCTGTTCCTCATTCCATTCTGCTCATTCCCACACTCAAGAAAAGGTCATATGAGTACATAGCAGGATGGAAGCCACCTACAAAGCAAGAGAAGAGCCCTTATAATAAAACCTACCTTTCTGGCACCTTGATCTTGGACCTCTCAGGCCCTAGAACTGTAAGAAATAAATTTCAGTTATTTAAGCCACCCAGTGTATGGACTTTTGTTATGGCAACCTGAACAAACAAGACATATGGTATGTTAGATAATGATAAGTTCTAAGGAGAAAAATAAAGCATAGATTGGAGATATTATTTTTTTGGTGGGGAGTGAGAAAAAGTTTTAGAGTTGTCTGGGAAGGTGAATCTTCAGTAAAGACACAAAGGAAATAAGAGATCTGGGTCTGCATCCTTCTGCATTTACAACATTTAAGGCAGAGATAGTCAGTGCAAAGGTACTGAGGCTGAATCATACCCACTGTGTTTGAGGGACAGCAAAGGGACTAATGTGGCTGGAGAGTTGAGAACAAAGAAAAGAGTGGTAAGAGATAAATTCACACAAGTAACATGGGCCAGGTAATGTGTAGCCTTAAATTTGTTGTTAGAGCTTTGGCTTTTACTCTGAGTAAGAAGGGGTTTTAGTGAAGGATTTCTGGCAGAGAATAACATTATCTGACTTAGATTTTAATAGGCTTATTCCATATTTATCATGTGAGAATAAGCTGAAGGGGGAAATGGTGAAAGCAACAGTACCAGCTAGGAGGCTATTATAATAATCCAGGTGAGAGATGATGGTAGCTTGTAGAAGGGTGGTAGAAACGGCAGTGATATGAGGAACAGTGAGAAATGGTGAGAATCTGAATGCATTTTGAAAGATAGAGTATATAGAATTTGTTGAAAGACTGTGTTCTGGGCATGAGACAAAGTGCAACTAAGGATGAACATCTAGAAGAATGGAGTTGCCATTTAACTTAGATAGAAAGGACTGTTGGAAGAGTAGGACTTAAGGGACAATGTCAAGGACTTAGTTTTGAAATTGATAACTTTGACATTCTATTAGATATCCAACTGGAAATATCAAGTAGAGAAGTGAATATATAAACTTGAAGTTCATAGGAGAGGTCCTGCCTGGAGGTAGAACTTTGGGAGCCATGAGATGGGCTGAAACACCTAGAGTGTAAAGTCAGGTGGAAAAGAGTAGAGGTCCATGGACTAAATCCTAAAGCACTCCAAAGTTAGAGATTGAGTTGATGAGCAACAAGCAAAGCAGACTGCGAAGCAGAAACCAGAGTAGAAGAAAAAAAACAATGGAATATGATTTCTTGAAAGCTAAGAGAAGAAAGAGATTAAAGGAAGAGAGAGTGGTCACTTTGGTGAAACACTGTGGAGAACTCAAGTAAGATGAGGACAGAGAAATGACCATTGACCTTTTTTATTGTTTTTTTTTTCATTGTTTTTCTATTACAGTTGTTCCATTTTCCCCTATTGCTTTCCTCTGTCCCACCCACCTCCCCCCTCTCCCACAGTCAATCCCCACCCTGTTTTCCATATCCATGGGTCATTTAAACTAAGTGTTCCTTGACTAGGCCGTCCCCTTCCTTTCTCCCTTTTTTCCCCTCCCCACTTCCTCTGGTCTCTGCCAGCCTGTTTCTTGTTTACATGGCTCTGGTTCTATTTTGATCATTTGTTTGTTTTGTTCATTAGGTTCCTGTATTAGGTGAGATCATAGAGTATTTGTCTTTAGACACCTGGCTTATCTCACTAACCATAACACTGCATTTCCATCCATGTTGTCACAAGAGGTAGCAGTTCCTTTTTTCTTTCTGCTGCATAGTACTCCATTGTGTAAATGTACAACATCTTTTTGATCCACTCATTTGTTGATGGGCATGTAGGCTGTTTCCAGCACTTGACTATTGTAAAGACTGCGGCTATGAACATAGGGGTACATAAGTTCTTTCGAATTGGTATTTCAGGATTCTTAGGGTATAATCCCAGCATTGGGATTGCTGGATCAAAGGGTCATTCCATTTTTTATTTTTTGAGGAAATTCTGTACTGTTTTCCACAGTGGCCTCACCAGTCTGCATTCCCACCAACAGTGCACTAGGGTTCCCTTTTCTCCACATTCTTGTTGGCATCTGTTGTTTATTGTTTTGTTAACGATGATGATTCTGACTGGTGTGAGGTGGTATCTCATTGTGGTTTTCATCTGCATCTCTCTGATGGCTAGTGAGGTTGAGCATTCTTTCATATGCCTATAGGACCTCTGTATGTCCTCCTTGGAAAAGTGTCTCTTCAGGTCCTTTGCCCACTTTTTAATTGGATTGTCTGTCTTCCTGGTGTTAAGTTGTATAAGTTCTTTATATATTTTGCAGATTACCATTCGCTTTTAAAAAAATAATTTGTTTGTTTGATTTTAGAGAGAGGGGAAAGGAGAAAGAGAGGGAGAGAAACATCACTGTATGGTTGCCTCTCACTTACACCCCCAACTGGGGACCTGATGTGCAACTTAGTCATGTGCCCTGACTGGGAATTGAATCAGTGATACTTGGTTCACAAGCCGACGTTCAATCCACTGAACCACAGCAGCCAGGCCATTGGCTTTTATAACATGTTAGTCACCAGTGATCTTTATCGGAACAGCGATTAGAGTGAGTCCAAGAGAGAACAGGAGATAATTTGAAGACAATGAGTATAAACAATTGTATCAAGGTTTGAGTACAAAGAGGAGAGTAATGGAGCAAGAGCACTATCTCTGGAGGGATGATTAGGCTTGAGGGAAGATTTATTTTTTGGAATGGAGAAATAATATTCTAGTGAGAATAATTTGTCATCCTGCATTAGAATATAAGCCCCTTCAGGGCAGAGACTTTGTCTTGTACATTCCCAACACATTCCAAAGTGCCTAGCACTGAGTAGGCACTCAATAAATGTTGTTGAATAAGTGACTGATCAAATGAATGAAGGAATAAAGGAAAGTAGATGTCAAAAACTTGAGTAAGAAATAATATCAGGATAAAGTGACAGTGGAATTGGATAGCAGTACCCTGGTTTTATTTTATTTTATTTTCCAGATATTTATTTTTTTTATTTTTATTTAATTTTATTTTTTAAGTATATTTTATTGATTATATTGTTACAATAGTTCCATTTTTCCCCTTTACTCCCCTCCACCTTGGACCCGCCTCCCCCGGATATGCCCCTCCAAGTCCATGCCCATGGTTCATACATACAAGCTCTCCCGCTTCACCCTTTCATATATTCTTCGTCTTTTTTTAAAATAAATAAATGATTAATTAATTATTTTAACAATAAAAAATAATAATCCCTCCATCTCAGATATTAAGGCCCTTTATAATCTTATAAAGGACAATGGGCGAAGGTCTCAAACTCCTCTAGCTGCTTCAAGCTGGACATGGACGTCGTCCTACCTACCCTTAGGTCAAAAAATCCCTAATAAGAGTGGGGGTGTGGAGGAGAGGGTGGCCTTCCCTCATGGGGAAGGATCGTGCAGACTCCAGGTTCATTGGCTGTCCCCGGACGATGGCATGCTTGGTTTAACAGGCTGGCATCCTTGTTGTATTCTGGGGGCAACAGATTTGGCAAAAGGATTAAAAGACATCATTCAATCCATAACCACTAGATGACAAAAGGCGGGGATTAATTTTTCAATGTCCCACATTAGGGAACAAAAAAGGGCTTCTTTGGAGGAAGGTGTGCCAGGCACATCTCACGTGTCCAAAATCCTTTTGCACATTATACTTAGTTGGGGCTGAGGGAAATATTTTAGGTTTCCTCCATCTCAGACCTCTGGGCCCTCTTGGTCCAAGCCATTAGGATAAAAAAGAGAAACTAGTTTTAAAGTGAAGCCCGCAGACCACCCCATTCTTCACCAACCCAGCCACTTAGTTCAGCCAAACCATTGAGTCTTAGGAGGCAGCGCTGCAGACAGGATTAAGTGAGGCCTATACATACAGACAATCACTCAGGTAATGAGATCATGGGCTTATGCCCTTTGAAAATAGAAAACACATATTAATTTATGTAGCATAACCCACAAACAAGTCTCTAAATCTGTAAGACTATCTTATTGGAAAGACATCCAGTTGCAAGGCATTTGACATTCTTCTTGTCTGTAAATTAAACATCTTGGATGATACTACAGACATAGTTTAACTTTCAAGTGAAAACATTTTAAGTAAAAAGAAACTTTAAAGACGGTTAGCTGCACTACTTTATAGTCTACCACTGATCATTGTGATTTTCCTTGAATAATGATTTTTCTCCCTAAGATTACCCTCCTTGTCATTAAAAGGACTGCATTAAGTCCATTTTTAATTTGTCCTGTTCATTTACATAAACACAACAAGAGCAGCAAAAGATCACTTATGATCTTTAGTTCTGCTTTGATGGAACTTACCCAAGGAACATTTAGGGTGACCTTCAGTCTGCCCTTCAGGGCACAGAAGCTGGGCCACATACCTGGCATTCAGCCTTGCCTGTACACACCTGTCTTTTCCAAGTCCTTCTGGTTTTTCATTGTGCCTTAATGTCCCTTCTAGCCATCTTTCAGGAAAACAACCTTCATTCCTTCCCTGGAAAGGTTTCTGTGGACTGCTCAACCAACCACGGTACCAGGCCTTTTATCTCGTGGGCTTTTATTACCTCCGAAAATTATTCCCAGTTCCTCAGGGCTTTTTTGTAACAACCAGAGCACAAGCATGTCTCCTTTAGACATGACATTCCAGGCAACATCTCGGTAAAAAAAAAAAAAAAAAAAAAACTATTAAAAACTGGTCTCATCAGTTTTATGCAAAGAAACCTATGTAATTACTTACTACTTTAGAATGCCAAATTCTGGAGGGATCACATAGGGAGAAAAATATACAGTGTGAAGGAAAATCCTTGTCCTTCTAATATTCACTGAACTGGCATTTCCATTCTTCATATTTTCATTTTTCCCCCAATAAAACTTTTTGTTTGTTTTTCCATTACAGTTGTCCCACTTTCTTTTCCCCTCTTGCTTCCCTGTACCCGTTCCCCTCCTTCTCCAACATTTAGTCCCACTCACTTGTCCATGTCCGTGGGTCATTTATACATGTTCTTTGACTAGACCCTTCCTCTTCTTACCCACTTCTCTCCCTCCCCCCTTCCCCCTTGTTACTGTTAGTCTACTTGTTTACATACCTCTGGTTCAATTTTGCTCATTTGTTTGTGTTCTTCATTAGTTTCCTGTAATAGGTGACAGCATAAGGTATTTTTCTTTCATTGCCTGGCTTATTTCACTAAGCATAATTCTCTCTAGTTCCATTCATGTTGTTGCAAATGGTAGAAGTTCCTTCTTTCTTTCTATTACATAGTACATCATTGTGTAAATGTACCACAGTTTTTTGATCCACTCATCTACAGATGGGCATTTAGGTTTTTTCCAGAACTTGGCTATTGTAAATAGCGCTGCTATGAACATTGGAGTGCATAGGTTCTTTTGAATTGGTGTTTCAGGATTTTTCGGATATAATCCTAGCAATGGAATTGCTGGTTCAAAACGCAGTTCCATTTTTAGTTTTTTGAGGAAATTCCAAACTCTTTTCCATAGTGGCTGCACCAGTCTGCATTCCCACCAGCAATGCACCAGGGTTCCCATTTCTCCACATCCTCTCCAGCACAAGTTGTTTGTTGATTTGTTGATGATGGTCATTCTGACTGGTGTGAGGTGGTATCTCATTGTGGTTTTTATTTGCATCTCTCTGATGGCTAGTGATGTTGAGCATTCTTTTATATGTTTATGGAAACTCTGTATGTCCTCTTTGGAGAAGTATTTGCTCAGGTCCTTTGCCCATTTTTTAATTGGGTTGTCTGTCTTCTTGGTGTTCAGTCGTATGAGTTCTTTATATATTTTGGAGATTAAGCCCTTGTCTGAGATATCATTGGCAAATATGTTTTCCCATATGGTTGGTTCCCTTTTCATCTTGCTGATGTTTTGTTTAGCTGAGAAGAAACTTTTTAGTTTGATGTAGTCTCATTTGTTTATTCTTTCCTTTATTTCCCTTGCCTTAGGAGATATATCAGTGAAAATATTGTTACGTGGGATATCTGAAATTTTTCTGCCTATTTTTTCCTCCAGGACTTTTATGGTATCACGGCTTACATTTAAGTCTTTGATCCATTTTGAGTTTATTCTGGTGTATGGTGTAAGTTGCTGGTCTAGTTTCATTTTTTTGCATGTCCCTGTCCAGTTCTCCCAACACCATTTGTTGAAGAGGCTCTTTTCACTCCATTTGATGTTCCTTCCCCCTTTGTCATATATAAGTTGACCATAAGAACCTGGGTTTATTTCTGGGCTCTCTATTCTGTTCCATTGATATATATGTCTGTTCTTGTGCCAGTACCAGATTGTTTTGATTACCGTGGCCTTATAGTATAGTTTGATATCAGGTATTGTGATTCCTCCTACTGTGTTCTTCTTCCTCAAAATTTCTGTGGCTATCAGGGCTCTTTTTTGGTGCCATATAAATTTTTGAAGTATTTGTTCTAGGTCTGTGAAAAATGTCATTGGTATTTTCATAGGGATTGCATTGTATTTATAAATTACTTTGGGTAGTATGGACATTTTAATGATGTTGATTCTTCCCATCCATGAGCATGGTATATGCTTCCATTTATTTGTATCTTCTTTAATTTCTTTCTTCAGTGTTATGTAGTTTTCTGAGTACAGGTCTTTTACGTACTTAGTTAAGTTTATTCCTACGTACTTTATTTTTCTTGTTGCAATAGTAAATAGGATTTTTCTTTCAGTTTCTATCTCTGAGATTTTATTGCTGGTGTACAGAAATGCCTTTGATTTCTTAATATTGACTTTGTACCCTGCTATTTTGCTGAATTCACTTATTAGGTTGAGTAGTTTTTTGTGGAGTCTATAGTGTTTTCTATGTACACTATCATGTCATCTGCAAATAATGACAGTTGTACTTCCTCTTTTCCAATTTGAATGCCGTTTTTTTTTTTTTTTCTCTGATTGCTGTGGCTAGAACTTCCAAGACTATGTTGAATAGGAGTGGAGAGAGTGGACATCTTTGTCTTGTTCCTTACCTCAGGGGGAATGCTCTCAGTTTTTGCCCATTGAGTATGATGTTGGCTTCAGGTTTCTTGTATATGGCTTTTATTATGTTGAGGTGTGCTCCCTCTATTCCCATTTTGCTGAGAGTTTTCATCATAAATGGGTGTCGTACTTTATCAAATGCTTTTTCTGCATCTATTGATATGATCATGTGATTTTTGTCTTTCATTTTGTTTATGTGGTGTATTACGTTTATTGATTTGTGAATATTAAACCATCCTTGCATTCCTGGAATGAATCCCACTTGATCGTGGTGTATGATCTTTCAAATGTGTTGCTGGACCCAGTTTGACAATATTTTGTTGAGGATTTTAGCATCTATGTTCATCAGCGATATTGGCCTGTAGTTTTTCTTTCCTTGTTGTGTCTTGACCTGGTTTTGGAATTAGGGTTATACTGGCTTCATAGAACGAGGTTGGGAGTCTTCCCTCCTCTTGAATCTTTTGGAATAGTCTGAGGAGGATAGGAGTTAGTTCTTTCCTAAATGTTTTGTAGAATTAACCTGTGAAGCCATCCAGTCCAGGGCTTTTGTGTGCCAGGAGTTTTTTGATTACTGCTTCAATTTCACTAGTCGTTATTGGTCTTTTCAGGCTTTCTACTTCTTCTTGATTCAGTTTTAGAAGACTATATGTTTCCAAGAATTTGTCCGTTTCCTCTAGGTTGTCAAATTTCTTGCCATACAGTTTTTCATAATAATTTCTTACAATTCCTTGTATTACTGTGGTATTGGCTGTGATTTCCCCTCTTTCATTTCTGATTTTATTTATTTGAGTCCTCTCTCTTTTTTTCTTGATGAGCCTGGTTAAAGGCTTGTCAATTTTGTTTATCTTTTTAAAGAACCAGGTCCTACTTATGTTGATCTTTTGAATTGTTAGTTTAGTCTCTATGTCATTTAATTGTGCTCTGATCTTGATGATTTCTTTCCTTCTACCTGATCTGGGCTTTGCTTGTCGTTCTTCCTCTAGTTCTTGTAGCTGTAGGGTTAAATTATTTTGGAGTTTCTTCTGGCTTTTTTAGGTAAGCCTGTATTGCCATGAACTTTCCTCTGAGGACTGCTTTCGCTGTATCCCATAGGTTTTGAGTTGTTGTGTGTTCATTATCATTAGTTTCCAGAAACTTTTTTATTTCTTCCTGGATGTCATTGTTAACCCATTCATTATTTAATAGCATGTTATTCATTCTCCATGAGTTTGAATGTTTTTGAGTTTTTTCCTTGAGGTTGATTTCCAATTTTAAGCCATTGTGACCTGAGAAGATGCTTGATATAATTTTGAATTTGTTGAGCTTTGTTTTGAGTCCTACCATGTGGTCTATCTTTGAAAATGTTCCATGTGCACTTGAAAAGAATGTATATTTTTCTTCTTTGGGGTGAAAAGTTCTATATATATTGACTAAGTCCATTTGATCTAGAGTGTTGTTCAGTGCCTCAACAACTTTGGTGTTTCTTTGCTTCAAAGATCTGTCCATTGTTGACAATGGGGTGTTAAAGTCCCTTACTATGAGTGTGTTGCTGTCTATATCTTCCTTGGAGTCTTTCAAAATTTTCCTTACATGTTTGGGTGCTTCTAAGTTGGGTGCATATATATTTATAAGGGTTATGCCTTCTTGATGGATTTTTCACTTAAATATTATGAAATGCCCTTCTTTGTCTCTTTTTATGGCCTTTTCTGTGAAATCTCTTTTATCTGATATAAGTATTGATACCCCAGCATTTTTTTTATGTCCATTTGCTTGAAATACTTTTTTTCTATCACTTCACTTTCAGTCTGTGTAGATCTTTTGTTCTAAGGTTGATCTCTTGTATACAGCATATATGTGGGTCATTCTTTCTAATCCATTCAGCTACCCTATGTCTTTTGATTTGGAGCATTTAATCTATTTATATTTAAGGTTATTACCGATAAGTACTTATTCATTGTCATTTTCCCCCTTTGTACTTGCATTCCTTTCTGTCTCTCTCTGTTTCTTTATCTTCTTAAAGCAGACCCTTTAGCATCTCTTGCAATGCTGGTTTGGTGGAGATATATTCTTTTAGCCTTCTTTTGTCTTGGAAATTCCTTATTTCACCTTCCATTTTGAATGAGAGCCTTGCTGAGTAGAGTATTCTTGGTTGAAGGCCTTTGTTTTTTATTGCTTGTAAATATTTTTTGCCATTCCCTTCTGGCTTGTAGTGTTTCTGCTGAGAAATCTGATGATAGTCTTATTGGAGCTCCTTTGTGTTATTAGTTGTTTCTCTCTTGCTGTTTTTAGGATTCTCTCTTTGTCTTTGAATGTTTCCATTTTAATTATGATGTGTCTTGAAGTGAGCCTGCTGGGGTTCATCTTCATTGGGACCCTCTGTGCTTCCTGGAACTTGTGTGACTCTTTCTCTCGTCATGTTAGGGAAGTTTTCTGTCATTAGTTTTTCAAAGACGTTTTCTATCCCTTGCTCTTCTTCTTCTTCTGGAATTCCTATGATACAAATATTATTACGTTTCATGCTGCCCTGCAGCTGTCTTAGATCCTCTTCAGTCTTGTTCAGTCTTTTTTCATTTTGTTGCACTGTCTGGGAGTTTTTGTCTACGTTTTCCTCCAGCTCGCTGATCCGATCTTCTGCTTCCTCTAGCCTGCTTTTAATTCCTTCTACTGTGTTCTTCAATTCAGAGATCGTATTCTTCATTTCCTCCTGGCTCTTATTGATTGTTTATATGTCCTTTTTCATGCTGGTGTAGTTCTCAAAAAGTCCTTGTAGTTTTTCTGGAGTTCTTTGTAGTTTCCGCTGAGCTCATTGAGCTTCTCCATAATCCATATTGTGAATTCCAAATCAATAGTTTGCTCCCCTCTATTTCATTTAGCACTCTTTCTGGGGATTCTACCTTTAATACCCTGGCTTTAATTCTAGTCATTCCTGCCAGTCTCCTGGCACACCAAAATTACCTCACGGCAAGACAGCCTAAGCATGGGTTGGCATGGCATTATTCCCTTTGCCAAGAGGGCATGCTATATCTCTATAGTCATCTGTTTCAGGGAGCATCTGGTTTGGGATCTGTAAGAAATGGGCATTGCCATATCAGACTGCAGTGCTCAGGGGTGCAACAACAGAGAAACTCCTCTGCATCATCACCATTTTCTGTGTATGGTCTTCTTTCAGCCTAGGGCATGTGTGGGAAATGTGTCACAGTGGCATCCCAGCCTGCCCCTGTTGGCTGGTGGGTGATTAATAACCTCATGTATCTCAGAGCAAGGAACTGCTAAACAATAGTTCAAGAATCCCATTCCCCAGTTGCTGCATTGTACAATCCCCACAGTGTAAGGTGATGCATTGGCCCAGTGGGTCTCCCTCACGATGTCTATGACTCAGTTGTTGCTGGAAAGATGGCATGGACTAGTGCTGGGCTAGCACATAGGAGGCACTCAGGAACTCTTGAATGAGTAAACCCTTTGGGACTTTGAGAAGTGACACAAAGAGTGAGGAAAGAGAGCTGCTTTCTCCATGATTCTCCTCTCATCCCACACTTTGCCAAGACATAGCTCTATGCAGGGATACAGCCAACAAGAAGAGCATGTCCTGGGCTTGGAAGAAGGGAGAAGGTAACACCCTCAGATATCAGCAACCTCAGACAGACCTTTTCCTCTTCTTACCTTGTACCTAGAATCTCCACCATTGTGTCAGTTCTTAGAAGTCCAAAAAGTTCTGTTCAACCAGCATTGACCTAATACCTGATCTGGACCATTACCTACATGTTTTCTCAAAGTTGTGAGGTGTCGCGGACTTCTGACCAGCAGAGTCCACGGTATTGTGGATGAGGGTATAAATGCACAGTGACTGCAAGAATCCCATAGAGAAGAGGGGAGAGAACTGTCCACTTTCTAGAGGAGAAAGCAGTTTGCCCCTGCCTTAACAGGCTTTTATTGATTTCTTAGGTGGATTACATCCAAGAAAATTGTGAATCATAGTGCCAGTCATTGCCTTATATTATTATTACTTTTACGTATTAGAGAAAAGAATGTCACACATGCATGGATGATAAGGATAACTTGTCTAGCCACACCCTGTTCTTAGAAATTGGCCCAGAGTAGGCTCTAAGAGACTGGTTCAAGGTTACATGCTGAACATCTGTTGTTCTTAGCCCAGGATGAGGGTGTCCTTTAGCAGAAAGCAAGCTTTTAAACTATTATATAAACAAAGGCCTGGTTCCCTGCAGGAAAACCAGTGTGTGGAGTGGGTCCTGCATGCCACCACATTCCCAGTGGTTTTCCACTTTGGGGATGAGCTACATTTGCCACCACCAAGCACCCCAGCTTCCCATAGTGAGGAATGCTATAACTATTACTACTATGATGATGACTACTGATACTAATAATTGCACATAAAACATACTGAGCACCTGCTATGGGCCAGAAATTGAGCTAAGTTCTTTATACATGTTGTCTGTTATATTGCTCACTGCACCATTGTGACATGAATACTACTATTATTGTCTCCACTGAACAGAAAAGGTTCAAGCTATAAAGGGCAAGAGTTGAGACTCAAGACCAGTTCTATTTCACTACATAATCATACTCTACATGGTTTCTTATGTTATCATCAATGAGCTCTTTTAAAAATGTAAATCAGGACTTCCGGCCAAGATGGAGGCTTAGACGAACACGCTCGGTCTCCCTCTACAACTAGAGAGGAATACAACTACTTCAAAACAAAAGATAACTAGAAATTCCAGAAAATAAAACTACACAGAAGCCCAACGTATGAAGTTATAAACCAGCGGCGCCCTTTGGGCAGGTAGGAAGAGAGAAAGTGGGTGGTGCTGTTTGCGGTTGCACCAGGGACAGCGGCAGGGAGAACAATCCCAGCAGCAGGGAGAACAATCCCAGCAGCAGGGAGAACAATCCCAGCGGCAGGGAGAACAATCCCGGCTGCAGTCGAACCCCCGGCAGCTTGCAACCCCAACGCTGGGGAAAGCAGCCACCACATCGCCTTGAACAGTGAGGCCCAGAGGGCGGGAGGACGGGTCCCGGTCTCCTAGCGGAATAACTGTGTGAATCCATCTCGGACCCCTGCTCCCACACAAAGTGCCACAGGGCTGCTAAATAGGTTGTGGATAGGCCCCGGTCGCTGGGTTGTGACGACAAAGCACCACAGTGCAGTGAGAAAGGTTGCGGAACGGCGCCGGTCGTTGGGTCGTGATGAGTACACAGGCACTGCCCCCTATAGCTGGCCCAAGAAAACAAAACGCATCTGTCAAAATGAGGCAGACAACTATAGAAATCCCGGTGGCGCAGCTCACCAGGCAACAGATGAAGAATCTGACAGATGAACAAATAAGAAACCTGTCAGAGGCTCAGTTCAGGGCCATTGTTATCAGGTGGCTTACAGAATTAACAAAAGATCTGGAAAAAGATGAGAAAGAATTGAAAAACACTCATAATGAAAGGAACAAAACGACATACGAGACAGATAGTGACGGAAAAAAATCCAGAGTTCATATCAACAAACCAGAACATAAAGAAGGAACAAACAGTCAACCAGTACAGAGAGAGGAAATGGGAAACAAGCATGAAAGGATCAGAAACCTCTGGGACAGCTATGAAAGGCCCAACATAAGAATCATTGGTTTGCCAGAGGGCGAAGAAGAAGAACTAGAAATTGAAAAATTAAGTGAAAATATAATAAAGCAGAACTTCCCAAACTTGGGGAAGGAAATAGACTTTCAGGTCCAGGAAGCACAGAGAGTTCCAAAAAACTGGACCCAGGGAGAACCATTCCAAGACACATTATAATCAAAATGTCAAAAGTTAAAGATAAAGAGAGAATCTTAAAAGCAGCAAGAGAGAAGAAAAGAATCATGTACAAAGGGGTCCCAATTAGACTATCAGCTGACTTCTCAAGGGAGACCCTGCAGGCAAGAAGGGACTGGCAAGAAATATTCAAAGTAATGAAAATCCAAAACCTACAACCACGAATACTCTATCCAGCGAAATTGTCATTCAGAATAGAAGGGCAGAGAAAGTGTTTCCAGGACAAAACAAAACTGAAAGAGTTCATTAGATCCAAACCACTGTTATATGAGATGTTAAAGGGACTGGTTTAGAAAAAGGAGGATCAAAACTATGAAATCTAAAATGAAAACTGCATCACAAGAAACAACAACAGAAACTAGGGAATTGAAACAAAGGCAAACTAAACAAGCAACGAGAGTGGAAAAAGAACTATAGGTATGGGGAGCATATTGGGGGTAGGTCAACAGGGAGGGGGAACGGGGAGAGGGAGGGAGATGATATAGGAATTAAGGAGCATGGTAGGAGGGAATGGAATAGACAGAGAGAGGTTGAGAAGAACTATATGCACAACTAATGGACATGGTCTAAAAGGGGGGGACAACTGGAGGGAGGGGGGGCCACTGGGTGGAGAGGAGCAGAGGGAAGGGAAATTGGGACAAATGTAACATTATAATCAATAAAACACATTAAAAATGTAAATCAGATAATATTCTTTGGCTTGAAAGCCTCCACAATGGTTTCTCATCACACTTAGGGTAAAGTCCTACTTTTTTCTTAGGCCATGAAGGCCTGGCAGCATCCAGCCCTTGACTGCCTCTTCAGCCTTGTCTCATTCTGTTCTTTCCATGCCCCTGTAAAACCTATGGACTAGTTTCCATGGCTGTAACAGCTGCCTACTCTGGGTACATTTGGTAGGCTGACTTGGATGTTTAACCCTACTTACAGTGATGGTTACTTTGCAAAATGCCTTCTACTGTTCAAATAACCATCTGGGAAGCTCTATTTGTATAAGGTGGAAGTTGCCTGTAATTGTCATCTTACACCCATTGTTCCAGGGATACTTCTTTAGCTATCTTAGAACTCTCTCCTTTCACATTCATTCATTCATTCATTCATTCATTTTAAAGCATATTTTATAGACTATGTTGTTACAGTAGTTTCAATTTTCCCCCCTTTGCTCCCTTCAGCTCAGTGCCCCCCTTCCCCCCAGCAATTCCCCCTTAGTTCATGTCCATGGGTCCTGCATATATGTTCTTTGGCTTCACCCTTTCCTATATTATTCTTAACTTTCTCCTGTCAGTTTTGTATTTACCAATTATGTTTCTTAATCCTTGCACCATTTCCCCTTTTCTCCTCCTTCACTGCCCCAGCTGGTAACCCTCTGAATGATACCCATACCTATGATTCTGCTCCTATTCTGCTTTGCTCGGTTGGATTTTGTTCTTATTTTTTAGATTCAGTTGTTGATAGTTGTATTTGTTGTCATTTTAATGTTCATAATTTTGTTCTTATTCTTAAGTAACTCCCTTTGACATTTCATATAATAACAGCTTGGTGATGATGAACTCCTTTAGCTTTACCTTATCTGGTAAGCACTTTATCTGTCCTTCCATTCTAAATGATAGCTTTGCTGGATGGAGTAATCTAGGTTGTAAGTCCTTGCTTTACATCACCTTGAATACTTCTTGCCAGTCCCTTCTTGCCTGCAAAGTTTCTTTTGAAAAATCATCTGATAGTCTTATAGGCACCCCTTTGTAGGTAACTCTCTGCTTTTCTCTTGCTGTTTTTAAGATTCTCTCTTTATCATGAACCTTTGGCATTTTAATTATGATGTGTCTTAGTGTGTTCCTTTTTGGGTCTAGCTTGTTTGGGACTCTCTGTGCTTCCTGGACTTGTTTGTCTATTTCCTTTGCCAAATCTGGGGAGTTTTCCTTCATTATTTTCTCACATAAGTTTTCAATTTCTTGCTCTTCCTCTTCTCCTTCTGGCACCCCTATGGTTTGGATGTTGGGATCTTTATAAAGTTGTCTCAGAGGTTCCTAAGCCTCTCCTCATCTTTTCCAATTCTCATTTCCTCATTCTGTACTGGTTAACTGTTGTTTTTCTCCTTATGTTCCAAATCATTTATTTGAACACCGGTTGCCTTTCCTTCACTATTGGTTTTGTGTGAATTTTCCTTTCTTTCACTTAGCATGGCCTTCACTTCTTCCCTTATGTGTTTGCCATACTTAAGCATATCTGTCACGCCTGTGAGCATCTTTCTAACCAGCGTTTTGAACTCTGCTTTTGTTAGGTTGGCATTCTCCTAATCGCTCAGTTCTCACACTGGAACCTTGATCCATTCACTCTTTGGGGCCATACTTCTCTGTCTCCTCATCTTGACAGGCTCCTGTGTTTGTTTGCCTCTGTGTCTTAAGTACAGCTGTCACACCTGTTATGTTGTAAGGGGTGGAGCCTTAGATATCTCATAAGTAGACGGTGATGTGTTTCACCACGTTTGGCGCTGTATGTCAAGGAGGGTCTTGAGAGGGAACAATGTCAATTGCTCAGCACTCACCCCTTTTCCAGGTACTGCTACCACTTTGTATGGGACTGGCGCCTATGTAGTTGTTGTCCTGGCTGTCATTCCCAGAGTGGGTGGGTCTGCAGATTTTCTAGGACTGTGGGGGTCCTTTAAACAAGTGGACTCTCCTGAGAGACTGGCAATTTCTTCCTCCACCCCAACCCCTACTGGTTTGCACAGTCAGAAGCAATGAGGCTTTATTTTCCCCGGCACTGGGACTGTGAGCTGCGTGCTCTGGTCTGGTGCTGGTATTGCTCCCCAGGTGTCCCTTCTGACTTTTAAAAGTGTGTGACTATGCTTTCCAGAAGCCTGCCACTGCCACCACTGCTGCCACCACCATTTTATGTCCTCTCTGCCCCAGCTCTGCCCCTCCTATCTGTCTGGATGAGTATTTCTTCTTTATATCTTTGTTTGTTGGACATCCATGCAGCTCAATTTTCTGGAACTTCTGGTTGTCTCTAGTTTTGAGGTAGCTGTATTCCTTCTTAGTTGTGGAGGAATATGGAACATGTCTGTCTAGGCCTCCATCTTGGCCGGAAGTCTCCTCCTCTCACTTTTATTGTAAGATCCTAGGTTGCCAGTGTCTCAGATCCTATCCAGTACCAAGGAAAAGTATGATGCTCTGAGATAACTGAGTCCAAATTCTTATTCTATGACTGCTGGTATGTGGCTAGGGAAGTACAGAAACAGCACTGCACTGGGAAACATATGACCTATTATTTACTCCAGCTTCCTCACTCATTAGCTACGAGCGTTTAGATTAATTATTTCACTTATTTAACCTTCAGTTTCTTCAGTCAATAAAAGGAATGATCTATGGCTCTAAGAGGTTGCTTTGAATATCTAAGTAGATAATTTATTGGATATTATTCAGGAAAGTACATACATTTGCATAATAATGTCTTTGTTTTTAAAAATATGTATTTTTTTATTTTTTGGTTTTTCAATTACAGTTGTCCCATTTTTCCCCCATTGATATCCCCCACCCCGCCCACCACTTCTCCCACAATCATATCTTTCCCCGTTTTCCATGTCCGCGAGTCATTTATACACATTTCTTGACTAAACCCTTCCGTTTCTTATCTCCCTTCTCTCCCTCCCTCCTCCCCACTATTGACTGCCATTCTGCTCTCTGTCCTATTTAGTTTGTTTGTTTGTGTTGTTCTTTAGTTTCCTGTATTAGGTGATATCATATGGTATTTTTCTTTCTTTGCCTGGCTTATTTCACTAAGCATAATTCTCTCTAGTTCCATCCATGTTGTCGCAAGTGGCAGGAGTTCCTTCTTTCTCTCTGCTGCATAGTATTCCATTGTGTAAATGTACCACAGTTTTTTGATCCACTCATCTACAGATGGGCACTTAGGCTGTTTCCAGCACTTAGCTATTGTAAACAGTGCTGCTATAAACATAGAGGTGCATAAGTTCTTTTGAATTAGGATTTTAGGATTTTTCAGGTATGATCCTAGCAGTGAAATGTCTGGTTCAAAAGGCAGTTCCATTTTTAGTTGTCTGAGATAATTCCATACTGTGTTCCATAGTGGCTGCTCTAGTCTGAATTCCCACCAACAGTGCAGTAGAATTTCCGTTTCTCCACATCCTCGCCACCACTTGTTGTTTGATGATTTGTTGATGATGGCCCTTCTGACTGGTGTAAAATGGTGTCTCATTGTGGTTTTTATTTGCATCTCCCTGATGGCTAATGATGTTGAGCATTTTCTCATGTGTCTATGGACCTTCTGTATGTCCTCTTCAGAGAAGTGTTTGTTCAGGTCCTTTGCCCATTTTTTAATTGGGCTGTTTGTTTTCTTGATGTTGAGTCGTATAAGCTCTTTATATATTTTGGCGATCAGTCCCCTGTCTGTGATGTCATTGGCAAATATGTTTTCTCACATAGTTGGTTTCCTTTTCATCTTGTTGATGTTCTCTTTTGCTGAGCAGAAACTCTTTAGTTTGACGTAGTCCCATTTGTTTAGTTTTTCCTTCATTTCTCTTGCCTTAGGAGAGGTATCAGTGAAAATATTGTTACGTGGGATATCTGACATTTTTCTGCCTATGTTTTCCTCTAGGTCTTTTATGGTGTCACGGCTTACGTTTAAGTCTTTGATCCATCTTGAATTTATTCTCGTGTGTGGTATAAGTTGGTGGTCTAGTTTCATTTTTTTGCAAGTCCCTGTCCAGTTTTCCCAGCACCACTTGTTAAAGAGGCTCTTCTCACTCCATTTTATGTTCCTTCCTCCTTTATCAAAGATTACTTGACCATAGAGGCCTGGGTTTATTTCTGGACTCTCTATTCTGTTCCACTGATCTATATATCTGTTCTTATGCCAGTACCAGACTGTTTTGATCACAGTGGCTTTGTAGTATTGTTTGATATCTGGTATTGTGATTCTTCCTGCTGTGTTCTTCAGTCTCAAGATTGCTTTTGCTACTCAGGGTGTATTTTGGTTCCATATGAATTTTTAGAGGATTTGTTCTAGGTCAGTGAAATATGTCATTGTTATTTCAATAGGGATTGCATTGAATCTGTAAATTGCTATGGGTAGTATGGCCATTTTGATGATGTTGATTCTTCCCATCCAAGAACGTGGTATTTGCTTCCATTTATTTGTATCTTCCTTAATTTCTTTCTTCAATGTTCCGTAATTTTCATTGTACAGATCTTTTATCTCTTTGGTTAAGTTTACTCCTAGGTACTTTATTTTTTTTTGTTGCTATAGTAAATGGTATTTTCTTTTTTGTCTCTGTCTCTGATATTTTATTGTTGGTGTACAGAAATGCCTTAGAATTCTGTATATTTATTTTGTACCCTGCTATTTTGCCAAATTCACTTATTATATCAAGTAGTCTTTTAGTGAATTTTGTAGGGTTTTCTAGGTATACTATCATGTCATCTGCATATAGTGATAGTTTTATTTTTTCTTTCTTAATTTGGATGCCTTTTATTTCTTTTTCTTGTCTAATTGCTGTGGCTAGGACTTCCAACACTATGTTGAATAGGAGTGAAGAGAGTGGACAGCCTTGTCTTGTTCCTGATTTCAGGGGTAATGCTTTCAGTTTTTGTCCATTGAGTATGATGTTGGCTTCAGGCTTCTCATATAGCCTTAATTATGTTAAGGTACGCTCCCTCTATTCCCATTTTGCTGAGTGTTTTTATCATAAATGTGTGTTGTACTTTATCAAATACCTTTTCTGCTTCTATTGATATAATTATGTGATTTTTGTCTTTCATTTTGTTTAGGTGATGTATTATATTTATTGATTTGCGAATATTAAACCATCCTTGCATTCCTGGGATGAATCCCACTTGATCGATGTGTATGATCTTTTTAATGTATTGCTGGATCCTGTCTTCCAATATTTTATTGAAAATTTTAGCATCTATGTTCATCAGTGATATTGGCCAGTAATTTTCATTTTTTAATGTATTTTATTGATTATATTGTTACAATAGTTCGAATTTTCTGCCCTTCACTCCCCTCCACCCAGCATCTCCCATGCCCAGCAATCTCCCTCCAAGTCCATACCCATGGTTCGTAAAAAATAACTATCCCTCCTTCTCAGATATTAAGACCCTTCGTAATCTTGTAAAGAAAAATGGGCGAAGGTCTCAAGGTCCTCTAGCTGCTTCAAGCTGGACATGGTCATCGTCCTACCTACCCTTGGGTCCAGAAATCCCTAATAATAGTGGGGGTGTGGAGGGGAGGGTGGTCTTCCCACATGGGGAAGGATCGTGCAGACTCCAGGTCAGTTGGCTGTCTCTGGTCAATGGCGTGCTTGGTTTAACAGACTGGCATACTTGTTGTGTTCTAGGGGCAACAGATTTGGCGAAAAGGGTTAAAAGACGTCATTCAATCCATAACTACTAGATAACAAAAGGCAGGGATTAATTTTTCAATGTCCCACATTAGGGGGAAAAAAAAGAAAAAAAGGGATTCTTTGGAGGAAGGTGTGCCAGGCACATGTCACCTGCCCAAAACCCTTTTGCCCATTATACTTAGTTTGGGCTGAAGGAAATAGTTTAGGTTTCCCCCCTCTCAGACCTCTGGGTCCTTTCTGTCCAAGACATTAGGATAGAAAAGAGAAACCAGTTTTAAAGTGAAGCCCACAGACCACCCCATTCTTCAACAACCCAGCCATTTAGTTCAGCCAAACCATTGAGTCTGAGGAGGCAGTGCTGCAGAGAGGATTAAGTAAGGCTTATGCATACAGACAATCACTCAGGTAATGCGGTCATAGGCTTATGCCCTTTGAAAACAGAAAACACATGTTAATTTATGTAACATAACCCACAAACAAGTCTCTAAATCTGTAAGACTGTCTTATTGGGAAGACATGCAGTTGCAAGGCACTTGACATTCTACTTCCCTGCAACTTGAATATCTTTGATGATATCACAGACATGGTTTAATTTTTAAATGAAACCATATTTTAAATGAAAAGAAACTTTTAAGACTCTTAGCTGCACTACTTTATAGTCTACTACTGATCATTGTGATTTTCGTTTAATAATGATTTTTCTCCCTAAGATTACCCTCCTTGTCATTAAAAGGACTACATTAAGTCCATTTTTAATTTATCCTGTTCATTTCCATAAACATAACAAGAGCAGCAAATGATCACTTATGATCTTTAGTTTTGCTTTGATGGAACTTACCCAAGGAACATTTAGGGTGACCCTCAGTCTGCCCTTCAGGGCACAGAAGCTCAGCTACATACCTGGCATTCATCCTTGCCTGTACAAACCTGTGCTTTCCAAGTCTTTCTGGTTTTTTATTGTGCCTTAATGTCCCTTCTAGCCATCTTTCAGTAAAACAACCTTCGTTCTCTCCCTGGAAAGATTGCTCTGGACTGCACAACCAACCATGGTATCTCGTGGGATTTTATTACCTTTGAAAGTCACTCACAGTTCCTAATGGCTTTTTTGGTAACAACTTGGGCCCAAGCATGTCTCCTTTAGGCTTGACATTCCAGTCAAAGACTTGGTCAAGAAAAAGAAAAAAAAGGAACCTTTTTTAACAACTGGTCTTATTAGTTCTATGCAAAGAAACTTATGTCATTACTTACTTGTTTAGAATGCTAAACTCTGGAGGGTTCAGATAGGGAGATAAATAAACAACGTGAAAAAAAATATTTGTCCTAATATTCACTGAACTGGCATTCCTATTCTTCATATTTTCATTTTTCCCCCACTAAATATTTTTTGTTTGTTTTTCCATTACAGTTGTCTCACTTTTTTCCCCCTCTTGCTTCCCTGCACCCTGACCCTCCCTTCCCCCACATTAAGTTTCCACACAGTTGCCCATGTCCGTGGGTCATTTATACATGTTCTTTGACTTGACCCTTCCCCTTCTTACCCACTTGTCTCCCTCCCACCACCACCCTTGTTACTGTTAGTCTACTTCTTGTTTACATAGCTCTGGTTAAATTTTGCTCATTTGTTTGTGTTGTTCATTAGTTTCCTGTAATAGGTGACAGCGTAAGGTATTTTTCCTTCATTGCCTGGCTTATTTCGCTAAGCATAATTCTCTCTAGTTTCATCCATGTTGTTGCAAATGGTAGAAGTTCCTTCTTTCTCTGCTTCATAGAAATCTATTGTGTAAATGTACCCCAGTTTTTTGATACACTCATCTACAGATGGGCATTTAGGTTTTTTCCAGCACTCGGCTATTGTAAATAGCGCTGCTATGAACATTGGAGTGCATAGGTTATTTTGAATTGGTGTTTCAGGATTTTTCGGATATAATCCTAGCAATGTAATTGCTGGTTCAAAACGCAGTTCCATTTTTAGTTTTTTGAGGAAACTCAAAACTCTTTTCCTTAGTGGCTGCACCAGTCTGCATTCCCACAAGCAATGCACCACAGTTCCCATTTCTCTGCATCCTATCCAGCGCAAGTTGTTTGTTGATTTGTTGATGATGGCCATTCTGACTGGTATGAGGTGGTATCTCATTGTGGTTTTTATTTGCATCTCTCTGATGGCTAGTGATGTTGAGCATACTTTCATATGTCTATAGACCCTCTGTATGTCCACTTTGGAGAAGTGTTTGTTCAGGTCCTTTGCCCATTTTTTAATTGGGTTGTCTGTCTTCTTGGTGTTGGGTCATATGTGTTCTTTATATATTTTGGAGCTCAATCCCTTGTCTGAGATGTCATTAGCGAATATATTTTCCCATATGGTTGGTTTCCTTTTCATCTTGCTGATGTTTTCTTTAGCTGAGCAGAAACTTTTTAGTTTGATGTAGTCCCATTTGTTTATTCTTTCCTTTATTTCCCTTGTCTTAAGAGACATATCAGTGAAAATGTTGCTACGTGGGATATCTGAAATTTTCCTGCCTGTATTTTTCTCTAGGGCTTTTATGGTATCATGGCTTACATTTAAGTCTTTGATCCATTTTGAGTTTATTCTGGTGTATGGTGTAAATTGGTGGTCTAGTTTCATTTTTTTGCATGTCCCTGTCCAGTTCTCCCAACACCATTTGTTGAAGAGGCTCTTTTCACTGTATTTAATGTTCTTTCTCCCTTTGTCAAATATTAGTTGACCATAAGAACCTGGGATTATTTCTGGGCTCTCTATTCTGTTCCATTGATCTATATGTCTGTTTTTATGCCAGTACCAGACTGTTTTGATTACCGTGGCCTTGTAGTATAGTTTTATATTAGATATTGTGATTCCTCCTACTGTGTTCTTTCTCAAAATCGCTATGGCTATTCGGGGTCTTTATTGGTTCCATACAAATTTTTTAAGTATTTGTTCTAGGTCCGTGAAATATGTTACTGGTATTTTAATAGGGATTGCATTGAATCTATAAATTGCTTTGGGTAGTATGGACATTTTAATGATGTTGATTCTTCCCATCCATGAGCATGGTATATTCTTCCATTTATTTGTATCTTCTTTAATTTCTTTCTTCAGTGTTATATAGTTTTCTGAGTACAGGTCTTTTACCTCCTTGGTTAAGTTTATTCCTAGGTACTTTGTTTTTCTTGTTGCTATGGTAAATTGAATTTTTCTTTCAGTTTCTATCTCTGAGTTTTTATTGTTGGTGTATAAAAATGCCTTCGATTTCTTAATATTGACTTTGTATCCTGCTATTTTGCTTAATTCACTTATTAGGTTGAGTAGTTTTTTATGCAGTCTATAGGGTTTTCTCTGTACACTATCATGTCATCTGCAAATAACGACAGTTTTACTTCCTCTTTTCCAGTTTGGATGCCTTTTATTTCTCTTTCTTGTCTGATTGCTGTGGCTAGAACTTCCAAGACTATGTTGAATAGGAGTAGAAAGAGCGGACATTCTTGTCTTGTTTCTGATCTCAGGGGGAATGCTCTCAGTTTTTGCCCATTGAGTATGATGTTGGCTTCAGGTGTCTTGTATATGGTCTTTATTTTGTTGAGGTATGCTCCCTCTATTCTTATTTTGCTGAGAGTTTTCATCATAAATGGGTATTGTACTTTATCGAATGCTTTTTCTGCCTCTATGGAGTGAATATGTGGTTTTTGTCTTTCTTTTTGTTTATGTGGTGTATTATGTTTATTGATTTGCGAATATTAAACCATCCTTTCATCCCTGGGATGAATCCTACTTGATCGTGGTATAGGATCTTTCTAATGTGTTGCTGGATACGATTTGCCAATATTTTGTTGAGGATTTTAGCATCTATGTTCATCAGGGATATTGCCCTGTAGTTTTCTCTCTTCGTTGTGTCTTGACCTGGTTTTGGAATTAGGGTTATACTGGCTTCATAGAACGAGTTTGGGAGTCTTCCCTCTTCTTGTATCTTTTGGAATAGTCTGAGGAGGATAGGAGTTAGTTCTTTCCTAAATGTTTTGTAGAATTCACTTGTGAAGCCATCCCGTCCAGGGCTTTTGTGTGCCGGGAGTTTTTTGATTACTGCTTCAATTTCACTAGTTGTTATAGGTCTATTCAGACTTTCTGCTTCTTCTTGATTAAGTTTGGGAAGACTATAGGTTTCCAGGAATTTGTCCATTTCCTCTAGGTTGTCAAATTTCTTGCCATATTGTTGTTCGTAATAATTTCTTACAAGGCTTTGTATTTCTGTTGTATCAGTTGTGATTTCTCCTCTTTCGTTTCCAATTTTATTTATTTGGGTCCGCTCTCCTTTTTTCTTGATGGGCCTGGTTAATGGCTTGTCAATTTTGTTTATCTTTTCAAAGAACTAGCTCCTACTTTCGTTGATGTTTTAAATTGTTAGTTTAGTCTCTATGTCATTTAATTATGCTCTGATCTTGATGATTTCCTTCCTTCTACTTGATCTGGGCTTTGCTTGTTGTTCTTCCTCTAGTTCTTGTAGCTGTAGGGTTAAAATTTTTATTAGAGATTTTTCTAGCTTTTTTAGGTAGGCCTGTATTGCTGTGAACTTTCCTCTTAGGACTGCTTTCACTGTATCCCATAGGTTTTGGGTTGTTGTGTGTTCCTTATCTTTAATTTCCAGACACTTTTTGATTTCTTCCTGGATGTCATTGTTAACCCATTCATTATTTAATGGCATGTTATTCATTCTCCATGAGTTTGAATGTTTTTGAGTTTTTTCCTTGAGGTTGATTTCCAATTTTAAGCCATTGTGATCTGAGAAGATGCTTGATATAATTTCAATTTTCTTGAATTTGTTAAGGCTTGTTTTGTGTCCTACCATGTGGTCTATCTTTGAAAATGTCCCATGTGCATTTGAGAAGAATGTATATTTTTCTTCTTTGGGGTGAAAAGTTCTATATATATCGAATAAGTCCGTTTGATCTAGAGTGTTGTTCAGTGCCTCAATATCTTTGGTGTTTCTTTGCTTTGAAGATCTGTCCATTGTTGACAATGTGGTGTTAAAGTCCCCTACTATGAGTGTGTTGCTGTCTATATCTTTCTTGGAGTCTTTCAAAATTTTCCTTATATATTTGGGTTCTCCTAAGTTGGGTGCATATATATTTATAACATTTATATCTTCTTGATGGATTTTTTCCTTAAATATTATGAAATGCCCTTCTTTGTCTCTTTTTATGGCCTTTGCTGTGAAATCTGTTTTGTCTGATATAAGTATTGCTACCCCAGCTTTTTTTTTCATGTCCGTTTGCTTGAAATACTTTTTTCCATCTTGTTACTTTCTGTCTGTGTAGATCTTTTGTTCTAAGGTTGGTCTCTTCTAAACAGCATATATTTGGGTCATTCTTTCTAATCCATTCAGCTACACTATGTCTTTTAATTGGGGCGTTTAATCCATTTACATTCAAGGTTATTACCGATAAGTACTTATTCATTGTCATTTCCCCCCTTTGTACTTGTATTCTTCTCTGTCTCTCTCTGTTTCTTTATCTTCTTAAAGCAGACCCTTTAGCAACTCTTGCGATGCTGGTTTGGTGGAGATGTATTCTTTTAGCCTTCTTTTGTCTTGGCAGCTCCTTATTTCACCGTACATTTTGAATCAGAGCTTTTCTGGGTATAGTATTTTAGGTTGTAGGCCTTTGTTTTACATTGCTTGGAATATATTTTGCCATTCCCTTCTGGCTTGTAGTGTTTCTGCTGAGAAATCTGATGATAGTCTTATTGGAGCTCCTTTGTGTGTTATTAGTTGTTTCTCTCTTGCTGCTTTTAGGATTCTCTCTTTGTCTTTGAATGTTGCCATTTTAATTATGATGTTTCTTGAGGTGAACCTGTTGGGGTTAATCTTCATTGGGTCCTTCTGTGCTTCCTGGATTTGCGTGATTCTTTTTCTCCTCATGTTAGGGAAGTTTTCTGTAATTAGTTTTTCAAAGAGGTTTTCTATCACTTACTCTTCTTCTTCTCCTTCTGAAATTCCTATGATATGGATATTTTATGTTGTTCTGCAGCTGTCTTAGAGCCTCTTCAGTCTTGTTCAGTCTTTTTTCATTTTGTTGCACTGTCTGGGAGTTTTTGTGTACGTTGTCCTCCAGCTCTCTGATCCGATCTTCTGCTTCCTCTAGCCTGCTTTTAATTCCTTCTACTGTGTTCTTCAATTCAGAGATCGTATTCTTCATTTCCTCCTAGCTCTTATTGATAGTTTTTATGTCCTTTTTCATGCTTATGTAATTCTCTGTAAGTTCCTTGTAGTTTTTCTGGAGTTCCTTGTAGTTTCCCTGGAGTTCTTTGTAGTTTCCGCTGAGCTCATTCAGCTTCTCCATAATCCATGTTTTGAATTCCGTATCTGATATTTTGCTCCCCTCTATTTCATTTAGCACTCTCTCTGGGGATTCTACCTTTCCTTTTGATGGGGGGTTGTTTCTCTCTCTCCCCATGTTTGTGGTTCCTATTTTTTCTTGGTGCTTCTTAGAATGATCTTCACTTCCTGGATCTGCCTCTGGTAGCGTCAAATCATGTACCAGACTGGCCATAGGCAGCCTATTGGAGACTTCCAGGGATCTACTGCCTTGGTCTGTCTTCTTTAGTTGTTAATCTACTCAATCTGTGATTAGCTGTCAGGCTTAAGGGCCATAGGTTTGGCAGCTTAATTCCTGTGGGCAGGGCTTTTATTTCCCCTTAGTCTGACCCCACTTGGAGGGGAGTGGTCTGTCTGCTGTACTGGGGCTGAGTCAGCACTGGCTGGTTCTGGGAGGAGGTTAGTGTAGCTTCCACTTACTCTTTCGCCATCTTGGATCTCCTTCTGTGTTGTCTTTGATGTTATTTCTTTAATCTGTCTGGTTTTATTTCAGCTACTCTTTGGTGGATCTTTTTCTCTGGTTAGTTGATTGAGAGTCACTCTGCCCACCTTGTCTTGAGATTAGTGAGGTCAGTCAGCGCAGCGCTCTCCTACCCAGGAGCTCTCCCCCAGTGTGGAGCTCCGCAGCAGCCTTTCCCTGCGGGCCCTTCTTCCCGCTGTAGAACCATTTCCACTCCAGAAACACCGCCTCCGCTCTCTTCCCTACTTACACGTCCTGCGTGCCCTATTTCTCTCCTAGCCGCAAACCCGCCTTTTGTTCTGTGGTATTCTAGCGCGATTGCTGAAAGCGCTGAGGGCATTCACTGCTCTCCTGCTCAGGAGCTCTCCCCCGGTCCGGAGTTCCGCAGCATCTTTTCTGTGCAGCTCATCTCCTTGCCCCAAAACTGTCCCTTTGTTCTGTAGGGCCCTAGCGCAAGTGCTGCGCACGTCCGGAATGCCGAGCTTTCAGTCTGAGGTTGCAGCTGAGGAGGTTTCCCTCTAGACTCAGATCACACAGTTTCTCCCAGTCCTGGTTGTTCACTGTTCTCTCACTCCTCTGGCTTTTTCAGCCAAATGCTCTTCCTAACTCCCTACAAGAATTCACTTATCGGTGTGCCCCTAGCAGGGGGAGCCTCCAAGCAGCTCTCGGATAGTGAAGTATCCGGGTTGGTACTGCAGACTCACTGGGTCCTGGAATGACTCAGCCTGCAGTCCTGGGTTAACTCCTCCGCCCCCCTCTACGCTGCTCCCATGCTCTCCTCCCTGTTCACGCTATCAGAGATCCACACTCACTCAGTCACTCCTCTCCGCATTCATTCCTGGAGTCTCTCCTTAACAGGAGCGAGCTGAGAACACTGCCCCTACTCCACGGCCATCTTCCCCTCTCTGACCTGTAATTTTTTTGTGTGTGTGTGTGTCTTGACCTGGTTTTGGCATTAGAGTAATACTGGCTTCATAGAAAGAGTTTGGGATTTTTTCCTCTTCTTGGATTTTTTGGAATAGTTTGAGGAGGGTAGGAGTTAGGTCTTCCCTAAATGTTTTGTAAAATTCGCTTGTGAAGCCATCCAGTCCCGGGCTTCTGTGAGCCAGGAGATTTTTTTATTAATGTTTCAATTTCCTTCTTTGTTATTGGTCTGTTGAGACTTTCTACTTCTCCTTGATTCAGTTTTGGAAGGTTATATGTTTCTAGAAATTTGTCCGTTTTTTCTAGGTTGTCAAACTTTTTTGCCATACAGTTGTTTTTAGTAATTTTTTATGATCGTTTGTATTCCTGTGGTATCAGTCGTGATTTCTCCTCTTTCATTTCTGATTTTGTTTATTTTGGGTGTTCGCTCTTATTTTCTTGATGAGCCTTGTCGATTTTGTTTATTTTTTTCAGAGAACCAGCTCCTACTTTCATTGATTTTTTGGATTGTTTGTTTAATCTCTATGTCATTTAATTCTGCTCTGATCTTGATGATTTCTTTCCTTATTCTTTCCCTAGGCTTTGTTTGTTGTTGTTGTTCTAGTTCATGTGGCTTTAGGTTTAGATTTTTTATTTGAGATTCTTCTATCCTTTTCAGATATGCCTGTATTGCTATGAACTTCCCTCTTAGGACTGCTTTTGCTGTGTCCCATAGGTTTTGGGCTGTTTTGTATTCATTATCATTAGTTTCTAGAAATTTCTTGACTTCTTCTTTGATGTCATTGTTAAGCCATTCATTATTTAATAGCATGTTATTCATTTTCGATGAGTTTGGGTGTCTGATTTTTTTCTCTGAGGTTGATTTTTAATTTCAAAGCAATTTGGTGTGAAAAGATGCTTGATATGATTTCAGTTTTCTTGAATTTGTTGAGGCTTGTTTTGTGTCCTATCATGTGGTCTATCTTTGAAAATGTCCCATGTGCATTTGAAAAGAATGTATATTTTGCTTCTTTGGGGTGAAAATTCTATATATATGAATTAATTCCATGTGGTTTAGTATGTTGTTCAGTGCCTGTATATCCTTGGTGTTGCTTTGCTCTGATGATCTGTCTATTGTTCATAATGCAGTGTTGAAGGCCCCTGCTATGAGTGTCTTGTTGTTAATATCCTTCTTGTGGTCTTCTAGTATTTTCTTTATGTATTTGGGTGCTCCTATGTTGGGTGCATATATGTTTATCAGTGTTATATCTTCTTGATTGATTGTTCCTTTAAGTATTATGAAATGTCCTTCTTTTTCTCTTTTTATTGCCCTTGCTTTGAAATCCCTTTTGTCTGATGTGAGGACTGCTACCCCAGCTTTTTTTTTCAGGTCCGTTTGCTTGGAATACTTTCTTATATCCCTTTACTTTCAGTCTGTGTAAATCTTTTGTTTTGAGGTATGTTTCTTGTAGACAGCAAATATGTGGGTCCTGTTTTCTTATCCATTCCATTACCCTATGTCTTTTAATTGGAACATTTAATCCATTTACATTTAAGGTTATTATTTACATGTGTTCATTCATTTCCCTTTGTACCGGTGTTCCTCTCCTATCTTTTTCTTCTTTTTTCTTAGAACGTTCCGTTTAGCATCACTTGCAATGCTGATTTGGTGGAGATGTATTCTTTTAGTCTTCCTTTGTCTTAGAAACTCCTTATTTCACCTTTCATTTTGAATGAGAGCCTTGCTGGGTAGAGTATTCTTCATTGTAGGCCTTTGTTTTTAATTGCTTGAAATATTTTTGACCATTCCTTCTGGTTTGTAGTGTTTCTGTTGAGAAATCAGTCAATAGCCTTATCGGAGCTCCCTTGTATGTTATTTGCTGTTTTTCTCTTGCTGCTTTCAGGATTCTCTCTTTGTCTTTGAATGTTGCCATTTTAATTATGATGTGCCTTGGAGTGGGGTTTTTTGGGTTCCTCTTCATTGGAACTCTCTGCGCTTCTTGAATTTGCATAACTTTTTCTCTCATCAGGTTCGGAAAATATCCTGTCACTATTTCTCCTATCAGTTTTTCTATTCCTTGTTCTTCTGATCCCTCTTTAATTCCAATGATTAAGATATTTTTTCCTTATGCTATCCTGTAATTCCGTTACTTCTTCTTCACACTTTTTCAATCTTTTTTTTAATTTTGCTGTATTGTCTGGGAATTTTTTTCTACATTATCTTCTAACTCACTAATTTTATCCTCTGCTTTGTTTAGTCTGCTTTTAGCTGATTCTACTGTGTTTTGCAGTTCAGAGATTGAATTTTTCATTTCTTTCTGGTTCTTGTTAAGAGTTTCTATGTCCTTTTTTATGCTGGTTTATTTCTTTGCAAGTTTTCTGTAAATATCTTGGAGCTGCTGGTAACTTCCTTGTAGGTTGTCATAGTGGTTTTTAAGGTTGTCGAGTATATTGAGCTTCTTCACCACCAGTGTTTTGAATTCCATGTCTGACATTTGGGCTATGTGTATTCCATCTACCTCTCTTTCTGGGGATTCCTCTTTTCTTTTTATTGAGAGGTTGTTTCTGCATCTTACCATGTTGGATTCTTCTTGTTTTTTTGGGGGGGGTTGTCTGCTCTGTCTTCCCACCTTTGTGGTATGAGATTCTTTATGGGAAATCTGAGGGTTTAAGTGGCGCAGTGTCTTTGATCTCCTTAGCCTGATGTTCTTGGGGTACCCTTTATGTTGTTTGTTTATGCTGTTTGTTTATGTTTCACATGCTCTTTGGTAGGATCTTCCTTCTGGCTAGTTGATTGAGAGTCCCTCTGTCCACTTTGTCTTGAGTTCTTTTGTGGAGATGCTTTTAAAAACATAAACACACAGCCCAGGCAGGAGACCCGCACCCTCAAAAATATCCCCCAACTTCTATCCTGCTATCGTCAGCCAACGAGCCTGTATTAATATAAATGTAGAGAGATTAGAGCTTTTATACTATAGGAAGAATAGATAAGAGTTGTTTTTAGGGAGGAAAAATATGATTTTTGAGAGAGGGGATGATAGATTAATAATAGTTGAGACTATGCAGTACAGTAGGCAATATTTACATTGTATGTTAATAATGATAGAATAAAAGGAGGGAAGAATGCAGAATATAGTAAGAAAGTGGGATTGTATAGTATTGGATTCATATATAGTTATATTCTATTCATTTAGAGTGAAAGGGGGCCTAAACTAGACATACAAACAAATAACAATTAAAGAGGAAGGATGAGAAGGGGAGATTGTATGAAACAAATTAGAGATATAGTTTTCTTCCCCCCCTTAGGAAAGAAAAAAAAAGTAAGAATTATAATTATAATTAAATTTAGAATTAAAAATAAGAAATAATAAAATAAAGTAAAATAAAATACAAATAAAAAAGCTAAGATAGAAATAGAAATTTAAAAAGTATATAAAAGGAATGTTTTTACTCAGTTCAGCCTTTGCTTGTCATCTCCTTTTTGTGCATCCACAGCTGGTCTAATGAGGTTGGTCAAAGGTTCCTGTTCCTTGCAGCAGCGGTGTGCGCCCACGGTGGCCGGCATGGAGCGTTCCTTTGGCGCCTGTTTGAGCCGGCCGAGGTGTTTTTGCGCTCACGCTCCTGCGCACCCAAGGCGGCCTGAGAGCTAGCCCTAGGCCTGCCGAGCTGCACTCCGGGAGTTGGTCTCTCGCCTCTTAGGGAGGGGCCCTGACACTTCTGCACAGTGGAAGTGAGTGTCTTTGAGTTGCTGCCACCCGCTGTTCCCACGCCACAGCCACCCTCATTCCGGTACCTGCCTGGACGGGCATGAGCATAGCCTGAGCAAGTGATCTGCGCTCCGGCCTGTGCCCACTGGAGCTGGCCAGGGCTGTCTGCGCACTGTCTTCTGTGTGTCCAGTGGGCCCTTTCTGCGCCCATTGGGGCACTGATCTTTTGTCTGTTGGGGTGTGTCTGAGGGTCACCTGGATGCGTGGCCCCGTGTATCTGGGCCAGTGAATGAGGGCACTTCCCTATGTGCACCCACGCGACCCAAGGGGAGGGTTGAGGAGTATACGAGTGCACTTCTGTGCCTGCGCTCCTCAAGAATATCCTGTCACCCCCAAACTTTCCACCCCTCTCTGCAGTTCACAAGAGAAAAATATAAAGGAAAATTACATTCTCACTTGTACAGCAGTATGCTGTTTCTTGTTTTTCAGCGCCCTTTCCGCGCCAATGCCACCTGGTCGAGTCTTGTCTCTGTCAGCAGGCAGAGATCCGCTCTCCTCCCAATTCCTCTCTGGGGAAGCCTGTGGTCACCAAAAAGCCTTTGTGTACTTTTAGCCGCAGCTTGGGTAGCCACGCCAGTCAGAAATCAGGTCTCGTCCCTTTTTCCTCTGCTATCCTCACTAAACAGGTTGCTCCCAGATGGTTTTTCTCTAATCCAGCAGTGCCAAGGCTTGACTCCTGCCAATGTCCAGCTGCTCACTGAGATGTTCTGTCTGCAATTAGTCCAAACTACAGATGGGTTTCGGGAGCCTGAAAGCGCAGCCTCCCTTCACTCCTCTGCCATCTTCTCAATAATGCCTTCTCAGTGCTTACTATATTTCAGGTACTGCTCTAAGCTCCTCACACCTATTATCTCTATCAATCCTCAGGAAAACACTATGAAATTAATATTAAAAGTATCTCCATTTTATAGGTGAGGAAAATGAGGCACAGAGAGGTTGAGATTTGTTCATTATTACCTAGTTGGTAAGTGGCAGAGCTAGATTTTGAATCCAGGCAGTCTGACTTTAGAGTCTGTAGACTGAGCCACTAAGTTACATATTTAAGTATGGGGTTTTACTTGGGTAATGTCTCAGTCCATTCAAGCTGCTATAACAGAATACCATAGGCTGGGTGGCTTATAAACAACAGAAATTTATTTTTCACAGACCGTACTTGAAGCTGAAAAGCTCAAGATCAAGGTGCTGGCAGATTCAGTGTCTAGTTAGGCCTACTGCCTGGTCATAGATGTCCATCTTCTCACTATAACTTCACATGGTGCAAGAGGGAAAGGAAGCTCTGTAAGGCCTCTTTTTATAAGGGCACTAATCTCATTTATGAGGGTCCCACCCATATTATCTAATTACCCGAAAGGCCCCACATCCAAATACCCTTACATTGGAGATGAGGTTTCAGTATATGGATTTGTGGAAAACATAATCATTTATAGAAGTAAAAAATCTTACTATCATTTTGTCCAAATGCTATACCATTTTGCTTTGTTTTTCTTAACTGCGTTGCATGCTACTGGAGTTTCTTCACCTGTCACCATTTAGCTTTGTGATAGGGAACCCTCACCTTTACCCAATCATCTTACCTTCTCCTTCCTCAAATCTATAAGAGGTTACCAACAAATGTGATATTCCACAGAACATAAACTTTCCATGTCCAGAAAGGAGTGTAGGTGCCTGATGGTCTGGGCCCTTTGTGTCTTCACAAGTACAGAGCCCCTCCTATGTGTTAGGCTCTGTTCTAATCAATGGGACATACAGCAATGAACAATAAAAAAATCCACCCTCCACAATTTTATTTCTGCAATCTTCTTGCTCAAAGTGCACAACCTTAATCTAACTATGAGAAGACATCTGGCAAATCTCGGTTGAAGGAAACTACAAAATAATTGGCCTGGGCTTGTCATTGTCAGGGTCAGAAAGACAAAGACTGAGGAACTGTCACAAATTAGAGGATGCATGACAACAAATACAATATGAGATCCTGGATTAGACTCTGGAACAGAAAAATGATATTGTTGAAAAACTGTGAAAATTTGAATAAGAGCTGTAGATTATTTAAAGTATTGTATTAATGTTAATTTTCTGGAATAATTTTACTATTATTGTGTAAATAATGAGTATTAGGAGAAGCTGGGGGAAGGGTATATGGCAACTCTCTGTGCTAGGTTTACAGTTTTCCTGTAAAGTCTAAAATTATTTCATGCCCTTTGAAAGCAAGCTGGCAGGCACAGAAATGACAAAGTCCAAAAAGATATGGCTAGGGCATTGACAGTATCTGCTATACTTCCTGAATCTCAGTTTTCTCATCTGTAAATTAGACACAATGATAATGTATCATAAGTAATTTGTATAAGAACCTGCTGTTGCAGTAGTATAGAAATGTAAGCTATAAATATTTGGTTTTTTGATAGGACTACAAAAGAAATATCATCTCTCTCTATCCTCCAGAAAAAAAATTTAATTAAATTATTTCAAACTATGTTAACTGCCATTTGCGACAACATGGATGGAACTAGAGAGACTTATGCTTAGTGAAATAAGCCAGGCAAAGAAAGCAAAATACCATATGATATCACCCAATACAGGAAACTAAAGAGCAACACAAACAAATGAACTAAATAGGCAAAGACTAGAATAGTAGTCAGTAGGGGGGAGGGGGGAGGGAGAGAAGGGGGATAAGTAAGGGAAGGGTCTAGTCAAGGAACATGTATGAATGACTCATGGACATGGACAACGGGGAGGGATATAATTGTGGGAGAAGGGATAGGCTGGGAGGGGGGAGCAATGGGGGAAAAATGGGACAACTATAATTGAATAACCAAAAAATAAAATTAAAAAAAAATAATAATAATAAAAATAAAAATAAATTATTTCAAACTAAAAAGTAAAAAATATGCTTTCCTTCCTGGGGCTTATCTTCTGGTAGAGAGGGTGGAGGGAATATTAAAGAATAAATAAAACTATCAGAAAATTATATAGTATATTAGAAAGCAAATGATGCTATGGAAATAAATAAAGTAGGAAAGGGAGGAGAGAGGATAAAGTTTAAAATGGGATGGTCATGGATGGCCTCAGTGAGCAGAATACACTTGAATAAAGACTTTAAAGAGATGGAGCAAGAGCCTTACTGATCAGAAGGAAAGGAAAATCAAAAGCCCTGAGACCTGACCAATTTAAGGTACAGTAGGAAGCCTGGTGTGGGTAAAACAGAGCAAGCAAGGTCAATTTGCCTCATCTGTCATCTTAAAAATAATGGAAAGAAACTGGACACAAGGGAAGGAATAGGGAAGTAAAAAAGAAAAAAATAAACACCAAATAGAGGGCCTGCTATTGTCCTCTATTTCCAGTAGGGTTAAAGATGACAGAAACATGGAGGCAAGAAAAGAGTAGGGCAGTGAAATTGCTGAAGTCTTGGATCACTGCCAAATTTCTGGTGAGGAAATATCATTATTAAGTACCATAGCGCATTTCTGAGTCTCCTGTGCTTTATTCCTCTCCAATCATTAAACTTTAGTTAATGCTCAGTATGGCAGTAAATCACAGCCTAAGACACCTTCATGATCTTCCCTTAATGAGAAGTGTAACTGGTAACATAGAGAGGTAGGCTGATTTTTCTTGGACTGATAAGTGGAATTGATATAAAAATCTAGAATATCTTTTTGGTTTGGTTTATATATTATCAAAAGTCCTCAAGTCATTCAACTGGCATTATTTGGATGTTTGGTTCTGGTAATGCACACACTAAACAAAATGCAGGCAATGATGCCACATAGGAAGCAGACCCCAGACTGATATACAGCTGCAAAAGACAAGTTTTCATGGAGGATCCTCGGCTGGCAGCCATGGCCCAGAATGTTCCTCTTCCAACTGTGCAGAAGTAGAACTCCACATGGCGAAAGCCAGTCTGCTGCATTGGAGACCCGGAGACAGCATTGATATTTTTGCTACCTCTCAACCCATCCAGAGGTCCACAAGTGTGCTGACCTTGTCCTTATAGTGGTATAAAGATTGGATAAGAGCATTTAGTGGATAGTATTCTGAAAGGGTAAAATATTGCACATGTGTGTTATTGCCATTATTGTTATTATGTACTATAGGAAGGTGTAAAGAATGTAGAAGACCTACATCCACAGTGGTCTCTGGCTCCCTACTTGTTTCATGTTATAGAGGGGCCATTACCCTCTTTTTAGAAATGACAGCTACCATTTTTGAGCACTTTTTATGTTCTGACACTATGGTAAATGCCTTGCATGCAGTATCTTATTTATTCCTCATAACAACTTCATGAAATAGGTACTGATTCTCCCTCTGTTTTAAAGTTAAGTAAAGTTATCTAACTTGCCCAAGGTTACACAGTAAGTGGTTAGGACTAGGGTTTACATGCAGGAGACTAGCTCTAAGATTATGTCCTCCTCTCTGAGCTAAAGTGCTTTTTAAATAGCACACACAAGACACACATGCCTTGGAATGGTAGATTTTGGTCTCCAAGCGGGAGGGTGCCAACTTTGTTCTTTGGACTAAACACATAGGTATGGCTGTAAACAGAGACCTTCCCCAACAAGTGGACCACCTCAGCATGGAGTGAAGGTGGACAACAGTGGGCGCTGAGATGCTTGAGGAGGTGCTGTGGGCATATCTGGCTTCCTGACTTGAAAGACTGAGCTGAAACTAGAGAAATAGACCAGCTCTATCTAAATCTAGAAATTCCCAGAGTAGCAATCACCAACTTCACCTAATTTTTGTGCCTCTGAGGAAGCTAGAAACCAAAAGCAGTGCTGAGACTTGCCCAAAGTTGCCCAGCTCTCTAAAGCCAGCAGCTGTAGCAGAAACTTGATCTTCAGCCTGAAGCATCACTAGAACTCAGTGTTCTTCCTGCTGCTTCAGGCCTACCAGCACCCCAGATTTAGTAGGAAATAGAGAGAAGGTATCTCCTTTTGAGTGAAGCCACTGTCTTGATAGTGGTTCTCAGTGTGGCCCAAGTACCTGCAGCATCAACATCACCCAGGAACATGTGAGAAGTGCCGATTACTCTGAACTTACTGGGGCTGGGGCAATAAGTTCTAATGGTGAGTCTTTATAAGCCCTACAGGTGACTGATACTTGCTCAAGTTTGAAAACCACTGGTATAGACTGAAAGGCAAAGCACCAAGTGCTGCAGACATCAGTATGTGTTTGAATAATCAATAGCACAAAGAAGAATAGTTTGAATAGGAAAGGAATGTGAAAAGGATTGCAACTTTTAAGCCACACCTGCATAGCAGCGTCACATTCAAGTACACATGACAGAGTCAAATAGACACACAGAGACTGAGAAGAAGAGTGTAGCTAGTACTTGTTCATCTGCACATGCATCAGAGATTGTGTACTTTTGCCAAGTCATCAGTTCTACAGTGACATGTCAGCTACTCTGCCTGGTGCTATGGAGGATGCATCCCTGCCCTTGGTGAAACTGCCACCAGGATTATAAAATTATTAAGTTGGAAGTGAGTTTAGAGATTACCTACCTCATTGACCACCTCTACCACACCCCTGGTGATGCACCTGACTGACACTGTACTGGCTTCAGCACTGAAGGGTCACAGTGATAGTGAGCTGAGCTTCCTGTAAGGAAGGATGAAGATAGGTAAGAGGAAAAAACACATGTACACGTAACTACAACAATAAAACCTAGCATAATTGCTAGAGCCAATGCTGTGAGAACACTGAGCCAGAAGGAGTGAATTTTAGCTGTGGGAAGTCAGGGGAGACTTCGTGGAGGAGGTGTTATTTGAGTTGGGCAAGATTTTAGCAGGCAAAGATGATAGAATAGGAAGGAAAGTTGTTTCCATATTTCCATAAACAAAAATATGGAGACATGAAAATGCAGGACAAATTTCAGAAAACATATTTAGGCAGCCTAGATAAAGAGCACAAGCTCTGAATGGGGCTGCTTGGCTTCCAACCCTGACTCTACACCTTACTAGCTTCCTAACCTTGGACAAGTTATTTAACATTGGCCTCTACTTCCCTACTAGGGAAATGAGAGTACTTTCTATAACATACTTCACTGGTTTGTGGGAAAGAGTAAATGAGATAATGATATGGAGTAACCAACACGGTATCTGTCACATAGCGAGCTTTCCAAAAAAAAATTTGGCTACCTTATTTCATATGTAACAGCAAATGAGGTGGTTTGTCTGGAGCACTGGGAATAGGACTGGGAGTGTTGGGGGGCAATCTTTGATAGTAGGTTGAGGAGTTGGGGTTGAATTTTAAACTAAGGACTTAGGGCTTTTATTCTGAAGGCAGGGGACATGTGTATTTTGAGGATGGATTAGAGCATGATGATAGGAGAAAGGAAGAGTAAAGAGGCCACTGTATATTAATGATGGCAATGGCAAAGGAACTAAAAGCAATCAAACAAGAATCAGGGTCAGAACAAGTAAATGTGAGTTAGTGCATGTCTGAACTGTATTATTCCACATAAACCTGACCATGTTAACAGTATGTGCATGTGCATATGTGTATAAAAATTAAATATATCTATAATATTAAATATGTATATATATTTATATGTATAAGTGTGTAAATGTATGTATATATGTTATATTTAATATATTAAATACTTAGGAAATGAAAATTAATGGTTGGAATGAATATTAGCTAATATTTTACAGTTCTGGTGTGAAAGACCATCCTTTTGTTAGCTTGAATTAATCTACGGGAAATACTGTGTTCTATAAAAACATTTCCTGAAACTGGCCTTTTTTGTAAGAAATGTTGTGATATATGCAATTCACACATTCTTGATAAATGTAAGCACGTTCTGTCCCACTGGCAGGGACCAAAATCTGTAATAAGGTAAGATTCCTTTGATGAGACATGATTAGAAATGGCAACGGAAGTGCACACTGGGTCCTAATTAAGAAATTTTATAATGGTTGTGTAAAAATACAAGTGCCATCCATTTGGACTTTGGCAATAACTAGAGTATTCTTCAGTTTCTAATCAGGAGGACTATAATTCAAAAGGTTTTCAAGTCCTGGTCCAGAGGGAATGATCTCATTGAATATTACTGAGTTTCTGCAAAGAGGAAAGACACTAACCCCTCACAAATATTTTATCATTGACTAACTGCAAAGATACTTTCATTAAAGCGGTCCTTCTGAGTAGGCTAATTTTCTCAAATATTAAGAAATAATAATACATGCAAAAAGCAAGTTGGAAGCACTGCCTTTGAACCTGATGTGTCTTGTTTGTAGCTTCACGGGCCAAGCAACAGTGCTAGAGCATAAGGACTTGTTATAACTGGGGCTCTTCAGCTCTCAACTGAACTTCTCTTTTAAAAACAAGGTACATTAAAAAAAAAAAAAAAAAGCAAGTTGGTTTGTCAGCATTTACAAAGAGCTTTGAAGTCCAATGACCCCTTTTCTACTTTCACCTTTCTTTCAGAATATATTCACAACACATACAAGTCTGAATCAGCCTCCTCTGTAAGAACCTTTGAAATAAAGCTGACTTTCTTTAGCTTCAGTGAGACAGATCTTTGGGTGCAAGGGGTTGTGGGGGCTGATGGTTGCTTCATGGCTGGGGAAACAGTTCTGCACCCAGCGGACTAAATATCATGAACCCTTGAGCAGCTCCCTCTCAGACATGCCAGGCTTCCCCTTCATCTGCTACTAGATGGAAACAGAACAGATCCATTGAAGTAGTTAAACTGACCAATTAAACTGACCCAAATTCTTTCAGGAAATGCAAAACCCTGCCAGCTGCCTCCTGGGATTAGCTTTAGTTTTTTTATTGCTCTCCAACTGCCCATTACCTTGTTGTGTCCACCACAGCTGAGATTGCTATATCTGTTCACCTTAGCAGCTTGCTTTCTAAGCAAAGAGAATTTGAGAATAGTCTAGTTTTGAGTAAGCAATTGTCAAAATCTAGAAAAAGTTTGTGGCCAGCCCAAAGAGAAATTTGGCCCTCACATTAATTGATTTGCTTTATTCCTGGTGTTCTTGTCCTACTATCTGCTTTTCTTCTTTTGCAATTCAAGGCAATGCAGCCAATTTGTTAGATGTAGCTTTGTGGAGAACATAGCACAGAGAAAATGCTATTCAATGCTTCATTTTTATAAAGAAATAGGGACTGTGTTGACCAGCTATAGGGAAAACAGCAGGATGGAAAAATGATGGTTTTGTTTCCATTAGAGGGGTGGCATCAGAAGGCAATGAGGAAAGGTCCAGGGAACCTCATAGGCAGTTAATGATGTCAGAACTCAGATTGAAGGAGACATGGAGCGTAGACAAATTATTCCGTGGGTTTACTCTGATGATGAGAGTTCCTAACTCTATGATATGCAGGGCCACAGACAAGCCTAGAGCACAGAGATTCTTACTTTTGGTTGTACATTAGAATCTCCTGGAGAACCTAAATATATATATGCACAGGACCTTCCTTCAGAGAGTCTTTCTTGATTGGTGTGCAGTTAGGGTCACAGCATTGGGACTTTTTAACAGCTCTCTAAATGGAAAACAAAATTTTTATAAAGGTCATAATTGAGACAGTTGACCACATTTGAATATGCACTATATATAAAATATTATTGTGTCAATGTCAAACTTCTGAACTTGATACCTTACTGTGATTATATAAGAGGATGGCCTTGTTCTTAGGAAATGCATGCTAAAGTATTTAGTGGTGGAGGACATAATGTCTGCAACTTACTAAAATAGACTAGGAGGGAAAAAACACATAGAAAGGTAGAAAGGCAGGAAGAAAGCAAATAATGGCAAAATGCTAAAATTTGGTGAATCTAGGTGAGGGCTTACTAGCAGGCAAGAGATATTTATAGTGATTTTAGAATATTGTTAGTTTAAAATTATTTCCAAATAAAAATTTTCCTAATAAAAGAAGAAAACCTAACACTGCAGATGAAATAATGTATAGTCAAATTTAACAACCACTGGATTTAGGAAAATGGAAGGAACAGGGACCTACTACAGATAGATGACAGTGAAAGCCTTTCTGAGCCACTGTCCTACAACAGTGCTTCTTCCATTTTAATGCTCAAACAAATCTCCTGGAGGTCTGGTTAAAACTCAGTTTCTGATTCATAAAGTCTGAAGTGGGCCTGAGAGTTGCCATTTTTAATAGACTCCCTGGTGATGCCAAAGCCGCTGGTTCACAGACCACACTTGGAGTAGCAAAGTTCTAGAACTGACTTACCCCACCAAAAATCTGTCAGTCAATCAACATATGTTTTGGAACCAAGTACTCTGGGCTCAGCAATGTAATATAATTTTTCTAAGTGAAGTAGGGTGGACAGTTGGAGCTCCATGGATTGATAGCCTATTATCTTGACCCCTTGACTATGGCAACTCCCTGTGGGCCACATGATCCAGCCCTATGAGAGTTACTCTGACACACAGATCAGTGCACCCAACAGAACAAGCATAAACAAAGGCTCACAGCAAATGGAAGTGGGTATGAAGCAGTTTCTTTAAAAGCAGGCCCATGATACAGGTCACAGAAGTCCAGCTTTTATTGGTGGGTGGCAGTTGGCGCTGAGCTAAGGCTCTTGCAGAGAGCAACATAGTTCTTTCTGAGTCAGGCTACCCCCTCTAGCATGGGAACTCATTTTTTAGGAACAGATTTCCAAGGAAAATTCCCATTTTGTGCTTGTTATGGCATGCTTCGAGTTTGTTGCTTCTGCTGTAAGAGAAGCCAAAATGCCTCTCCCCTGGTGGGAGCATATATATAGAAAGCAGGTCCTGCCTCCATTAGAATTTTCCAGTCCTCTCCCCACTCCCTACCCCCATGGTAGCTCACTTGCCCTCTGCCTGCACTCTGTGATTATGTTTTCCATGCATGGAATCAGAGGGTAGCCTGCTCTTCCTATTTCCCTTGTTTACAGTCCAAGTCAAGGGCTACTGACAATAGATTCACAGAAGGAGGCAGCTGAGCTCTAATTGTGCATAGATCCCCAGAGAAGGCTCTAGAAGCTGTAAGTTGGTAGACCTGGGTGGTTTTGGATTGTAGTTCTGCCGTTTAATAGCTATGAGAACTTGGACGAGTTATTTAGCATCTCTGAGCTTTAGGTTTCTCATCTCTAAAATGGGGCCAATAGCAGCACTAAATTTGTAGGGTTCTGAAAATTAAATGAGGTAGAGAGCATAGCAAGTGCTCAATAGGTGGAAGATAGTTACTTATTTGATGGGTATTTACTGAGATTCTTCTATGCACAAAGAGTTGTTAAAATCCAGGCTACCCCTACTTGCTAATTGTGGAGCCTTTGAAAAGTAACTCCATTTTACCTCTCTGAGCCTCCTAAATGAGGCTGGTACTAGTACATAAACCATAGGATTGCATGCATCAGGCACACAGAACAGTGCTTAGCCAATGTGAATTATCATATTTGTTGAGTTTACTATCAGCTCTTCTATGAGCTCCTTCTTATGAGTAGATTTACTCAGCAGCCAAGCATTCTTTAAGATAGTGTTTTGTATTCTCTTCCAGTAGACCCTCCCCAATATGCATTATCATTTCCTTGAGGGCCATGTCCTTCATACCATTCTGGTGTCTCCATGGCACTTGGCAGAGAGTATTTGGTGCCTGAAGCAGAGAGCACTATGCAGCAAGCACAGCCATCAGCTGGCTTCACTACCTGCATTTGAGTTTTAGCATGTCCACTTGACTTACTGAGTGACTTTGTAGCAACTCCTGGAACTTGAGCCTCCATTTTCTCATCTGTTAAATATAGGTATAATAATTACTACCTCTGGGGTTTGCTGTAAGGATTAAAGCTGGACTCATAGTAGGAGCTTAATAAGGACTGAGTGTTATTGTTGTTATTATCTGAGAAAATTCACATAGTCAAGGATCATAGAAGCTACTCTGAAAAATATATCTCTCTCTGTCTCTCTGTGTGTCTCTCTCTCTCTGACACACACATGCACACACCCAGACACAACCACCAGCAGCACATGAATGGGCACCATTGAGGGGATACGTGAAAGAAGAGATACAGTAGGCATTCATTGCCCATGAGGGGCTCTTTGAACCCCAGGCCAGGGCAGTGTCTGCATAAAATTCTTTCTGGTACTATGGTGCTCTAACCCCTTGAGTTCTTATTAATATTGAGGTAAACCTCATATAACATACAATTAATCATTTTAAGGTGAACAATTCGATGGCATTTAGTCTGATCTAAATGTTGTGCTATCACTACTCCCTGCATTCTTTAGAAATGACTACCCCTAAAAGCTGGCTGTATCCAGAGGAAGGCAGAGCTCATTCACTTCTGTCACTCTTTCTGTCACTGTTCAGTACTGTCCCCATCCCCATTTTGTTCTTCCCACCCCATTTTCCAATTGTGCCATCTCTTTCATCCTCCTGCTCTATGGGGTGGGGGTTTGAGTCTGACTGACTTATATGTTCAGGGAGAGTGAGGGTGGTGACCCACTGGAAAGACGCTGGGCCCTGGGTGGCACTGGCAGAGTGTTGGTTGGGGCTGGCAAAGCCACTTCTTGCCGTGGCTGGAATCAGGCATAGCACAGTGGCAGCTGCCCAAAGTTGCTCAGCTTTCTGGTGGCCCCACGGGCAACAGGTGATGTGAGAGGAGTTTTTAAAAATTATGGTTTCTGAGCCCTGTAGTCCCATTTGTTATTACATCTTCCATCTTAGGGCGTTTCATGGTTATGAATAAATTTGCTCCTTATCAAAGCAAATAACCTTGGCATGCTCCACAGCCTCATAAAATAACTACTTTCTATTTGTAATTAGGAAGCAAGAGCCACATTTTGAGTATTTTAAAATATAATAAGAATAGTTTATAGGTACTGAATTCCTCCTGTGTGCCAAGTACTGCACTAGATGCTTTATGTAAGTTATCTTATAGGAGAGTTCTTTTAATGACTCTAGGAGTTAGGAATTGTTACTATTTACCTTTATAGATGAAGAAAATGAGGCATAAAGCTGGTCAGTGACTTGACCAAGGCCACATAGTGAGTAACAAAACACATGTTTTATACCATTAAGTAATAATGTGTCCCTCATAATCCCATAATTAGTTGGTTGAACAGGAAAAAAGTGTGTAGTAACCACATACACTAGCTTCCTTCCTTCATTACATGGACTTATAGATTTAAGCCCTGGCTCATGAACTTCTAGCTTTATGACTTTGGACAAGTCACTCAACGCCTCTGAATATAAATGTTTTACATATATTTTTTTCAGTTATATAATTGGGATACATTTCTAGTCTTATCTCCCTCAGATTTGTGAAGATATAAAACCATACAGGGAAATTTTTTGCAAAATGTAAATAAGCCCAGTGAAAGCCTTCTAAGATGTCTCCAGACTATTCTATTTTTGCAAAATCTCAAACTACCTACTACAGAGGTGTGGTGCAAATCAATTTGAGATTAAATGTCTGCAAATGGCTTGCACAGTGCCAGTGCCTACCTCATAGTGGGTGCAAAAACATGGTGACCCTTTTTGTGATTTGGATCATTATTCTTGGGGAGAAGACAGAATGTAAAAGGAGAGGGAGACAGCAACAGAGGACAGGCAGTTTGGACAGTTGGGACCCCTCTGTCACAGGGTTTGCCAATTTCCCAATTCCTTGAAATGAATGTGTTATTTTGAAACACATTTGTCTCTTGTTCAGACAGGAGCAGTTTATGCACACAGCCTGTCTGACTTCCCATGTAGGTTCTTTATGTTTTTCAGAAATGCGGAGAAGAGGCAAGGTGGTGAAGCCTATTTAAAGGCCTAACTGTTCTACCATCCCTCACTCTTCACCCCTCTGGCATGGAAGTGATTTAGAAGCAAAGCAGGCAAGAGTATCTAAGCAAGGAATACTTTTTATTATCCCTCAATGCAGAGATGAAGAACAGGAGAGCAAAAACACCAGAAAGCAGTGGAGAGGAGCAGTCTTCTAAGTTCCATGTAAAGCTATTTTAGAGAATTAGTAAAATTTTTCAGAAATTATAAACATTGCACATGTTCAGTGTCATCAGTGAAATAATACATGGGCAATGTACTTCTCTATCCTTTCCCTCTCTGAAGAGTAAGCATTAGTAACAGTCTGGTTCGGAATCCTCCCACAGCCTTCCTATGCATATGCAAATATGTGCAGGCATGGAGCATGTCTATACGGTATTCTGCTATTTGTACTAGAATGGGATTATGATATATACATTTTCTGGCAGCTTGGTTTTTGCACTTAAGAGTACATCACAGATCTTCTCGCATATCAGTAGTTATAGATCTGGCTTATTTTTTCAAATGACTGGGTAACATGAATATATCAGGATTTATTCAGCCATTTATCTATTGTTTAGCATTCAGCTTGTGTAGAACTTTGTGTTCATTCCCCTGAAGTAACCTCATTCATCTGGGCACATTTACCAGTGTTGGTGGAAATATTTCTGGGTCAAAGTATTTTAATTTACCTAAGGCAAGATTGCTTGGATGCTATTCATATGTAGCACTATGAATTCCTCCTTTTATTATCAAAGTTTATTGTTCATTTGTTAAGCAGATTTCATTTACCTTTTCAATAATTAATGTATTTCCCCATAGTAAAAGATATGAATGGAAATAGAACCGTGTAAAGAATGGGCATCCAAAGATATAATCTTCTCTTTTATGGGATCCCTTAAAGAGGTAGATTTAATTTATCAAACTGGACCAAATTCTTTTGATGTCTACCATCAATGATTGAGTCCAATTATAGTTATTTTTGCCCTTTCTAGCCATGATAACCCTAGGCTCAATCCTGAGAAGCATAGAGAAAATAAATTTTGCTGCCAACAAACATGTCCTGGGTTTTCCCTCAGTTAAAGATTTCTTTGCAAGACAATAAAAGGGACTAGAGAGACTGGAATTGAAAGATAAGCACAAATAAGGAATATCAATCAGCTTTACTAATATCTTTTGCAAAATTATTGCTGAACAGTGCCTTTAAATATCAAGGACATGGTGGGGACATGGATGTTCATTGTAAAGACCTTTCAAACATGTATAACAAAATGTTAAGATGTTAATACGTGGTTGATTTATAAAAATTCTGGTCATACACCATTTTCTAGGCATGTAAGATCTATATCAAAATACCTTGCCATGTATATTATCTTTATGCCTTTTAAAGCATGTTCACAGTTCTTGCAGCCTGTTATTCCTGTTATTGTATTGTTATACAATAACAGGAATCACTCTCCCATTTGACAATAGAGAGAGGTAAATTACTTGTCCAAAGTCACATACATAATTGGCAATAGGGTTAAGCATTGAACATGGAATAACCTATTCAGTGTTCATTCAACTTAAGCAATCGAGGTATAACATGGTATTTTAATTCCATTTCTCATTAGGCCTCTGCTTGAGTCTCATTTGGCCTAACCCAATTTCTCTTTTACTCCAGGCATACAGATCTGTGCCTCTTTCCATGGTTGATTTAACACTGATTGAGCACCAGCAATGTACTAGGTGCTCTAGAGACCATTGAATTAAATTTGGTTGCTTCCCTGTAGCTCCCAATCTCAATTTGTTGAAGTCCAGTTTAAAATAGTTATTGCTCAGTGCAGGCAGTACAGGCTGTGAGAACATTTCTCCCTTCTAAGCTTGGTTCTTACCATTTTTTACCTTAGGATTCCCAAGGGATTTTCTTGTCAGACTGGAATATCTGGTAACTGGTCTCTGAGTACTCCTGAAAAACAGCCCGTTATTTTGTCCAACTCACGCTTAAAGATGAATGTGTCAGTTTCATTTACCTTCTGCAAAGAGAATTCTCTTTGAATTCTCTTCTGAGAATTCAGAAGTGCTGCTTACTTAACATGGAATGGTTTGAGGCACACTGGAATGGGCTCTCAACCCCAGATATTTCCCTTATCATTGGAACCCCTTGAATCCTTCCTGACCCTGACATCCTCAGTTATCATGGTGTATTGACCATGCTCTATGTACAACTTTGGGACTGTTTTGACCATCTATCCTTTTTCTAATAATTTCCATTGCCACTGACCTAGCCACCTTAAACAGTTACAACAAGGTTCCAGCGACCTCCCTACTTTGTATCATCTCCTCTAGTTCACCCTACATTCTACTGGTAGAATTATAATTCTGAAACACCATTCTGATCATGTCATACCCTTGGTCAAAAACCATAGCCAGCTTTTCATTTCCTGAAGAAGTAGTTATCAAAGTCCATTTGTTCATTTGCTTGTTTGTTCTTTGGTTTCCATTTAAAAGGGGAACACTTTTATCAAGCAAAATACTAGATAGTTCAAACCCCCAAAGGATGAAAATATAAATATGGACATGCTCTAAAAGATGTAGATGTGCTTTAGATGAAGTGAGGAGAGAGGACCCAGAGCTACCCTTCTTCTAAGAGCCTCAGGGAACACAGTGTGAAGACCACTGCCCTATTCATGAAGTTCCAACCTCTTAGCTTGGCATTCAGGACTGCACTAACCTGGACATAAAATGCTTCTCATGGCATCCAACTTGCCTTTGGGGAAAGTAACCCTTTGCTCCAGGGGTTTTGTTTGCTCTCTATCTTTCCCACACAACTGGGTCATTCCCCACTATTTATAGTACCTTTGCACATGTAATGTTCCTAAGACATGCCCATTGCTGTTTTCTCCTCCTGTCTGAGTTGCATTCACCCTTCAAGGGCCAGTTCTAGTCTTATTTACTTCAAGAAATCTTCACTGGCTATTTTGTTTCATAGGAACTTGCTTCCTGGGGCTATGATGACTTCATCTTTCAAACAAAAAATGGAGACAAAAGCTGTTCAGTAAAGAGATTTTTGTAGACTGTTTTTATGTACTCCTAGCTAAAGAAGCCTATGGTATGATCATTAAATGTGGATTCAGAATTCTCTGTTTGTGTCCTGGCTCTGCTACTTGTTAGCCATTTGACTCTACTTACCATGCCTCAAGTCCTTCATCTATGAAATGGAAACAAAACTAGTACTCATCTCAAAAGATTATGTGAAGATTACACTGTATCAAGCTCCTAGCACAGTGTTTGGCACTTAGTAAGTGATTGTGTGTCCCCCCCCCCCCCCCGCTGCCTCCCAGTCGCAGCGGCGTTCAGGGTGAGGAGGGCTGGGCTGTGAAGCTGAGACAGTCGTGCCGGAGAGAAGGGAAGGGCTTCGTGCCCCAGAGAACAAAATGGTGACGCTGCTCTCCTTAAAGTTATAATGTTGATACAGGGCGTTCAAACTAAGCCAACAAGTTGTAACTCCGTGACAGTAACTCCCGTTTTCGGAAACATGTTCTTTCACAGGCTCTATAATTAGATTTCAGAGAAGGAAAACTCTGACTCCAAAAAACCTCCGCTGCCTTGCGGCATACCTCTTCAGGGGAAAGGCTAAGGGAGTAAACCCCGACAGAAAATCCGGAGCCGGAGTCCCTAAGGCGGTTTGACGTTGTAGTCAACACCGGCAACTCCTGCAGCGCACCTGAAGCCAAGCTGTATTGACTCCGTCTTTCCCTTGGACCCTTCAGCTGCGAAGAGAGGGGGGGTCTGCTGCATGGGCAACAGCAGACCCTCCATATCACCCTGCCCAGGCTCTGTAGCTTCAGCTTCACTGGAGAGGACACTCCAGCGTCATCGCAAGATGTCGATTCAACACGGGAGGAGACAGATACCGTGTCACTCCCGAGTTGGACTGCACAGCCATTCTCAGCGGTGCAGATAGACTCTTAAGAAGCTACACCATCGTCTCTCGAGACGGACGGCTGCCGACGACGACGACTTAATAATAGCTGTTATTAAGATAGCCCAGGCATGAGGTGATAAAGTTGTAAGCTAAGATAGAGGCAGTGGGATGTCTACTGAGGGCAGAATTATCAGATCTAAAAGTAGGGAATTATGTACAGAGTAAGATAAAGAGACTAGCACACAAGCAGTGGAGGGTAAAACAGTTTGCTTCATCATATGTGGTGTCCTGAGAGGTGGTTCCCTCAAAGCCCCTATCAGCAAGGCTCAATTTTCACTGAACCTGTGTTCAATAATCAAACTTATCAGCCATGAGTAGTCAAGCAAAGCTGTATTTTCAGTTACCTGTGAGCTAAAAGAATAGCCATTTAGAATTGGGCCATAAGACAGAACATGTTAGTGGGGTAACTACAGCGCACAGGGCCCTGTCAGGAAAAGGGTCGTCTGTGGCAACAGGTGGGGGCATTGTGTCATGCACAGCTCACAATCTCAATGAATATTATCTGGTACTATTAAGATTATGCTAATTGGGACTTCCAGCCAAGATGGAGGCCTAGACAGACACACTGCATCTCCCTCCATAACTAAGAAGGAATACAGATACCTCAAAACTAGAGACAACCAGAAGTTCCAAAAAATTGAGCTGCATGGAAGTCAAACAAACAAAGATATAAAGAAGAAATACTCATCCAGACAGGTTTGAGGGGCTGAGCCAGGGCAGAGAGGATGCAGTGTGGTGGCGGCAGTAGTGTCAGTAGTGGCAGGTCAGCAGAAAGTGAAGTAACATGTTTTAAAAAGTCAGCAGGGACACCTGGAGAGTGTTTGCAGCACCAGACCAGACTGTGCAGCTCACGGTCCCAGCACCCGGGAAAATAAAGTCTCATTGCTTCTCAGTGTGCAAACCAGTGGGTGTTGGGGTGGAGGCAGAAACTGCCTATCTCTCAGCAGAGTCCGCTTGTTTAAAGCACCCCCACGGTCCTAGAACATCTGCAGACCCACCCACTCTGGGAACAATGGCCAGGGCAATAGCTAGAGAGGCATCAGTCCCATATGGAAGTGGGAGAAGAGCCTAGAAAAGGGGAAAGTACTGAGCAAGCAGCTTTGTTCCCTTTCAGACCCCTCCTCCACATATAGCACCATAACGTGATGAAACCTGTTGCCCTCTACCTAAGGCTCCGCTCATTACAATGTAACAAGTGCGACAGCTCTACCTGAGACACAGAGGCAAAGAAACACAGAAGCCTGTCAAGATGAGGAGACAGAGAAGTATGACCTAAAACAGGGAATGGATCAGGGTTACAGTGGGAGAACTAAGCAATGAGATAGCCAACCTAACATATGCAGAGTTCAAAGCACTGGTGATAAAGATGCTCACAGGCTCGACAGATATGCTTAAGTATGACAGATGCATAAGGGAAGAAATGAAGGCTATGCTAAATGAAATGAAGGAAAATCCACACAAAACCAATGGTGAAGGGAAGGAAACTGGGGTTCAAATAAATGATTTGGAACATAAGGAGGAAAACAACAGTCAACCAGTACAGAATGAGGAAACTAGGAATGAAAAAAATGAGGAGAGGCTTAGGAACCTCTGGGACACTTTAAACATGCCAACATCCAAACCACAGCGGTGCCAGAAGGAGAAGAGAAAGGGCAAGAAATTGAAAACTTATGTGAGAAAATAATGAAGGAAAACTCCCCAGATTTGGTGAAGGAAAATAGACACACAAGTCCAGGAAGCACAGAGAGTCCCAAACAAGCTAGACCCAAAAAGGAACACACTAAGACACATTATAATCAAAATGCCAAAGGTTCAAGATAAAGAGAGAATCTTAAAAGCAGCAAGAGAAAAGCAGAGGGTTACTTTAAAAGGGGTGCCTATAAGATGGTAAGGTGATTTCTCAAAAAAACTTTGCAGGCAAGAAGGGACTGGCAAGAAATATTCAAGGTGATGAAAAGAAAGAACTTACAACCTAGATTACTCCATCCAGCAAAGCTATCATTTAGAATGGAAGAACAGATAAAGTGCTTCCCAGACAAGGTAAAGCTGAAGGAGTTCATTATCACCAAGCTATTATTATATGAAATGTCAAAGGGAGTTTCTTAAGAAAAAGAAGATCAAAATTATGAACATTAAAATGACAATGAACTCACAACTATCAACAACTGAATCTAAAAAATAAAAATATCCAACTAAGCAAAGCAGAATAGGAACAGAATCATAGGTATGGGGATCATTTGGAGTGTTACCAGCTGGGAGGTGGAAGGGGGAGAAATAGGGAAATGGTGCAGGGATTAAGAAGCATAACTGGCTGGTACAAAATAGACAGGGGGAAGTTAAGAATAATATAGGAAAGGGTGAAGCCAAAGAACTTCTATGCATGACCCATGGGCATGAACTAAGGAGGGTGGGATTGCTGGAGGGAAGGAGGGTACTGGGCAGAGGGGAGCAAAGGGGAAAAAATTGGGACTACCATAACAACATAATCAGTAAAATATACTTTAAAAAATTATACTAATTTCCTGGGACAGTGAGAGGCAGTGCCAGAAAAACCAAATGGAGACATGGAAAAGTCAAAAGAGAAATGTTGATAATTTGCTTATTAAAAATGTGTTTGTATGTTCATGTGTGTGTCTATGCGTGTATGCTCGAGTACAGAGGTCACAAGATCCAAATTGGTTTTGTTACTAGGAAGATAATTAGCTGAATTCTTTTAAAGAGTAGCCATTATTCCAGATAGAGTGGAGGATCACAGATATGATTCCTATTCAGTGAATTTGCGGGGGGTGGGGGTAGCGGGGGCCGCCTGGCAAGGCCCATGCCTTACTCATCTTGTGTGCACATCACTAGTTCTTGTTCAATAGTGGTTGTTCAATATATAGTTGTGGAAGGAAGGAAGGAAGGAAGGAAGGAAGAAGGAAGGAAGATGGATTATGAGACAATGATTAAAACTTCCTCCACAGAGATATTTTGGAGGTAAATCAGGGGGAGGGTTCTGATCTGTTCATTTTATTCTAAAATTGGTGTTTCCTTTAGCATTCACAATGATAAATAGTAAACATTCAATAAGGATAATAGTCCCTGCTTTCGGCTCGAACTGAATATGAGTTTGGCATGGGAAAGAGTGGAAGCTAGACCTGGATTTATTTTTACATCCTGGGAGTGAGATGAGAGCAATATATGGCTCCATTCCATTCACTTTATATACCATCTAATGAAATCCAGGTTTGCTGTTCACTCTGGTTAAAGGCAAAGCAAGGATAAGAGCTAAAAGCCAGTTGAGTTATATAAAATCAATAAATATTTATTTAAAACCTACTTTGGGTAAAGTAAGCAAACATTGAGCACCTACTCTGTGTAAACACAACAAAAGTTGTGAATGGTTTTCTGCCCTAGGGAATTTACAGTCTAGGTGAGGACTCAAGTTTAATGTAGCTGAATCAATAATAAATAATGCAAGTCAGATTAAAATTCAATTTAGCAGACATTTGTTAAGCACTTGCTATGTGCCATGCATTGTAGATTCAATGATTATTAAGAAGAGCAAATGGAATGTCAGCAAGATGGTGGAATACAAACCTCCAGGCCCTCGTGGAAACATAAAATCAACAACTAGGGACTGATTAAAATAACTTTATAGGAGCTCTGGAAATCAGTCAAAGATCAATAGCAACCAAGGAAATGCTCAATTAAGAAAAAGCTACATTCAAAATTGTAGAAAATTTCATGGCACTTTACTTATCTTTGCCTCACCCTCTCCTCAGTGTGGTGCAGCATGCTTGGGAGGAATCAGCCCAATCCCCAGTTCTTTCCTTTGGAACAGAAAGGCATAGTGAAACTTGTTTATGAAGTTCTGGACTCTCTGTGGGATACCTGAGGAACTGGTTTCTGTCTCACCTGACTCAGAGCTCAGATGGGGAATGGCAGCATAGTTTGAAACTCAGGCTGAAAGCTGTGAAGGTAATGGCAAGTGCTACAACATGTGAAAATTGCAACAGAACTGGGGACCTCTAGATGCCTGTGAGCAAGAGATTATGGGCAAAGGAATACAATAGAATATCTAAGGCCCCAAGAAGAAACAGGGATGAGACTCTGAGAAATTAAGACTTTTATAAGCAGCTGGAGGAACAAGTGCCACAAGGAGAGTGCATTAAATTACAGTCATTAAAAAAAAAAAATCCATTCAGCTGAAGATGGATTTGAGTCATTACATGAAAAGTGCCTGCCAGGGTGCTGAACAACAGTATTAAAAGAAAATACACATATAGAAAATTTGTCAAAATTCTATAAAGAGAAGAATCCAATTCAAGAAACAAAAATAGTTACCTAGGTAAGAAAGAGATTCAAGCTAACATCAGATTTCTCAACTATATTTGTACATACTAGGAAACAAACAGTTTTGACAGAGTACTGGAAAAGAATGTGTCTACAAATGTATAGATTTAACATATGCTTCTATGCTTTGACATAAGGTTTATTAGTAAAATAACTATCTTATGTTATGTGAAACATTATTCAATTGCCTTTTATCCCATAAACATATTAAACTGAATTAGGGAAATTCTTCTAAAAAATAATAAATAAATAATAAAAATAAAAGCAGCTGGAGGAAATTAAAAAAAAAAAAAAAAAGATACGTAAGTCCAGACAAGATGTGTCCCCCAAAATATCTGAAAAGAACTTAAAAGCTTTCACCCTGGACTGATTCCAACGCTCAGTGGCCTGCTAATTAGTGAAGAAAGGTCTTCCACACTAGTCTGCAGAGACTGGAAGAGGTGACTGCCTTCCCAAACGCCAAATTTTGACCAAAGAAAAAATGCACAAGATACAAAAACACAGAAAAAGTTGTCCCAACACAAGGAACAAAATATCTCTAGAAACTGTCCCTGAAGAAATTATGGACATCATATTTACAAGACAAAAACTTTAAAATAGCTGTCTTACATATGCTTAAAGAGCTAAAGGAAGATACAAAGAACTAAAGGAAATAAAGTGCTATAGACTCGATTGTCTCCCTCCAATTCATATATTGAATTCTAATCCCACAATGTGATGATATTTGGAGATGGGGCCCTTGGGAGGTAATTGGGTTTAAATGAGGTCATGTGGGTGGGGCTCTCATGATGAGATTAGTGGCTTCATAAGAAAAGATAGCAGAGAGCTTGCTCATGCTTTCTCTCTCTTTATTACATATGGACATAGCAAGAAGGCAGTTGTCTGCAAGCCAAGAAGACAGTTCTCACTAGAACCCAACCATGTTGGCACCATGATCTCAGATTTTCAACCTCCAGAAGTATGAGAAAATAATGTCCTGTTGTTTAATCTATAGAGTCTAGGTATTTTATTATGGCAGCATGAGCAGACTAAAACATCATTAAAACAATATATGAACAAAATGAGAATATCAGCAAGGACAGAAATTGTGAAAAATAACAAAACAGAAATCTTGAATCTGAAAAATAAAATAAATGAATTAAAAACTTCAGTAGAGGAGTTCAATGGCAGATTCAAACAAGTAGAAGAAAGAATCAGCAAAGTTGAATACATACCATTTGAAGTTATAGTCTGAGGAACAAAAAGAAAAGAATGGAAAAAAGGACCAGAGCCTTAAACACATCAGTATGCACATTATGGGAAACCACCCCCCAAAAAGAGAAAGGGGCAGAGATATTATTTAAAGAAATAAGGGCTAAAAACTTCCCAAATTTGAAGAAAGTCATAGATATACAAATATAAGAGGCTCAATAAACTCCAAGTAGGGTACCCACCAAAAGACCCATATAAAGGCACATTATAATCAAACATTAAAAAGAATGAGAAAGAGAATCTTGAAAGCAGCAAGAGAAAAGTAACTTGTCATATATAAGGGATTCCCCCATAAGACTATAAGCAGATTTCTCAGCAGAAGCCTTGTAGACCATAAGATAATGAAATAACATATTTTAACTGCTGAAAGAAAAATAAACTGTCAACTGAGAATTCTATATCTAAAAAAACTGCCCTTCAAAAATAAGGGGGATATTAAGACAAGTACAAGACAAACAAAAGCTGAAGGTGTTCATTCTTACTAGACCTTTGTTGAAAGAAATGCTAAAGGAAGTTCCTCAAGTTGAAATGAGAGAATACCAGACAGCAATATGATGTCATATGAAAATATAAAATTCTCCAGTATAGGTAAATACATGGACAAATATAAAAACATCATTATTGTAATTTTTGTTTAACTCCACTTTGTATTTCCTAAAGGATTTAAAAGACAAGTGCATTAAAAGTATAAATCTATGTCAATGGGTACATAATACATAAAGATAAAATTTGTGACATCAATAACAGAAAATGGGGAGTGGGTAGAGCTGTATAGGAGCAGAATTTTTGTATGTTATTGAATTTAAGTTGATATCAATTAAAGATAGATTGGCATATCTTTAAGTTGTTATGTGTAATCCCCGTGGTAACCACACATGAACTATCTATAGAATGTGCACAAAAAGAAATTAAAACAAATCAAAGAGCACATGCCCCAAGGAGCAGAGAATGAAAGTCCTTCCCTGGGGATGGGAGGAAGGCTGGTAGACCACCTTGGGCAATGTATCTCACTTGACTGCATTCAAATGATTAATTCATTTCTTCCAGGAATTGCAGATGCCAATTAGGAACTAAGTTATAGCACTAATTCATTCTGCCCTCTTCTCTGCTTGGAAATCTCAGCAAACTTTCATTGGAGGCTTGACTTGGTGGGACAATGAGCTCCCATACAGCTTTTAGATATTTCTGTTATTCTTGATCTCCTGTTGATTGTTCTCTGGTACTCTCCCTAAAAAGCCCAGGAGCCTATGAAGCTTTAGGGAGTTTTAAAGGGCAGAAATGAGTTTTAAGGCAAGATTCCTTTTGTCACATTCTCCCTAAAACCTCCTTGTCCTTTCTCCACATCTGTCAAAAGATTACAGTTGAATTCCCACCTTCATTTTGAGGAGGATGTATTCCCCTGTCCAAACTTTTCCCAGTGTTCATTGAGGAGAAAATGTATAGAAGACTGGCAGGATTGATGTGTGAGAATTTTGGGGGAATCTGCAGTGAAAGGGAAGAACAGGACTGAAAAATTTAGGATGCTTTTAAATAGAGGGACTGCTTAATTCAACTCAACAATTGTTAAATACCAGATTTTAATACTCCCCACTAGAATTTTCACAATACTCATTTTGAAAGCTAGATTAACTATAGAATTCATTTCTTTAAGATTCCAAAAAGATAAAACTTTTAGTTATGTTGGCTAAATAGATGGTGGGTGGATGGATGAAGGGATGTTAGATGTATGGATAGATCATGTATGAACAGATGGATTGATGTTGGATATATAGTTGAAGGCATGTTGGTTGGATGGATAAATTGACAGACAGATGTATGGATGAATGAACAGAGGGATGGAGAACTGAACTGAGACAAAGCAAAAAATGCAATGCAAAAATCAACTGGAGTTGATCTGTTTGTTTCCTGATTGTTTTTGAAGTTCAAAACATCATATAATACTCCCTGCTCATTTCCCACTTCTTTCATTAGGTTTTAAATGTGCCAAATAGTGGTGCAAATGCTGTAACTTAATTTAGTTTTAATACATTTTAATGACATTAATTCTCACTGTGAAAGTTTTAATTACAAGTCAGTTTGTAGTCAGCTGAACTCTCTCACTGTCTTATAATTTTGGCAACTAGTAAATAACTAACTCCAAGGAATCTACCCTGACCCTTGTCCCAATCAAACTGCAAAGTGAACTAACTAGTGATGTGGTCAAAATCTAGTTGTTTGAAATGGCTCATCAGTTTGAAACAAGACATTTCACTCATTAGCATACACACAACTCATACAAATTGATTACCTACTGTGAGACAAATAAAGCATAGCTCTTATCTTTGGGGAGATCACAACTAGTGGGTGAAATAGATATATGAGACATAAAACTAAAATATAGTAATAAGTATTATTTTGGAAGTAGATAGAAAGGACTGGGAGCGTATAGAGCAAGGGGTGGTTAACTACTTGAGAATGGAGGTTCTAGGAATCCTTGAAGGCCAAACCAGGAAGATTTAGGCTTCTTTCTACAGAGAGAAAGAAACTCATGAAACGATTATTTGAGCAGAGAACAGAGTAGCAAAATATATTTAAATCCTTCCTGGTTCACACTGGCCCATCCTCTTGCTCAGTTACTGTAGTGATTGTAAATGTCTATGGCTGACTCAGTTCTGATTTCTAAACATTTGGCGAACCAAATCAGGGGTGGGAACAGCGTTTTCTTTGTTGTTGTTTGCTTGATTGTGTACTTGTTATTATTATTATTTGTCTCTAATATAATTATTGTCTTCATCATTCTATGCCTCTTTGACTTTTCAGCAGTGGTCAGTCATTCTTTCATTTAGGGGTTACTACTGCTACTTTTTTTTTCAGCTTTGTGTGCTCTCTTTCTTCTCTCTCTCTCTCTCTCTCTCTCTCTCTCTCTCTCTCTCTCTCTCTCTCAACCATTTAGACATCTGTGGATAGAATTCAGAGGTCTATGAACTTGGATGGGAAAAAAGTGAATTTCTGTCTTTTTTAATCTCCAATTGAAATTTAGCTTTTTCTTCTATTACAAATGAAGGGAATAAACCACAGTAGTATTAGCAGTAATTGTGTATTTGTCACCAATAGAAATCACAGGTTTTTCTTATAAAGCTATAACATTATATATAATATTACAACTGTTGAGTGTCTTGAAATATCATCGGTGCTGATAACTATTTTCAAGTTACCAAAATATGTAAAGAACTCATATGACTCAACACTGATAAGACAAAACATCCAATTAAAAAATGGGCAAAGAACCTGAATAGACACTTCTCCAAGGAGGACATACAGGGGGTCCACAGACATGTGAAAGAATGCTCAACATCAATAGCCATCAGAGAGATGCAAATTAAAACCACAATGAGATACCATTTTACACCAGTCAGTATGGCCATCATCAACAAATCAACAAACAACAAGTGCTGGCGAGGATGAGGAGAAATGGGAACCCTACTGCACTGTTATTGAGAATGCAGACTGGTGCAGCCACTATGGAAAACAGTATGGAATTACCTCAAAAGATTAAAAATGGAACTGCCTTTTGAACCAGTAATTCCACTACTAGGATTATACCCGAAGAATCTTAAAACACCAATTCAAAAGAACTTATGCACCCCTATGTTCATTGCAGCACTGTTTACAATAACTAAGTGCTGGAAACAACCTAAGTGCCCATCTGTAGATGAGTGGATCAAAAAACGGTGGTACATTTACGCAATGGAACACTATGTAGCAGAAAGAAAGAAGGAACTCCTGCCATTTGCAACAACATGGATGGAACTAGAAAGAATTTTTCTTAGTGAAATAAGCCAGGCAAAGAAAGAAAAATACCATATGATATCACCTAATACAGGAAACTAAAGAACAACACAAACAAAAGAACTAAATAGAACAAAGAACAGAATAGGAGTCAATAGGGGGGAGGGGGGAGGGAGAGAAGGGGGATAAGTAAGGGAAGGGTTTAGTCAAAGAACATATAAAAATGACTCATGGACATGGACAACGGGGAGGGATATGATTGCGGGATTGGGGGTGGGTTGGGTGGGGGAAAGAAATGGGGAGAAAAGGGGACAACTGTAATTGAAAAACCAAAAATATAAATAAATAAATAAATAAATAAAAATGAAAAATGGAACTGCCTTTTGATCCAAGGATCCCACTGCTGGGATTATACCCCAAGAATCTTGAAACACCAATTCAGAAGAATCTGTGCACCCCAATGTTCATAGCAGCATTATTTGCAATAGCCAAGTGCTGGAAACAGCCTAAGTGCCCATCAGTAGATGAGCAGATTGAACAACTGGTACATTTACACAATGGAATACTATGCATCAGAAAGAAAGCAGGAACTCCTGCCATTTGTGACAACATGGATGGAACTGGAGAGTATTATGCTTAGTGAAATAAGCCAGGCTGTGAAAGACAAATACCATACAATCTCACCTATAAGTGGAACCTAATGAACAAAACAAACAAACAAGCAAAATATAACCAGAGGCATGAAATCAAGGAACACATTGACAGTGACCAGAGGGGAGGGGGAGAAGGGAGGAAAGAAGAGGAAGGATCTAGTCAAGGAACAGGTGTAAAGGACCCATGGAAATAGATAATAGGGTGGAGATTGACTGTGGGAGTGAGGTGGGGAAGGGGAGAGAAATGGGGGGAAATTGGGACAACTGTAATAGAACAATAATAGAAAAAGACTTGAAAAATAAGAAATTAAATTAGCTATAAGAACTGCTGCTACAATTTGTTTAACATGTTAATAAAGTTCATATATGACTATCACAAAAATGTTTAATAATGGAATTATTTCAATATAGTTGGTTTCCTTAGTAATTCTATATATTTAATTTCATATATTTATAAACATTGTTCTGAGAAGAATTCATAAGTTTCATCAGACTGCCATGAGGAGTGGGGTTTCATAGCGCAAAAATGATCAAGAGGCCCAATGTTGTATTTGCTATAATTGCTTGCTCTAGAAAGTAAGGAGTAACACATTTCTTTTTCACCAGCATGTTGGCATTTTTCATCCACAAACTTGTCCAAGCTTGTAAACATTTGTATAAAGCCTCTTGAAGATCATTAAAATGGGGTAATATTTGTCTAACTACAGGCTAAGAAAGAACATTATGCGAGCAACTCTGGTTTTCAGCCAATCTTGATTCTTTAGGGCCCCAGACCTCTGGGTGCACAAGAATTCATTTATTGTTCTACTTGTAGCCAGTGCTCCTGTTATTTTGTTATTTTCAGAAACAGTCAGAAGCGAGATTCAGATAGCTCACAGTAATGTGTTTAATTGTTTTTCTTCTCTGGATGCCCCTGTGAATGTACTTGTATAGATCAAATGATGATAATGAAAAACATAAGGGAGACTGCACAATGCTGAGGCAGGCTAGGCAGGTACTCACAGACACTTGTTAGAAAAGAAAGGCATGGAGGACTTATACATTTTACCTGGAGTAGGGTGGGGGTGTCAATTTTACTCCATTTTCTTTTCTCCTATTACCGAAGTGGAGGAGAAGGAAGTAGGTGTCTTGGCTCAGTTCTCAATAAAATGAAGCAGTTTAGTTCAGGTCAGCTGGCAACTCAGGGACTAATGAGGTAGGTACTTAATAAACTAGATCGTCTGGTCCTCTTCTTACAGGGCCCTTCATGGGCTCATTGCCAATTACTATATTCTATGCTCATGTATGTTTTTTGCCCCTCATTACTAATATCAGGAAGGTCCACCTGTACTCCTACACACACACCAGAGAATGACATACTGAGAATTTGAGGTGTGCTCTACATATGTACATAGTCCCATTATGACTTGATTTATTATCACCAGATTTAAATAAGCTGACTCTGAAACATCCCAGTTTCATATAGTGGATGCTGGGTGGAGCTCTCACAGCCTCCCTCTGCACACACAAGGCCACACACACACAGTGTTTGTGACCACAGCCCCCTGTACATGCATGTCACATGTAGTTGTGAAAAGCCAAATCTTTACACCCATCACCTATGTCTGTAAGAGATGGTACTTGTTCAAGCATACATGTCTGTGAGGAGTGCACATTTCCAAATGTGTCATGCCACTCCTCTTCTTCCTCCCCTGATCCCTGCAGACCCAAACACACACACACACACACACACACACACACACACACACACACACACAGAGTCATTTATGACACACAGTCCTAAGGGTTGGAGGCCAAGTATCCTTACCTCATAGGCACCACACTGATCTGCAAAAGCCCCACATTGGCCGTCTGTATTTATCTTGCTGTTTCTGCTGACATGGTGAAAAGTAACTCACCCTGACCTTCTAATTTTGGTAGATACCTGAGCTGGCAAAGAAAGAACTCAGGTCGGACCCACTTGATAAGAATTTTCTTAGTGCATGGGAATGCAAATCCCTTGTCTAAGCTATCTAGCTAGTTACAGGATATGCTGGGATGTCTGGCCACCAACGCCTTTTCAAGAAGATTCCCTGTCAACAAATTAGCCATTTGAAAATTGAGCATAAGTAATTCCCATTTGGCTAATTGCTTTTTGGAGTTGATCAAAACACCTCACTTACTCCAGCCCACACTCAGAAATTCCAAAATTACACTGTGGTTGGGGCATTGGCTGGGAGCAGCTTTAGTTGTTATGATGGAAACAGCCTGATATGGTTGCTGGGGCCCAGTGGTAACTTCTAAGGGGGGATTAATGGGGCTTCCCAAGCTGAAACTTAGGAAAAGCTGACCAGATGTGGCCAACCACTTGGTTTGAACACAAGCTGAGCAATGAGAAATGCTAGGCTCAGTGATCAGTGGAGTCTGAGAAGTCCTAGATCTACTTGCAGCACCTTAAGCTATGGCTATCAAAACTTCAGAACAGAGGAGACACTGAAGCAGGCCAAGAAGTGATCCTGTATCTTTTTCTCAACCTTTTCAAGGGCTATGCCATGGATTTGTTTTGCTATGAATAAGCAGATTAATGAAGCTGCTGTCTGGAATCATATTGTATTAGTGATCTATTTCTATATAACAAATCACCCCAAAACTTAGTGGCTTAACGGAAAATATATTAATATCTTCATTTTTGTGGGTCAGAAGTTCAGGCATAAGTTAGTAGGGCCTCTAACAAGGATGCGATAAATGTGTTGGTAAGGAGTGTAGTCATCTCACAGCTCTGGTTGGGAAGGGTTCATTTTAAAGCTTACACATATAGTTGTTGGAAGGATTAAGTTCCTTGTGGGTTATTGGACTGAGGGCCTCAGCATTTTCCTGGCTGCTAGCCAAAGGCTGCCCTCGGTTCCTTGCCACATGGCTTCTCCATTGTGGCAGTTTACTTCATCAATGTTTCCAAGCTAAAAAGGCAATGGAGAGAGAGTGCCAGCAAGATGGATTAATAGTCTTTGTTAGCTTAATCGCTGAAGTGACATTCCATCACTTTCGCCATATTCTTTTCTGAGAATCAAGTCACTAGGTCCTGTTCACATTCCATGACTATGTATACCAGAGGAGGGAGCACTGGGATCCCTGTCAGAAGCTGTTGAGAAGACATAGTATAATGGAAAGAGCACAGGACTGGGAGTCAGGAATTTTGTCTTTTTAAAAATATTTTTCCAGTTTTATTCAGGTATAGTTGACAGATAACATTGTATAAGTTGACTAGATATATTTATATATTACAATATGAGGAATATTGTCTTCTAATCCTGCCTTTGTCTTTGGCTAGCTGTGGAGCCTTGAACAATTTTCCTTATCTTCTCTTTTCTAACTTTTCCTTACTATAGGATGGGGATGCATAATATTTATAATAAGGATGAAAAAAGTAAAAATTATACATATACTCTGAGGGGTTTTAGCAAATATTGTCTTTTCTGGGGTTAGGGGTCCATCTACCTGCATGAACTCAGGATAGTGGAGTGTAATATTTAAGTCATAGGCTGTTGAGCTAGTTGCTTGGTTTTAATCAGAGCTGTGACAATAACTCTGTGACCTTGGTCTAATTACATAATTACTGTTGGTATTCATTTGTTCATCTACAAAATGGGAATGATAATAATACCTACCTCACAGAGTCATAAGGAATAAGTCAAATAATATTTAGAAAACATATAGCAGGGTAATTGGCACGTGATAATATCTCAATAAGTGTGACATTAATTTTCTTTTTGTCATTATAATTATTATTTTGTAATCATGTTTGGGGGAATAATCTCATATATTTTTGAAAAAGAATTCCTCAATCTCATCCTTTAGGCCATTCTAGTTCTCATCACCCCAGCAGAGCTGGGTACTCTTTCTCTTAATTTGGAGCTTTTATCTTGCCTCCCTGTACATATACTCACTCTCATACACAAACACACATGCAAGTGATACACAAAATTCTACTCTAAATTCCCCTTCTGTACTTCGTTTCTTTCTATACTTTGTTTTCTTCACAAGAATGACAGAAAGTAAAATTAAAGGATAACCTATTACCTTGGATGGTGGTCATAGTCGCCTAGTCGGACGGCCAAAATATTCAGAGAAGATTACAGATACTTGTAGATAGGTAGATAGATTATTTTTCCAAAAAGCCCAGAGATTTCCAAAGTTGATTCTGAGAGCAAAAAATGGAGGTCACCTTCCATAAGCAAGAGATTGTGGCTGAATGCTTAAGTGAAAACATGGTCATTACTTCTCTACTCTCCCATTTCCAATAACATATAAAACCCAATTTTTACATAAGCTTCTTTGGCTGATATTTTAGGAAACTTCTTTATTACTCCATGGACGCTTCTGTTTCAGTCCTTTGGTAATTTTCCAGATCAGAGCAAGTACATTACAGTGGGGCCAAAGGGTGTGCTTGCTATCACCAGTCACCTACTGTTTTTCCCCAGAGAACCTCTGCATCCTATCTGAGGTATTGCACTTCCTTGAAATTGACCTTGACAGCTGTGCAGGACCTGTAGTATAGTGGAAAGAACTCTAGACTACCAGAGACCTAGGTCCTTGTTTCACCTCTTCTGTTAACTAACCACGTGACTGTAGATGAAGCTGTCTTCCTCTGAGCTTCACTTCCTTGTCTTTTCAATGACAATGGTAGTATATGTTCTTCTGACCTCATAACACTGTTGAGAGGCTCAGCTGAGATGTCAGGAAAGCATCCTGAAACACATGTAGTACTATGCTAATGTAGGTAGTTGTGGTCAATGAGGGTTAGATTCTGCCTTTTATTTTAACTCCTGCACTCTGTAGGAAATTGCCCAACTCTCTGTCTCAGTTTGTTCACCATTAAATAGCCACTGCAATGCCCAGAGGGAGTTGTAAGCAGTTGGCTGAATTTTGCCAAACCGCCTGTTGTTGTTCTTTATTGTGGATAACTGACGCCATGCTGGGGACTGAATGGCGCCTGGCATGAGAGCGGGTTGGAAGCATTGTGGTCTGCCAGCAGGTGGAGGTTGTGATCATGGCTGTGAGACATTATTAGCTAGATGTTTCCAGGCTTTCTTAGAAAGAGAAAGAAAACATGGGAAATACCTTTAATATAGAATTTTAAATGCTGTGCAACTATAAGATACGTATTACATTTTAGCTTCCCTCATTTATTATTGTCCTTATTCTGTGTTGAGCACAATGTTGTTATTTACAAGTAGTATCTCATTTAATTTTCACTTCTATCCTATGAGGGAAGTATTAAAGACATGAGCAAATTGAAGTTCAAAAGAGCTTAAGTAACTTTCTCAAGATCAAACACCTTGGAACTGGCAGAGCCTCTCTTCAAAGTCATCTTAAGAGATGAATGAAACCAGCCCCAAATTTTAGGTCAGAGGTAACTAAATAAACAGAGAGGTGAATTAATTCCTCAAAGCCAAATGTCTAGTCCATGGAAGAACCTGACCAAAGCCCATGCTTATTATTTATATATTTTATTGCCATTCCCATCAGCTCATTGATTGCTAAGCAACCATTCCTTGAATGCATACTCAGTGCAGGGGACTTGATGAAGGGGATGGCACTGAACATAGACCAGAGTCCAATTGAGACACCAAGAGGCGCAAGACTGTTTCTGTAAGGCAGTGCTCTAAGTGTTTGTTGAGTAAATGCAAAGGCCTAAGGTCCAGACCATCGCTGTTTCCTCTACAGGCCCAAAGCAGATCATTATGTGTCCAAGGGTCTAAACATATAGACTTAATATACTTATTACCAAATTTCTTTACAGAAAGCTTGTCCAGTTTCTACTAGCCAAGTATAAGAGTGCCAACAGGACATTCTTTTGTCAGCATAATCTTCTAATTTTTTAAAAACTTTATTTAATGTGAAAAATTTGAATCTGACTTTCTTCATGTTTATGTATTTTACTACTAGGCTAGAGTGACTAGTTTTCATATATTTATTAGCCATTTTGAGTTTCTTCTTTAGAAATTATCTTTTTTACCCATTTAACCATTAGAGTTTTAGTATTTTTCTTTACAAATGTGTAAATGCTTTGTATGTGGAAGCTATCAACCCTGTGTCATATTTATGGTAATTGCTTTTTTAAGTTTTCTGATTCCCTGCAAGTGCTTTAAAATTGAAAGGATTTCCATTTGGGGTTTGGGTTGGTATGAATGGCTTTTTAAATCTTCCCACATTGCTTGTTTGTTCAGAAACTAGTCTTTCTTTCCTTGGTATTTTGGCTTTTAGCTCTCAAGGAAAAGCAAATATTTCAGTTTTGGGCATAAATAGAGTGAACATTGTCTTTCTCTTAATCATAGAGACTGAGCATAACCCTGGAAAGAAATAAACTAAACCCATCAAGTAACAGACTGCACAGGTCTACTGTGTTAAAGTATAGTGCATGGTACATAAGTTGTTATAAAGTTAAAGCAGTCCTGAATCATCCCCAAGAATCATGTATTATCACTTATAACCCCATGTCTTATCACCTAAGTTATGAGACAAACTACCTTCTTTCTTTCAAATTCTTCTTTCCCAATATTAAAAAAAAGTTCATAATTATATAAGGTACAGAATATCTACAGGTATTCATAGGTCTTTAAGACTAATAATCTCCCTTTCAACTAGGGGTTCTCAAAGTGGCCCAGGTTTCCCGTGAATATTATGGGGAAGCCTGCAACATAGTTATTAAAATCCCCGACTCTGGTGACAGAAATATATGAGTTAAAATCCAACTTCTGCAACTTAACTAACCATTTAGCTATTGGCAAATCATTTGATTTCCCTATGCCTTCACCTCCACCTCTGTAAAATAAAGATGATAGTATTTCCTCTGTCACAGGGTAGAAGTCATTCTGAGGACTAAGTGAGATAATGTATGCAGAGCATCAGGGACAGAATAGGTAAACACTCACTCATTGAATGGTAGTATAATTATATCAACAATAATAATGTTATGTATTGGGGGCAGGAGGCAAGGATAGAAGTATTGTGAGGGACTGTCTCATAAAGGACATTGATATTAATTCCAAATACATAGATTCATGTTCAAACTCTATTACCAATTAACTCTTTGACTTTGGAGGCATTCATTTACTTCTGTGGGTCTGGTACTTTGACAGTAAAATGCCTTGTTATTCTCTGCCCTCGTAGGCGGGGGTACTAACCCTATAATTGTTACAGCAATGGTACCAGCATCCTAATCAGCCTTGTGTTCAGGAAAAGGCCTTTATGATGTTAAATATAATGTGGCCTATGGGACTCCAAGAAGAGACAGTATTAGGACCAATGGTGTGCAAATTACAAAGAGGTAAACAGGTTTCAGCCCAATAAAAGACCTTTTCATAGTACAGTGATTCAGCACATACAGTCAAAAGCCACATTGCCTGGGTTAGAATCCTGATTCTGACACTTACTAGCTGTCTGACTTTGGGTATTTTAGTCTTTCCTAACCTCTGCTTCCTCACCAGTAACATAATAATAATACCTACATAATAAAATTGTTATAAAGATTAAATACTTAATATTTGTGATTTGCTTATATCAGTTTATGACATACATGAAGCACAATATAAGTGCTTGTTAAGTAAAAAAATAGATAAAACTGAGAGATCACTAAGAGTTGGAGGAAATGCTTTGATGGGCAGCAAGTTCCTTGTTGCTGACAGGATGTTGGTAGAGGCTGGTGGTGTAAAATATATTTAAGCACCAAGAAAGGACTGAATAAAATGTACTTTTTACAATCACTTCCTGATCAGAAGTTCTATGACTTGCCTCCCGAGGTCACTCACCTAGTCAGTAGTAAGGAAGGCTTATGATAAATCCAGGTTAAGCCAGAGCTTAGAGTTTTCTTTTCTCTATGCCACTTTCATTTAAGCTTGTGTTTCCTTGGATGACATTCTTCAATTGACCCATGAAATTCAGTGTGGTATGAAGGGCAGGCATAACCAGCCGCCATTCCTGTGCTCACAAAACAGCTATTACTCTGAAAGCCAGTTTTACTTTCTGCCCCCTTGTCAGATCCTGGGCAACTTTCATTGACAAAAGGCTTTTGATGAAACTTTCATTAATGTGCTGGATGTTGCTTGCTGTTTTACAATCTTCCCATTTTTGCTCTTTAATGAGAGGAATTAGCATATTATAACACTGATGTCATCAACTTGTCTGTTTTATACCTGACCTAGCTTTACCTGAATCTACTATTTGACTTTAGCCTCTTATTTGAGTAGAAAATAGCATCCATTCATCCATACTCCATCACCTGCCGCTCGCTAAAGACCAGAAGAATATGCCTCCACATGAGGTTGCACAGCGATGGACTGAGACAGAGAGAGTGCCGGTGTTACTCTAAGCTCAGTAGAGTGGGCTGATGCTTTAAAAGACCACACAGACAAAGAGCAGTGAGAGAACTGGGGAGAGAGGATTTCTCACTTGGAGAATAAGGTTTGACTGCAGCCCACACAGATGTGGCTTCTTGAATGACTAGAGATGGAGTGTTAATGTACCCAGTCCTAACTGAGCTGAAACCTAAACTAGGGAGGTAAGACAAGGTGTGAGGACATAGGTGAATGAATTTCTCTAAAGTATCTAAGCCCATGGGGTACCCTGTGGCTAAGAAGGGGCCCTGTAAGGCACATAATGCCTAGGGGCTTTGCTGAGGTACACCAATTGACCCTGAGACTCCAGTGGGACATCCTGCATGTTAGAGATGGGCTGGGCCCCTGGAACTTTTTAACTACTCCAGGAAAAGTGGGTATAGCAAAAATAAATCCACAATGCCATTGGAGTAGAAGAGGTTGGAGGTTTGCATGCACTGGAGACTTAACCTAAGTCCATAGAGAATGCCACTCAGTGACTGCAAGTGGCAGCATGGTCTTGGAATCAGAAAGACCTGGGTTTGTGTCTCTGCTTTGCCAAATTCCATTAGATGAGTAACTTAACCCCTCCAAGATTCAATTTCTTCTTCTCTAAAACAGATGATAATAAAAGACCTTGATTTATTGGGCCGTTTTGGAAATTACATAGCTAGAATATAGGTAAAGCAGTTAGCACTCTTCTTAGAAAAAAATAAGTGCCTAGTAATTGTGTACTCATCATCATCATCATCATTATCATCATCTTTATGGATCCACTACTGGAAACAGATAAATAAAACTAAGAAAATAAATACACATTTTCATACACTTTTTAATGTCTACTATATTTCAAAATAAATCCATTATTTAAGAGGGAAAAGCGGTGTGACAGAGTGCTTAAGAATGTACTACAAATAGGTCATAGAGCCCCCCAGCTGTGACATATTCCTTGTGAGTGTCAGGATAAATCATTTAGTCACTTAAGGCTCATAGGACCGACCTCAAAGGATATTGTGACAATTAAATGAGGAAACCCCCATAATGCTTAAGCAGTACCCTGTGCAGAATAAACTAACATTTATTTCTGATTAATATCATTATGAATGTTTTTCCCTCTGCAACTCTCAGCCCTGTTGTTTTCCATGTGATTCTACCAGCCTTCACCTCATTGTTCTAAATGGTAGCATAGGGAAGTCCAGGATGTTAATGGTGGTCTCTGAGGGGCGGTTGAGATTGAGACTATCAGGCCCTAGGGAATAATCCAGTGAAAATGAAAAAAGGTAAAACATTGTTAGGAGCCCAGGTATTAATGAAAGGCACTGTGGTTTTAAAAGGGAATTGATTTCGAGATAACACCTCACACCTGTCAGAATATCTATCATCAATGAATCAACAAAAAAATGCTGGTGAGGATGTGGACAAAGGGGAACCCTTTTGCACTATTAGGGGGAACATAGACTGGTGCAGCCACCGTAGAAAACAGCATGGAGATACCTTAAAAAATTAAAAATGCATCTGCCTTTTGATTCAGTGATTCCACTTCTGGGAATTTATTTGAAGGAACAAAAACCATTTAATTTGAAAGAATAAAAGCACCTCTATGTTCACTGCAGCATTATTTACAACAACCAAGGGATGGAAGAAGCCCAAATGCCCATCAGTAGATGAGTGGATAAAACAACTATAGGGAATTTACACAATGGAATACTACTTGGCCATAAAGTAGAAAAACTTTTACCCCTTGCAACAGCATGGATGGGCCTGGAGAACATTATGCTAAGTGTAATAAGCCAGTCAGGAGAGAAGATGGCAGAGGAGTGAGGTGAGGCTGCGGTTTCAGGCTCCGGAGACCAGTCTGCAGTTTGGGCTAATTGCAGACAGAACCTCTCAGTGAGCAGCTGGACACTGGCAGGCGTTGAGCCAAGGCACTGCTGGATTAGAGAAAATCCATCTGGGAACAACCTGTTTAGTGAGGATAGTGGAGGGAAAGGGGACGAAACGGGATTCCTGACTGGGGCGGCTGCCCGAGCTGCGGCAGGAAGCACACAAAGGCTTTTTGGTGACCACAGGCTGCCCCAGAGAGGAGTCGGGAGGAGAGCGGATCTCTGCCCCCTGGCAGAGACGGGACTCCACCAAGTGGCATTGGCGCTGAAGGACAGGAGACAGCGTGCTGCTGGGCAAGTGAGAACATAATTCTCCTTTATATTTTTCTCTAGTGGAAGGTGGAGAGGGGAGGAAAGTTTGGGGGTGGTAGGCCATTCTTGAGGAGCGCAGGCGCAGTGGTGCGCTCATCCACTCCCCAACCCTACCATTGGGTCGCGGGGGCGCGCATAGGGAAGTGCTCTCACTCACTGGCCCAGGTGCGCGGGGCCATGAGTCCAGGTGTCCCTCGGACACTCCCCAACGGACATAAGATCAGTGCCCCAACAGGCACAGGGAGGGCCCACTGAACACGCAGAGGACCGTGCGCAGATACCCCTAGACAGCTCCCGTGGGTGCCGGGCCCGAGGCCGGAAAGCAGACCACTAGCTCAGGCTCTGTTCCTGCTGGCCCAGACAGGTGAGGGAAGGCAATCTGCTGCGGTGCGGAAGAGCGGGCGGCAGCAACTCACAGACACTCACTTCCACTGAGCACAAGTGTCCGTGGCCCCGCCCTAGGAGGCGAGAGGCCAACTCCTGGAGCTCGGCTCAGCGGGACTAAGGGCACTGGCAGGCAAGCGAGAAAACACCTCAGCCTGGGGACAATAGGAGCCAATCCCGGGGCAAGTCCTCCGGCCGCTGGGGCTCGTGCAGGGACGCGCGCAGGGACACCTTGGCACGAATGAGGAACCAATTCGGCCTGGCAACAACAGGCGCATGGGGCAAGCTCTGGGCCACCCCGCCCCTGCAGGGGCTCATGCGCAAGCACACCTCAACTGGCTCTGGCGGGCAGCAAGGGAGCCTGCCTTGCGGGCAGCAAGGGAGCCTGCCTTGCCGGCAACCGCGGGCGTGCACCGTTGCAGCAAACACGGGCGCACACCATTGCTGCAAGAAACAAGAACCCCTGAACCGCCACACTAGACCAGCTGTGGACGCAGAAAAAGAAGGCGACACACCAAGGCTAAAACGGACATCTCCACAAAAGAATTCGAGATAAAGTGGATAGAGTGACTCTCAACCAACAACCCAGAAGGAAGATCCTAACAAAAAAATCTGAAATATAACCAGACAGCATAAACAAACGATATAAAAGGTACCCCAAGAACATCAGGCTCAGGAGATCAAAGAGACTGCACCACTGAAACCCCTAGATCTACCATAAAAAATCTCATACCACAAAGGTGGGAAGGCAAAGCAGACAAATCCAAATAACAAAAACAAACAAGAAGAATCCAACATGGTAAGACTCAGAAACAACCTCTCAATGAAAATTAAAGAGGAATCCCCAGAAAGAGAGGTAGATGGAATAGACATAGCCCAAATGTCAGACATGGAATTCAAAACTATGGTGGTGAAGAAGCTCAATATACTCGAAAACCTCAAAAACAACTATGACAGCCTCCAAGGAAGTTACCAACAGCTCCAAGAAAATTACAGGGAACTTGCAGAGAAATATACCAGCATAAAAAAAGACATAGAAACTATCAACAAGAACCAGGAAGAAATGAAGAATGCAATCTTTGAACTGCAAAACACAGTAGAATCAGTCAAAAACAGACTAAACGCAGCAGAGGATCGGATTAGTGAGTTAGAGGAAAATGTAGGTAATAATTCCCAAATGATACAGCAAAATGAAAAAAGATTGAAAAAATATGAACAAGATGTAAGGGAATTACAGGATAGCATTAAAAAAAATAGTATCAAGATCATAGGAATAAGAGAGGGAGAAGAAAAGGAGCATGGAATTGAAAAACTGGTAGGAGAAATAGTGACAGAAAATTTTCTGAACCTGATGAGAGAAAAAGCTATGCAAGTCCAAGAAGCACTGAGAGTTCCAATAAAGAGAAACCCCCAAAAACACACTCCAAGGCACATCATAGTTAAAATGGCAACATTCCAAGACAAAGAGAGAATCCTAAAAGCAGCAAGAGAAAAACAGCAAGTAACTTATAAGGGAGCTCCAATAAGGCTATCGACCGATTTCTCAACAGAAACATTACAAGCCAGAAGGGAATGGTCAAAAATATTTCAAGCAATGAAAAACAAAGGCCTACAACCAAGAATACTCTACCCAGCAAGGCTCTCATTCAAAATAGAAGGTAAAATCTCAGACAAAGGAAGACTAAAAGAATACATCTCCACAAAATGAGCATTGCAAGAGATGCTAAAGGGAACATTCTAAGAAAAAGGAAGAGAAAAAACAAAAAAAAAAAGAGTAGAGGAAGAGAGATACAAAAGGGAAATGAATAAATACATGTCAATAATAACGTTAAATGTAAGTGGATTAAATGCTCCCATTAAAAGACATAGGGTAACGGAATGGATAAGAAAACAGGACCCACATATTTGCTGTGTACAAGAAACACACCTCAAAACAAAAGATTTACATAGACTGAAAGTAAAGGGATATAAAAAAATATTTCAAGCAAATGGACCTGAAAAAAAAGCTGGGGTAGCAGTCCTGGTATCAGACAAAACGGATTTCAAAGCAAGGGCAATAAAAAGAGATGAAAAAGGACAATTTAATAATACTTAAAGGAACGATTCATCAAGAAGATATAACACTGATAAACATATATGCACCCAACATAGGAGCACCCAAATACATAAAGCAAATACTAGAAGACCACAAGAAGGATATTAACAACAACACACTCATAGTAGGGGACTTCAACAGTCCATTATCAACAATAGACAGATCATCCAAGCAAAGAAACACCAAAGATATACAGGCATTGAACAACACACTAAACCACATGGACCTAACTGATATATATAGAACTTTTCACCCCAAAGAAGAAAAATATACATTCTTTTCAAAGGCACATGGGACATTTTCAAAGATAGACCACATGATAAGACACAAAAGAAGCCTCAACAAATTCAAGAAAATTGAAATCGTATCAAGCATCTTTTCAAACCACAATGCCTTGAAACTAAAAATCAACCTCACAGAAAAAAATCAAAGACACCCAAACTCATGGAGAATGAATAACACGCTCTTAAATAACGAATGGGTTAACAATGACATCAAAGAGGAAATCAAGAAATTTCTAGAAACTAATGACAATGAACACACAACAGCCCAAAACCTATGGGACACAGCAAAAGCAGTCCTAAGAGGGAAGTTCATAGCAATACAGGCATATCTGAAAAGACTAGAAGAATCTCAAATAAAAAACCTAACCATAAAGCTACAAGAACTAGAACAGCAACAACAAACAAAGCCTAGGGCAAGAAGAAGGAAGGAAATCATCAAGATCAGAGCAGAATTAAATGGCATAGATAGACCAAACAAACAATTCAAAAGATCAATGAAACTAGGAGCTGGTTATTTGAAAAATTAAACAAAATCGACTGGCCTTTAGCCAGTTTCATCAAGAAAAGAAGAGAGAAGACCAAAATAAACAAAATCAGAAATGAAAAAGGAGAAATCACAACTGATACCACAGAAATACAAAGGATTGAAAGAAATTACTACTAACTACTGTATGGCTAGAAATTTGACAACCTAGAAGAAATGGACAAATTTTGAGAAACACAGAACCTTCCAAAACTGACTCAAGAGGAAGTAGAAAGTCTCTACAGACCAATAATAAAGACGGAAATTGAAAAAGTAATTAAAAATCTTTCTGCACACAAAAGCCCTGGACCGGATGGCTTCACAGGCGAATTTTACAAAACATTTAGGGAAGAACTAACTCCTATCCTTCTCAGACTATTCCAAAAGATCCAAGAAGAGGGAAGACTCCCAAACTCTTTCTATGAAGCCAGTATTACCCTAATCCTAAAACCAGGTCAAGACACAACAACGAAGGAAAATTCCAGGCCAGTATCACTGATGAACATTGATGCTAAAATCTTCAACAAAATATTGGCAAACAGCACCCAACAATGCATTAAAAAGATCATACACCACGATCAAGTTGAATTCATTCCAGGGATGCAAGGATGGTTTAATATTCGCAAATCAATAAATATAATACATCACCTAAACAAAAAGAAAGACAAAAATCACATGATCATATCAATAGATGCAGAAAAAGCATTTGATAAAGTACAACACCCATTTATGATGAAAACACTCAGCAAAATGGGAATAGAGGGAGCATACTTTAACATAATTAATGCTATATATGAGAAACCTGAAGGCAACATCATACTCAATGGACAAAAACTGAAAGCATTCCCCCTGAAATCAGGAACAAGTCAAGGCTGTTCACTCTCTCCACTCCTGTTCAACATAGTGTTGAAAGTCCGAGCCACAGCATTCAGACAAGAAAAATAAATTCAATGCATCCAAATTGGAAAAGAAGAAGTAAAGCTATCATTATATGCAGATGACATTATAGTATATCTAGAAAATCCTATAAACTCCACTAAATAACTACTCAATATAATAAATGAATTCGGCAAAATAGCAGGGTACAAAATAAATATACAGAAATCTAAGGCATTTCTGTACATCAACAAGAAAATATCAGAGACAGAGACAAAAAAATACCATTTACTATAGCAACAAGGAAAATAAAGTACCTATGAATAAACATAACCAAAGAGATTAAAAAACCTGTACTCTGAAAATTATGTAACATTGAAGAAAGAAATGAAGGAAGATACAAGTAAATGGAAGCAAATTCCATGTTCTTGGATGGGAAGAATCAACATCATCAAAATGACCATACTACCCATAGCAATTTACAGATTTAATGCAATCCCTATTAAAATACCAATGACATATTTCACAGACCTAGTACAAACACTTCAAAAATTCATATGGAACGCAAAAACAAAAACAAAACAAACAAACAAAAAAAAAAAACCTTAATAGCAAAAGCAATCTTGAGACAGAATAACACAGCAGGAGGAAACACAATACCTGATACCAATCTATACTTACAAGGCGACCTTAATTGAAACAGTCTGTTAGTGGCATAAGAACAGACATATAGATCAATGGAATAGAATAGAGAGCCCAGAAAGAAACATAGGTCTCTATGGTCAACTAATATTTGAAAAAGGGTGAGGAAACATAAAATGGAGTGAAAACAGCCTCTTCAACAAACAGTATTGAGAGAACTGGACAGGGACATGCAAAAAATTGAAACTAGACCACCAACTTGCACCATACACCAGAATAAACTCAAGATGGATCAAAGACTTAAATGTAAGCTGTGACACCATAAAAATCCGAAAAGAAAACGTAGGCAGGAAAATTTCAGATATCCCATGTAGCAATAATTTTACTGATATATCTCCTAAGGCAAGGGAATTAAATGAATCAATAAACAAATTGGTCTGCATCAAATAAAGAGTTTCTGCTCAGCAAAAGAAAACTTCAGCAAGATGTAAAGGGAACCAACCATATGGGAAAACATATTTGCCAATGATACCTCAGACAGGGGATTGATCTCCAAAATATATAAAGAACTTACATGACTCAACACCAAGAAGATAGACAACCCAATTAAAAAATGGGCAAAGATCCTGAACAAACACTTTTCCGAAGAGGACATACAGAGGGTCTAAAGGCATATGAAAGAATGCTCAACATCACTAGGCATCTGTGAGGTGCAAATAAAAACCACAATGAGATACCACCTCACACCAGTCAGAATGGCCATCATCAACAAATCATCAAACAACATGTGCTGGTGAGGATGTGGAGAAAAGGGAACCCTGGTGCACTGCTGGCAGGAATGCAGACTGGTGCAGCCACTATGGAAAACAGTGTGGAATTTGCTCAAAAAACCAAGAAAGGAACTGCCTTTTGAACCAGTGATTCCATTGCTAGGATTATATCTGAAGGATCCTGAAACAACAATTCAAAAGAACCTATGTACCCTTATGTTCATAATAGCACTATTTACAATATCCAAATGCTGGAAACAACCTAAATGCCCATCTGTAGATGAGTGGATCAAAAAACGGTGGTACATCTACACAATGGAGTACTATGTAGCAGAAAGAAAGAAGGAACTCCTGCCATTTGCAACAACATGGATGGAACTAGAGAGAATTATGCTTAGTGAAATAAGCCAGGCAATGAAAGAAAAATACCATATGATATCACCTATTACAGGAGACTAATGAACAACACAAACAAACAAGCAAAACTGAACCAGAGGACATAGGCCTATAATCTCATTACCCGAGTGTTTGTCTAATACAACAAGGATGCCAGCCTTTTAAATCAAGCATGCCATTATCTGGGAACAGCCAACTGACTTGGAGTCTGCAAGATCCTTCCCCTTGTGGGAAGGTCACCCTCCACACTACACCCCCAGTCTTATTAGGGACTTCTGGACCCAAGGGTAAGTAGGACGACGACCATATCCAGCTTGAAACAGGTAGAGGAACACAAGAACTTCACTTTTTGTCCTTTATAAGATTATAAAGGTTCTTACGTCAGAGAGGGAGGAATTGTTATTTTTTTATTGTTATAAAAAATTAATTAATTAAAAAAATAATATGAACATAGGAAAGGGTGAAGCCAAGAAACTTATATGCACCACCCATGGACATGAACTAAGGGGGCTGGCATTGCTGGGGGAAGAGGGGTACTGTGCAGAGGGGAGCAAAGGGGAAAGAAATTGGAACTATTGTAACAATATAATAAAAAATATACTTTTTTAAAAAAGGAAGCATAAGTGATAGTACCAAAATAGACAGAGGGGTGTTAAGAATAGTGTAAGAAAGGGTGAAGCCAAAAAACTTACATGCATGACACATGGACATGAGCTAAGTGTGGGCATCGCTGGAGGGAAAGTTGGTACCAGGCAGTGGAGGGCAAAGGAGGAAAAATTGTGGCAACTGTAGTAGCGTAATTCATAAACTATATCCCCAAAAATAAGAATTTCAAGACAGAGCCTTAAACTACACATGGGCTTCTCCTGAGCATGGGGCCCTGGTAACTGTACAGTTTGCATATCCATGAAGCCAGCCCTGCTAGCCACCCCTATTTCCTTGTGATGCTCCCCAAGTCCTTGGAACAAGAGACAGGGAAATTCACATGTAGCAAATACATATGAAATGGTTCTAGATTAATATACTAAAAACCAGTTCTATAAAAGTAAATCCTGTGGATAGAAAATCACTGAATGGCCAAGTGTTCAAACAACCAAATTGTCATAACTGTAGTTGTTTTTTTGCCCTGTGTTTGCCCTTGCTCAGGCCCTACCCAGGATCCTGACTCTGTCTATGTCCATGTTCACAGGTTGTCACTCCCCAGATCTCATCAAATTGGACTATAAAAAAAAGACTGCAACTATTTTATGTCTTTTTTGTCCCAATTTTCTGATTTCTATTGAATCAGTCATGGTTTCTTTTGAGGACGAGGAAAACAGGCACTCCATCACCCTACACCACACTGACAGGAAAACCAGGAAGTAGAAAGCAGTAAACATTCAAAACTGCTGTTAAGATTTCCCAATCATAAAAATATCTTGAATATGTTAAACATTGTCAACTCTCCCCGAGCACTTCCATCTACATTATCCAATATGATTATCTACCAACTTATGTTGTGCTTTCTACTTCTTCTTTGCTTTTGGCCTTCTTTCTTGCCTTTTTTGTCATTAATTTTATTTTTTATCATTTTATCTTCCCTTTCTACTAGTTTATGTTCATTCAGTTGTTACCTAAAAATTAGAGCATGTATATTTAACTTGTTTTATAGTTTTTAATCATACTTTTTCCCTGCTCATAGATAACACAGGGGAACAGTTTTTAACATAATTCCTGTTGTATTTGATTTTTCAACTGTTTTATACTTAAATTGGCATGCTGATTTCAAAACTATAGTTAGTTTTCTTCTATCACGTCAAGTTTTTTTCTGAACAGCTTGTCTTAATGCGACCACTCTAGGCTGTATCGAGCCTGGATTGAGGGAAGCACTAGTGCTCTCCTATTGGCTGAGAGAAAACCTCCCTCAAGTGGGGAGGGGTGGCGAGCAACCTTGGAGACCAGCAACAGGTTCATACTTGTCTAGACTATTCAGTTACACATGAGACAGTGTGGTGAGAGGTTGTGTCCTGCTCTATACAGTGAATCATATTCGAAAGTGTAGTCTGAGCTCTTGTCTGTATACAAGGAGTTAGCAGAATTTATTTTTTTATTTACATACATACTTATTTCCTTTCCTTCAGATCATGTCTGCCTCTGCTATTTTTTGTCATAAGTGACTAAACAGCCCTGATTCATTTTGTTCTATCTATGGCAGTTTCACCATTCCCAGTCAAAGTACAAACATCAGTACATTTGTCAGGCAAGCCTATTTTGCATATTTTAAAGTAAAACTTGGTGGTCAAGATAAGTCTTGCGCCCCTCACAAGGTGTGCAAGAACTGTGTCAAAAGTTTACAGATGTGGACGAAGGGAACACGTGATAAATTGCCATTTGGTATACCTATGGTTTGGCGAGAGCCCAGAGATCATTCGAGTGACTGTTACTTTTGTATAGTGAAAACATCAGGATATAACAAGAAAAATAAATGTAAAATAGAGTATTCTAGTCTACCATCAGCGATACACCCAATGCCTCATTCAGCTGAAATCCCAGGGCCAGTTTTCATTGAACTACCCTCTTTCAAAAAACAGAAGTATGGTGAAGAACTCAGTGACAGCAATGATGAAGATCTTGAAATTGAAGATGACTCACTTCATAAGAGATTTGATCAGCATGAGTGGAATGATTTGGCACGAGATTTGGGACTATCCAAAAAGACTCCAGAACTCCTAGCACCAAGACTGCATGAGAACCATTTGCAACAACATGGATGGAACTAGAGAGAATTATGCTTAGCGAAACAAGCCAGGCAACGAAAGAAAAATACGTTATGCTGTCACCTATTACAGGAAACTAATGAACAACACAAACAAATGAGCAAAATTGAACCAGAGGTATGTAAACAAGGAGTAGACTAACAGTAACAAGGGGGGAGGTGAGAGGGAGAAAAGGGGGTAAGAAGGGGAAGTGTCAAATCAAAGAACATGTATAAATGACCCACAGACATGGGCAACTGAGTGGGGACTGAATGTGGGGGAAAGGAGGGGCAGGGTACAGGGAAGCAAGAGGGGAAAAAAAAAGTGAGACAACTGTAATGGAAAAACAAACAAAAAAATTTTTTTAGTGGGGGAAAATGAAAATATGAAGAATGGAAATGCCAGTCAAGTGAATATTAGGACAAAGATTTTCCTTCACGATGTATATTTTTCTCCCTATTTGATCTCTCCAGAGTTTGGCATTCTAAACAAGTAAGTAATGACTTAAGCTTCTTTGCATAGAACTAATAAGACCAGTTGTTAATAGAGGTTCCTTTTTTTGACCAAGCCTTTGACTGGAATGTCAAGCCTAAAGGAGACATGCTTGGGCTCAGGTTGTTACCAAAAAGCCCTGAGGAACTGGGAATGACTTTCAAAGGTAATAAAAGCCCGTGAAATAAAAGGCCTGCTGCCATGGTTGGTTGTGTGGTCCACAGCAATCTCTCCAGGGAAGGAACGAAGGTTGTTTTCCTGAAAGATGGCTAGAAGGGACCTTAAGGCACAATGGAAAACCAGAAAGACTTGGAAAGGACAGGTGTGTACAGGCAAGGATGAATGCCAGGTATGTGGCCCAGCTTCTGTGCCCTGAAGAGCAGACTGAGGGTCACCCTAAATGTTCCTTGGGTAAGTTCCAGCAAAACAGAACTAAAGATCATAAGTGATCATTTGCTGCTCTTGTTATGTTTATGCAAATGAACAGGATAAATTAAAAATGGACTTAATGTAGTCCCTTTAAAGACAAGGAGAGTAATCTTAGGGAGAAAAATCATTATTCAAGGAAAATCACAATGATCAGTGGCAGACTGTAAAGTAGGGCAGCTAACCATCTTAAAAGTTTCTTCTCATTTAAAAAATGGTTTCACTTGAAAATTAAACCATATCTGTGATATCACCAAAGAGATTCAAGTTGCAGGCAAGTAGAATGTCAAGTGCCTTGCAACTGGATGTCTTCCCAATAAGACAGTCTTACAGATTTAGAGACTTGTTTGTTGGTTATGTTACATAAATTAACATGTGTTTTCTGTTTTCAAAGGGCATAAGCCTATGACCACATTACCTGAGTGATTGTCTGTACGCATAAGCCTCACTTAATCCTCTCTGCAGTGCTGCCTCCTGAGACTCAACAGTTTGGCTGAACTAAATGGCTGGGTTGGTGAAGAATAGGGTGGTCTGTGGGCTTCACTTTAAAACTGATTTCTCTTTTCTATCCTAATGGCTTGGACAGAAAGGGCCCAGAGGTCTGAGAGGGGGGAAACATAAACTATTTCCCTCAGCCCAAACTAAATATAATGGGCAAAAGGGTTTTGGACAGGCGAGATGTGCCTAGCACACCTTCCTCCAAAGAAGACCTTTTCTTTTTTTTTTTTTTTTCTCCTAATGTGGAACATTAAAAAATTAATCCCTGCCTTTTGTCATCTAGTAGTTATGGATTGAATGATGTCTTTTAACCCTTTTTGCCAAATCTGTTGACCCCAGAACACAACAAGGACACCAGCCTGCTAAACCAAGCATGCCGTTGTCCGGAGACAGCCAACTGACCTGGAGTCTGCACGATCCTTCCCCATGTGGGAAGGCCACCCTCCCCTCCACACCCCCACTCTTATTAGGGATTTCTGGACCCAAGGGTAGGTAGGACGACGACCATGTCCAGCTTGAAGCACCTAGAGGAGCTTGAGACCTTCGCCCATTGTCCTTTACAAGATTACAAAGGGTCTTAATACCTGAGAGGGAGGGATAGTTATTTTTTTACGAACCATGGGTATGGACTTGGGGGGGGGATTGCTGGGGGAGGGAGATACTGGGTGGAGGGGAGTAAAGGGGAGAAAATTGGAACTATTGTAACAATATAATCAATAAAGAAAAGCTGGGAAAAAAAAGAAACTACTGTAACAACATAATCAATAAAATATACTTAAAAAAAAAAACAAAAACAAAAAAAAACAAAATGAAGGAGACAACGATTGAAATCCCGGTGATGCAGTTCACCAGGCATCAAATGAAGAACCTGACAGACGAACAAATAAGAAACCTTTCAGAGGCTCAGTTCAGAGCTATTGTTATAAGGTGGCTTACAGAATTAACAAAAGATTTGGAACAGGACAGGGAAGGAAAGAAAGCCACTCATACTGAAATGAACAAAAACACATACGAGACAAGTGGTGAGGAAATAATATCCAGAGATCAAATCAACAAACCGGAACATAGAGAAGAAACAAATAGTCAACCACTGCAGAAAGAGGAAACAGAAAGTAAGGAAAGTGAGGAGAGGATCAGAAACCTCTGGGACAGCTATAAGAGATCGAACATTCGGATTATAGGATTGCCAGAGGGTGAAGAAGAAGAACTAGAAATTGAAAAATTATGTGAAAAAATAATGAAGCAGAACTTCCCGAACTTGGGGAAGGAAATAAGACTTACAGGTCCAGAAAGCACAGAGAGTTCCAGAAAAATTGGACCCAGGGAGAACCACACCAAGACACATTATAATCAAATTGTCAAAAATTAAAGATAAAGAGAGAATCTTAAAAGCAGCAAGAGAGAAGAAAAAAAATATGTACAAAGGTGTCCCAATTAGACTAACATCTGACTTCTCAAGGGAGACCCTGAAGGCAAGAAGGGACTGGCAAGAAATATTCAAAATAATGAAAATCAAAAACCTACAACCATGAATACTCTTGAAGAAGGGCATAGAAAGTGTTTCCAGGACAAACTAAAACTGAAGGAGTTTATTAGATCCAAACCACTATTATATTTATTAACAAAAGAAGTAGCAGAAGGCTATGGACACATATTCAATGACCTAGAAAATTAAAATAAAGATTTATTTGAACAAAAAAAAAAAAAGACTGCATGAGAAAAACTTGCTTGAAAAGGGAGTGAAGGCATCCTACTTTTGATCAAGAGAAAGTGCATTTCTGCAGTACTTTTGAAGTGATGGTCGCTGTGTGTATAATATACATGGTTTAATGGAGGAATTGGGAATTCCAATCTATAACTCAACTGAATGATGACTATACGCAACTGAATGATGACTCTTCATCAGTACCTCAAAGTGGAGTTTGAAGTGTGTCCTCCTCCACAATGGCAATTCATTTTTTGCAGTCCCAATTGGCCATTCAGTTTGCTTCCATGAAGAATATGAAGACATAAAGAGAGTCATTGATCTGTTGCAATATCACAAGCACAATTAGGTCATCTGTGTTGACCTTAAAATGGTCTGTTTCTTTCTTGGTCAGCAATGTGAATACACCAATTATCCCTGTTTTCTGTGTATGTGGGACAGCTGAGCTCATGAGAAGCATTGGGTGAAGTTGAATTGGCCTCCAAGATCTGACCTTAAACCTGGTGATCCAAACATTCTACATGATCCACTTGTTGACAGAAAGAACATTATATTCCCTCCTCTGCATATAAAACTGGGTCTCAAGAATCAATTTGTTAAAGCTTTGCCAACTGAAGGAGACTCTTTCAAGTATCTCATTTTGGCATTTCCTAGCCTGTCATTTGAAATGATAAAATACCTTAATATGTATGTTTGGTAGCAGAACTTTACTACTTGTACACAATTTGTCTTACAGTAACAAGATAGAGCCTTTATATGACTAAAATAACTCTAAATAAACAGTATTTCAAGTAGTTTTTTTTTCTTTATTTTCCTTTGTATGTACATTTCGTATGATTTTTTGGACAAAGGGAGGGTATCCTGTACCTTAGCAAGTTGACATGATAGAGAAAAACTGGGGTCATTTTTGGATTCAGATGCCAAAAGTTAGTCAAAAACAAGTGTCAGATCTAAGTCAATGAAAATTGTGTTCCCCAGTGTAATAGAACAGTTTAACTCAATTTCTTTAAACAGGTAAATATTATTTTATAGTTTGTCTCTAATATGTCTAATATCTGAAGTGTTTGTGGATCTGTTTCTTTTGTTTGCCTTTTCTGCAGTTTCCTAGATACAGTATTTTATTTGTGTGTGTGTGTCTGATTATCATTGAATGCCAGTCTTTGCACTTGAAAAATTACTTCCAGCAATAATTTGAAGCCCAGGATAAAGTTATCTTTCTTCAGAGAGTGAATTTGTGTTTGCTTTAGCCAGAATCCCAGGGCACTGCTAGTCTGGGACCATTTTAAGACTTGAGTTTTCCTGGACGATATACACTCAGGCTTCAAGTCTACAAAGTTCATGTGTAATTCACACTTATCCTGTTTTATCCTGTAAGTATAATCATTTGGAGCCCTAGATTTTTTGGGGGGTGAGTTCCCTACCATATTTCTCACCTTCTATTAGCTCTCATTTTTGGTTTCTGTTCCCTTTGCCTCACAAAGCTTTCAACAGGAAAGTTACAATTGCTAGCATTGGAAAATGTCTTTGGGCAAAAGAAGCTACCTCCATTCTCACTCAGATCTCTAGGTTCCCATTATCATTTCCATTTTGGCCTATAATACTCAGTACCTGTTTAATTCTTTATTGATTTCAGAAAACTTTTCAAAACACGTATTTGTCCAGAGATTTTTGTTAGTTTCAACAATTATAAGAAATCAAAATATACTGCATGTGATTCTGTCATCATGCTTAACAACGGACAGGTGGAGTGGGAAGCAAAACTACATATAGATAAAACTATATATAGATAAAGAAACTTCTTGAACTTACTTGTCCAGAACCATATAGTGAGTTACTGATGGTCTTGAAGGAGGGCCTAGGCTTCTGCCACATATCCCTTGCAATGTGTACTGTGCCACCATCACACTACCAAACAATGGAGTGGGTTTTTTTAGGCTTGTTGGTGATGTGGCTTTATTTATTCTTAAAGCCAAATCTGTAGAGGTATCTTTTTTAAATCTAAGTTTTCTTTTTGTTGTTGTTGCTATTGTATTACAACTGTCCCAATTTTTCTGGAGTGTTTTTTAAAATAATGTTTTAATCCTCACCCAAAGATATGTTTTATTGATTTTAGAGAGGAAGGAAGGGGGAAAGGGATAGAGACAGAAACATCAATGTGAGAAAGAAAAATCAATTGGTTGCCTCCTTCAACCTAGGTATGGGCCCTGATCAGAGATCAAATCCACAACACTTTGGTGTACAGCATGATGCTCCAACCAACTGAGCCACCTGGCCAGGGCCAAATGATAAAGTGTTACTCCCCAAAGCACTACTTTTTCTCTTGCCAAATGCTGGGAGGATGGCCCTTGATTGTGGTTGTGGTTCTATCGTACCTTCCCTCAATGGCTCCTAAAAACAACATTCCCCAAGAGCAAGATGGGCTTTCTTTCTTTAGTTTTTGACTACTGTGCTTTGTGCAAGAACCACTAGAAAAAGGATTTCAAACTTTTCCAAAGCTGTGGTGTCAAAGTTCCTGGCCCTTTCCTTTCCTTTCTGTTCAGTCATTCTTGTCACAACATGTTTGTTGCCTTAGAAATGTAGAAGTAGGTGTGGCAGGGGGGTTTGATATCATTGGCAACTATGTGGGTACCACTTGGCTACTGTGGTAGCCTGACCGCTGCTGTTGATGTACAAGGCCTCTTCTCCCCTCATTTACCATTACCTCTCATCCTGCAGTAGCAGTCCCTTAGGTGCAGCTTTGGAAAACCTACATACCAGAGTTCTGGTGTGCTTCTACACATGTGTGTTAATTTCTCTGTCTGTGCTGTCATCTGTAACTATCAGAAGTTTATCTTGGAATGTGTTTAAGTAGGTTAATATAAAAAAAAAAAACCTCCAAGAAAATTTTGCCTTTTGGCATTTTTCACCTACGCAGAATCATTCAGATTGTGCATTTGGGGGTGGGGTGGGGTGGGCAAGGCAAGGGCTGGCATAGGGACTCAGAAATGTCTGGGAGATAGAGTGTTCAGTCTCTGACATATGACATGAAAACTTACAGTGCTCTACACAGTCTTTGCTAGGAAAGGCCAGTGGACAGATGCCCCAGCTACAGACCTTCCCAGACCTTTCTACCTCTCCTCTCCTCAATGAAATTGACTTCCATCTTAGAGTTTAGGCAATGTTAGTTCTTCTTCCCCAGGATCCTCAGCAGATGCTACATGTAAATCAGGTACAGGTGTCTAGAAAGAGACAAACAAGGGCAAGCATGGGAAAAGTGTCTAAAATGTATATAAAATTACCTTGAATGTCAACCTAAAAGTGTTACAGTGGTTTGATAGTAGTGAATTGAAGAACCATACTGCTAACACTTTCCAATGTGTTATGGGCAGATAGAGCCAGGTTGCAAGGATTATGTTATGTTTTTATTTTCAACAGTTATATTTTATGACATTTGGATGACAGTATTTATGTTGATATTTGAATTGTGGATAATTCAGCATAAAGATAATTTCTTATTTAAATAAGAGACTTTACTAATCTTGCTATTCCCCTATGTGTGATGTGATCGCATTCAACGGCTGATGCTTTCTCAAGTTAATGAGAAGGAAGATAATTGGAAAGTTAAGAAAGGAAGATAATCAGAAAATTAGATTCATTCAATAGAAGTTGGATCTATTGTTAAATAAGGGCCCCATGTCATGCCAACTATTCTGCATAGCCACACACGCCTAACTATATAAGTAGTTTCCATTGAAATGAGCAAGATTTATTTCTCTCTAATATGTTACGGTCTCAAGATTGTAGGAAACTGCCTCCATGACCAATTTCACTCTATCCCACCTACTGTTTTTATGGGCTAGAGCTGGGCTAGGCTATGGGGAGAGTGGGTGACTCTCAGTTATATTAGTAATGTTGGTCTGGGGCTCCAGTGGACAAAAACATTTCAACACTGGTCACCTCTATTTGACCCTGCTTCTGAGCTTTTGTTTCTTCATTGCCATGCCACTAAGCTGAAGTAACCTAGCCTTCTCATTTATTGATCTAAGTTTCATGTGGTAACTTCATCTCTTATTGTTACCAAGGGCCACCCTGGCTGATCTATTAAGTGGGGGCCAGAAACAAGCCTTGACTGATGGCGGGCAGAGACAGTTGTGTGAGAGCTGAGAGAGAGAAAGGCAAGAAGGGAGTTGTCATTTACTGGGTGCTTACTATTTGCTAGGTACCATTTTGGGTGCTTTATATGCATAAACTATTCATTCATTGTCAACAGAAGGAAGGGTTAAAATGGCTCAACCATAAAGAGTGGGAGGCCGACCTGTTTTCCATGATATAAATTAAGTGATTACTGTCTATAGGAGGGATTACTCTGGGAAGAGTAAGAAACTTATAGTCAAATAAGCATATGACTTGAAACGAGCCACTTCATTTCACTGTGTTTCAGTTTACTCCTCTGTAAAATAGCTACACAGTATTTGCTCAGCTTACCATACATCACTGTTGTAAGGACACAGTGATATAAATTAGGAGGATTAGAAAGATATAAAATATTCTATAATAGCATATGAGGCAATACAGAGCCAGCATACAGAAGGGGTAAGAGATTACAAATCTCAGCACAGCAGCTTGCCACCTGTGTGACTTGAGCAAGTCACTTAACCTCTGTGTGCCTTAGTTTCCACATCTGTAATTGAGGATATAGAAGTACTTGTTCATAGGGGTTTTGTAAGAAAAAAATGAGATAATATTTATATATGAAAAACATTCAGAATACTACTGGCACATAATTAGTGCTATGTAAGTACTATTTATTATTACAAACATTAGATTCTATGAGTATTCTATTTCCCTGTCTTTCCATATGTATTCTCCTGGTGTTAATAACCCTCAATGAAGCAGAACTTGAGTAACGCTATAATTCCATGAACTTTGTATATAGCTGTTGACATGCTAAGACATAACACATAACTCTGCCCTAGAATACAAATATGCCTTGACACCTGGCCATACAAGGGGTGGAAGCTCAATACTCCCCTGTGGATGATAGACAAGCCTCCTTAAAACTGGCAGCCTCTGAGATGAATGCTGTAAAGGATTCATTTATATAAATCAGGGTGCTTTTTAACTTTCAGAAACATATTTACTGCATTAAGTGAGATATATTTGGGTGTAGAGGAATATCCAGCACCATTTCATCACTTTAAAGCAACTGTAGCGAACTATGGACTTGGGGGGGGATGCTGGGGGAGGGAGATACTGGGTGGAGGGGAGTAAAGGGGAAAAAATTGGAACTACTGTAACAACATAATCAATAAAATATACTTTAAAAAAAAAAAAAAAGAAAATAAAGCAACTGTAATAGCCCTGGCTGGTGTGGCTTAGTGGATTTAATGCTGGCCTGTGAATCAAAGGGTTGCTTGTTCAATTCCCAGTCAGGGCACATGCCTGGGTTGTAGGCCAGGTCCCCCGTTGGGGGCGCACAAGAGGCAACCACACATTGATGTTTCTCTCCCTCTCTTTCTCCCTCTCTTGCCCTTTCTCTAAAAATAAATAAATAACATCTAAATAATAATAAGGAAAAACAACTGTAATAGCATAAACAATAAAATGTTTATCTTTCAAAAATATATAATCAATTGATTAAAAAAAGAAAAATTAAAACATTTAGTGAACATCTACTTTGTGTCATAGCCCTGGCTGGTTTGGCTCAGTGGATTGAGCGTCGGCCTGCGAGCTAAGTGTCGCTGGTTCGATCTTCCAGTCAGGGCACATCAGAGAAGGAAAACTCTGACTCCAAAAAACCTCCCCTGCCTTGCAGCATACCTCTTCAGGGGAAAGGCTAAGGGAGTAAACCCCGACAGAAAATCCGGAGCCGGAGTCCCTAAGGCGGTTTGACGTTGTAGTCAACACCGGCAACTCCTGCGGCGCACCTGAAGCCAAGCTGTATTGACTCCATCTTTCCCTTGGACCCTTCAGCTGCGAAGAGAGGGGGGGTCTGCTGCATGGGCAACAGCAGACCCTCCATATCACCCTGCCCAGGCTCTGTAGCTTCAGCTTCACTGGAGAGGACACTCCAGCGTCATCGCAAGATGTCGATTCAACACGGGAGGAGACAGATACCGTGTCACTCCCGAGTCGGACTGCACAACCATTCTCGGCGGTGCAGATAGACTCTTAAGAAGCTACACCATCGTCTCTCGAGACGGACGGCTGCCGATGACGACTTTGTGTCATTTGTGAGATGCACACAGGACTAAGGTCTAGACTCTGACCTCAAGAGTTGATCATTTGTAACATTTTGTAACATATTGTAAGATAGGACAGTGCTAATTACCAGTCCAAATGAGAACATACACATATCCTTCATAAACTGAAACTATAAAAATGCTAATGGTACTTTTTGTTTGTATCTTAAGAACTGGAAAGGACTCATGGACATGAACAACAGTGTGACAATTGTGGGGGATGGGGTATAAGGGGACTAAATGATAATGGAAAAAAATACAATAAAAATAAATAAAAAATACTACAAGAAGAAACAAGAATTGTAAATTGTTGTAGGTGCTAGGGAAAGGAAGTATCATTTCTTGCTGGGGCATCAGGAAAGGCACTGAAACATGAGGCAGAACCTATAGCAAAGGGTGCAAGCACAGGCCTGGAGATAAGAACATGCAGAGTATGAAGGTACCAGCAAGTAGTTTGTATTGGGTTTTAGATAAGATATACAGGGAAATTGCTGAGGGATAATGAGCCTGGAAATTTTGGTTGAGCCTGGGCTTAAATGCCCGTCTAGAAAGTTGGGTTTATGTAGTGTGCAGTAGAGAGCCATGGGAAATTTTGGAGTAGAGTAATTGCATCAGCAAAAGTGCCCTTTTAGAAGGCTCTCTGACAGCAGGGTACAGTAAATGCCATCACCTCTGGCTATTTCAAGGACTTCTGTCTTGCAATGGTATTGTTCTATTCTGTATCATCAATCTTTTCTCCACAGATATGTAATAGTACGTTGCTGCTTAAAAAATAACAACAATAACAACAACAAAACAACCCACACAAATGAACCCTGACCAGTGTGGTTCAGTTGGCTGGGCATTGTCCTGCAAAGCAAAAGGTCACTGGTGTGACTCCCTGTCAGGGCACCATGCCTGGGTTGCAGGTTCAGTCCCTGGTTGGGGTGCATATGGAAGGCAACTGATCGATATTTGTCTCTCACATCAATGTTTCTCTCCCTCTCCTTCTCCTTCCCTTCCCCTCTCTCTAAAAAGAACTAAATAAAATATTTTTTAAAATACTAACAGCTCTACTTCTGTAAAATATTGTGTCTCACCATTTAAAACAAACAGACAGACAAACAAGCAAACAAATAACCCCCTTTGACTCCACACTCCCTTCCAGATTTCTTGCCATTTTTCTACTGTCCTAATAGTGAAACTCCTAGTAGAGAAAAGGTGTCTATACTCTTGTCTCTACTTCCTCACTTATGATTCTCTTATAAACTTCTCAACTTGGCTCTAGTCAGGCTTCTGTCCCCAGGTATGTTATGTTCAATATTCATGTCTTGGTCACCAATGACCTCCATGGAATCACATTCGATGATCATTTCTCCATCTTGTTCCTGCAACACTCTTTTCTTGATTTTTACACCTTTCTAGTATTCCTCAGATCTAATCATTCTGTTTAAGTCTCCCTTGCTAACTATTTATTCTCCACCTCATCTCTAACTATTGGGACACACCCTAGCTCAGCTCTAAGGCCTCTCTATCAATACTTTCTCTTAAAATAATTTTATCCAGTTTTTTAGTTTAAAAAATTGTCTGCATGCTGATGGTGCTCACATTTTTATCTTCAACTCTTAGTTCTTCATTGAGTTTTAGATTCATATATCCTATCAACTCAAATCTACTTAGAGGCTTAATAACATCTCAAACTCTTCTCATGGCCCCCAAAAATTCTCTTGATACATACACCTTCCACCTCACCACCAAATTGTTCCTACCTCTGGCTCTCTTATCTAAGTAAGTGGTACTATTGGCCCAAGACCAAAATGTAAGCCTCATTCTTGATCTTACTTTCTCTCACCCATCATGTCCTATTCATCTATTTATCAACAAATACTATTGGTTTGACCTCCAAAAATTAAAAAAAAAAATCCATTCTATTACCACTGCTCCCATCTTGGTCTAAGCCATCCCTTGCCTAGACTGCTATAATAGTCTCCTAACTGGTCTTCCCACTTCTATTTTTCCATATATAATTAATTCTTCACAGAACTTCCAAAATGAACTTTTAAGACTTTAGGTTAGGTCATGCCACTTATTTGCTAGAATCCATCCAATAGCATTTCATTGCACTTAACAAAGAAAATCCAACCCCCTTCCTATGGCCTACAGGGATCCTATAGGATCTGGCCCCTGCATGTTTCTTCAGCCTCATCTTGTGCCACACTCCCTCTTACTCACTATATTTCAGTCTCACTGTCTTTTCTGTTCTGTAAACAAGCTAATTAGGTCTCTGAACCAACTCTTTTTTCTTCTTGGAATGTTGTTCCCCTAATTCTTTAAATGTGACAGGCTTCTTCTTGTCATTCATATTTTAACTTAAGTGTCACCTCCTCAGAAAGTCCTGTCTTGACAACCTAAAGTAGCATCACTTCCTTGCTACCACTTTCTAATATATAGCTATGTTTTATTTTCTTCATGGTATTTATCTCTATCAAATTATCTTATTATGTAAGTGTTTAGTTATCCTGCCCTCCAACTGGAATGTTAGCACCATAAGAACAGCAACCTTTATCATCTCATTTACCCTTGTATTCCCCATGTCTGGAACACCAGCTGGTATGAGGAAGACACAATAAATATGAATTGATATAAATATGCATTGAATGAATGTTGAATACATTAATTGGCAGCACAGTGATGACTGCAGTAACACAGACAACAGGCAAATGAACCTTTAATTAAATTGGTGGCTGTAAGAAGCAAAGTGGAGAAAAAGAAACGATATTAGGCCAAACCCACCCAGATTTCATCTAAGGGTATTTAATACTGGAAACACGTAAAGATTCTTCCTGAGTAACTATTTCTGTTACAGAGTATCAAAACTGAGACCACAAATCAATTAAGCAATAAGTAATTATCCACCCATTAATCATAAAAAAGAAATGAAGGAATATATCTGTAGAAATTGCTATCTGGAAGTTACAGGGGTGGAAGGAAGAGATAAATAGTGATTTCATAAGTTCTTACCGTCAAAACAAAGCAGGAAGTTTCGTAGAAGAACTTATGGTCTGTGGGAGGGAGGGTAACAGGTTTGGTTTCAAACATGCTGATTTTTATTCATTCCCTGAGGTTTCACGCAGAAACTTTAAATGTGGGTTTAGTGTTCAACAGGAAGGACTGAGGAGGAGACAGAAACTGAGCATAACATCAGCATAAAGATGAGAGTTTAAAGTAATAGAAGTGGGATCCTTGAGAAATACAAAGCAATGGAAGGATATGGAAAATCCTTACTTCAAGGGATCTGTTTATCACATCTCATAGCTTCCAGAAAGTACAACTAGAAAATATGGATTTTAATAATCTCTAGTTTCCCCAGCCTCTCCTCTACAGTTCATCTCCTTTCTAACAATTTGTGCATTATTTCCTAGGCAAGAGGGCCCAAGCATGGGCTGTAAAGAGAGATTGTTATCCTCCCTGACATCTGCCTCATCAGATATGCTCCTCATTACTCACAGGGGCTGAAAGTAAAAAGTGGGGAATGTCTCGGAATCACTGAGATGCATTGGGGGAAAAAGTCAACACTATTTTGCTTTGCCATTACAACTGCATGTTTTGACTTCTTAAACATCAGAAACAATGCAGTCAGTGGCAACAATAGCAACAATCTCACCCAGGCACATAAAGTATTTTATTAATCTGGCTAATTATTGTCAATTGAAGAATTGTCATAATTTTATTCACTGACAGCATGTGGCTTGGCAAAATGAAAGAGTTCATCTGAGTTAATAGCAGAGCTGAGATGAGGTCCTTAGACATCTAGGCCTAGCTCTCAGCTCAGAAGGAGCTGTTGGCAACAATTTCAGACTATTATTCTACCTTCTCCTTTTGCCAGCAAGCAAGGTCTCATCCTCCATGCTGGGATTCATCCTGAACCCTTTATGGCAGCTAAGAGCCTATCAGAGACTGATTTTCTGCTTCCCTTGGCAGACTGGCACCACCCAGTGTCCTAGCTATGTGGAAAGTATATAATAGTGTCCTTAATGAGGACATGACAATGAGGCTTTTGTTTCAGTTGAAGAGCTTATTAGTCCTGTGTCTGTGTCTAGACCCTACAAGGCAAACCTGGTGGCAGGGGTAGGAAAGGGTTAAGGCTATAAAACAGACTCAGAGGACAAGGCTTTTAGCTGCTGCGGAAACCAGACCTGGGCCTTGGGCTTTGGGCTTGAGCAGAAAGAGAAGGGTGGGTTTAGGTGGTTAGAGTGTGCTGTTGTCTTTTGAAAGAGACAAGGCAGTTTACATGTAGATTGTGTAAAAGGATTCCACTCCTACTAGAAAAAAAAAGAAGTAAGCTCCATTGAAGCAGGAACTTTGTGTGTTGTTCGCAATAAATATTTGATGACAACATAAATACATTTTTTAAAGATTTAAATATGAATCTCAAATTTTAGAATTTTATTGATAAACTCACCTATCCAGTGGAAACCTCTACCTACCTTTTACTAGAAGGATTTAATTTTTTAGCAGACCAAATCCAGTAATACATTAAGAAGATCATATACCATGAATAAACCGGGTTTATCCCTGGGATGCTGGATTGATACAAATCTGAAAATCAATTAACATGATACACCACATAATCAAAATGAAAGAAGAAAATCATGATCATATCAATAGACTCAAAAAAAGCATTTAAAAGATTCAGCACCCATTTATAATAAAAACTCCGAGCTAAGTGGGAATAAAGGAAGCGTACTTCAACATAATAAAAGCCATTTATGACAAGCCCACTGCCAGCATCATATCCAATAGGGAAAAACTAAAAGTGTTTCCCTTAAGATCAGGAACAAGACAAGGGTGTTCACCTTCGCCACTTTTATTCAACATAGTACTGGAAGCTGTAGCCACAATGATCAGGCAGGAAGAAGAATTAAAAGGCAAGAAGTAAAACTGTCATAATTTGCAGATGAAATGATACTTTATATAGAGAACCACAGATTCCACCAAAACTACTAAAACTGATAAATAAATTCAATAATTTACCAGGACACAAAGTAAATATCCAGAAATTAATTGCATTTTCATACACCAAAAATGAACTATCAGAAAGAAAAAGCTAAGAAAACAATTCCATTTACAACTGCATCAAAAAATGAAATACATAGTAATAAGTTTAACAAAGGATTTATAATACCTGTACTTGAAAATATTATAAGACACTGAAGAAAGAAATGGAAGAAGATACAAATAAGTGGAAGCATGTACTGTGTTCATGCATAGGAAGAAATAACATCATTAAAATATCCATACTACACAAAGTAATCTGTGGATTCAGTACAGTTCCTAACAAAAATGTCTATGGTATATTTCACAGAACTAGAACAAATAATCCCAAAATTTATATGGAACCACAAAATAGTCACAGCAATCTTGAGAAAGAACAACAAAGTAGGAGGTATAATGCAACTTGATATCAACTATACTACAAGGTTATAGAAATCAAAACATCATGGTACTGGCATGAGAACAGACACAAGGATCAATGGAACAGGAGAACGCAAAATAAACCCAGACGTATATGGCCAGTAAATAAGAAGCAACAATATACAATGGGATAAAGACAAACTGTTCAATAAATGGTTTTGGGAAAATTAGACAGATGCATTCAAAATAAACAAAACTAGACTACTTTCTTAGACCATATACAAGTATAAACTCTAAATGGATTAAATATTTAAATTGAAGACTCAAAACCATAAAACTCCTAGAAGAAAACACAGGCAATAAAATCTTGGATATCTCTCAGTGATTTTTTTTCTGATAAATCTCCTCAAGCAAGGGAAACAAAAGAAAAAATAAACACATGGGACTACATCAAACTAGATTTTTTTTGCACAGCAAAGGAAACCATCAACAAAAGACAACCCACTGAAAGGGAGAAGATATTTGTGAATGATACATATGATAAAGGGTTAATATCCAAAATTTATAAAGAGTTTATACTACTCAACTACAAGAAAACAAACAATCAAATTTTAAAAAATGGGCAGAGGATCTAACTAGACACTCTTCGAAGAGGACATACAGATGACCAATAGACATGAAAAGATACTCAACATAACTAATCATCAGACAAATGCAAATTAAAACCACAACGATGTCACCTCACACCTATCAGAATGGCTATTATCAATAAATTCACAAGGACCAACTGATGCTGAGAATTTAGAGAAAGGGGAACCCTCGTGCACTGTTGGTGGGAAAACAGTTTGGTGCAGTCACTATGGAATATGGTATTAAGGTTTCTCAAAAAATCAGTAATGGAACTGCCTTATGACTCAGTGATTCCATGTCTAGGTATTTAACTGAAAAAACCGAAAACACTATTTGAAAGAATATATGTGCACCTGTGTCCATTGCAATGTTATGTACAATAGCAAAAATATGGAAGCAACAAGAGTGCCAATCAGTAGATGAGTGGATAAAAAAGCTGTGAGATATAAATATATATATTTTATATTATATATTATATAATCATACTATATAATATATAATATATATGTATATATATTATTCGATCATAAAAAGGAATGAAATCTTGCCATTTACAACAGCATGGATGGCACTTAGACATAAAGTTTAAAGAACAAAACAAATTAATTGGTACGGACTCACAGACACAAAGAGTGGACTGATTTTGCTAGAGGTGTGTGGGATTGGAGGATTGGGTAAAAGAGGTGAAGGGATTAAGAACTACAAATTGGTAGTTACAACATGGTCATGGGGCTGTAAAGTACAGCACAGGGAATATAGCAATATTGTAATAACTATGTATGGTGCCAGATGGGTACTGGAAATACTGGGGGAAACACTTTATAAAGTATATGATTGTATAACCACTATGCTGTACACCTGAAACTAATACAAAATAATATTGAAACTAAACTGTGGTTGAGGGAAGAGAAGATGGCAGCCAAGTAGGTGAAAGCTGAGTCCACTGGCTCTTGCCCCCACTCGGATAATTGGCTGACCTTCCAAAAAGTAAACTGAACATTCAATGGAATCTTAGCTTATATGAAATTTGGAAGCCAAGGAGTACAGAAGACACTTCACAACAGGTGGTAAGGAGATGTGGAAAGGGAAATACCCCATGAGTGGAGCCTGCAGCCACAAAGAGCCTGGTCAGGGGTTGCAGCTTTGCCATTCCCTCCCCTCCCAGGGCAGGGATTCCTAGACCTAGGCTGGAAGTGACTTGGATACACAAAGTACCCATAGCTGCAGTGGCAAACACCAACTGGGAGAGATCCAGAGAAAGAGTGTGTTTCTATCTGCACCTGGGTCAGGCAAAAGAGGCAGGCGGCAGCTAACTGTGACTTGTGAGACTTTTGGCTTTTTGGAGAGGTGGTCTGTATAGTAAGCTAGATGGTGACTCAGTGCTGCAGTGGGAGTGCCAGAGAGACATTTTGAAAGGGGAACTGAGCACTGGCTGGTGTGGCTTAGTGGATTGAGTGGCGACCAGCAAACCAAAGGGTCACAGGTTCGATTCCTAGTCAGGGCACATGCCTGGGTTGTAGGCCAGGTCCCCAGTTGGGGACAAACAAGAGGCAACCACACATTGATGTTTCTCTCCCTCTCTTTCTCCCTCTATTTCCCTCTCTCTAAAAATAAATAAATAAAACCTTTTTTTAAAAGGTGGGGAAAGCTGATTTGTGCTGGGCAGAGACCCTGTCTGCAGCTGTCCTGCCAGAAAGGGGAAAAGATTGAGGGCATAGTTTGCTCCCACTGAGTGCAGCTGGGCAGAGAGATCAGAAAGGTGCACAGTGAGGGGATTTCTTAGCACCACCCCAGCACAGCTGGCAGGCCAGGTGCTTTATAGGGTGGTGAGTTTGGGACTGTATCTGCTCTGAAGGCAGTGGGCTGGGAACTAGACAGGTGGGAGTTCAGCACCTGAGATTATTGATAGCCAGACAGAGCCCCCTTCTCTGGCTGAGATCAAACCTCAGGGAAGGGAAGGATGTACCCAGCCCCCACCTCCTGCAGGGTGCCAGCACTACTAAGGGGGAAGCTCTGAAAAACCAAGAGCCCCCTTCGGGGTGCATATCTGCAAGAGAAAGAGCAAGAGAAATGCCTAAAGGGTCCATTTTGAACTTCTCTCAGGGAGACAAAATACACTGGTTCCTAGGGCCCTATTTCACAAGGCCAGCAAAGCAAGGAGATCAGAAATTGATGCAGCAAGGGGGAATTGGGGCCCTGCCCACCCTCAACTCACACACAGAGCTGCCATCAGCACCAAGCAGGAAAGGGGTGACCCTCTTAAAACAAATTGGTGCTTCCCTTGAAATAGACAGCTAATTTATTGGAAACTATACATTATTGGGACAAAGACAGGTGATGTAGGGGCAAGGGGAACATACCCACAATTTTCCCAGAAAACTAAACAGTGCCTCCCAGAGGAGACTCCAGAGTCCCACCCTCCAAACTGAAGCAGAAGCTCCCTTGAGAGGCAGGTAAAGGTGATACAGGTGGTACTGCCAGAAGTTGGATGACCCAGACTAGGACCTTGAACTGAATAGAAGCCAGAGGTGGATCCAGAAAGAGAAGTCAGAAGGCAAACATCAAACTGCTGAGATGAATTCCACCTCATTCTTCTTCAAAATTTGCATTATTTTTCTCCTTCTTACACACAGCCTTTTAATATTTCTTCTTTTGCTTCAGTTGTATTCCAACTAATTTACTATTCTTTGTCCTTTATTTTTTATTCTTTTACTCAGATTTTTATATTATTTTTATCTCAAATTTCACATTATGCCCTTCCCTTGTCTTACTACATTTTGCCTTCTTCCTGCCCATTCTTATCTTCATTATAAATTTTATTTGCCCTCACCCTATACCTTATTCCTATTTCTTACTCTTACTATTTCTCCTCCCTCTATCGTGTCAAAGTCATTCTTTCTCCCTTTAGTCAGCTCACATTCTTTTCCCCCTTCTTATAATATTTGTATTTTATTTCTGCCTTTATAAATTGTGACTTATTTTGGCATGGATATTATGGTTATTGAGGTTTTTCTTCAATTTTACTCCTATTCACTATTTTTTATTTTAAATCTCATAGGTTACTCTCCCCCTGCCTTACTCTATTTTGCCTTCCTCCTACCTTTGCTTATTTGAGTTCAGAATTTAATTTTTACCCTTTCTTAGCCTGGATTCTATTCCTTGCTCTTTTTTTTCTTTCTCTGTCTTCTCAAAATCATTTTTCTTTACTGTAGACATCTTATATTTTCGTTTCCCTTTCATATAATATTATTATCCTCTTTCCACCTTTATTAATCTTTGCTTGGCTGTCATTGTTATTGACTCAGTGGTGGCTTTTCTGCAATTTTGTTCTCTTTGGCTCACTACTTTAAAATTTTTATTTCAAACCTCATAGTATACTCTTCCCTTTTCTTACTCCATTTTGCTATCATCCTTCCCTGTTTTACTTACATTTTAAATTTTATTTTCTCCCTTTCTTTGCCTTGTTTCTATTCCCTATACTTATTATTTCTCCTCCCTATTCCTGCTCAAAATCATTTTCCTCTCCTTAGTCATTTCATATTCCCCTTTTCTTATCTTATAATATTCTTAATTTCTCTCCAACTTTATTAATTTTGCTCACTTGCTGTTGATAATGCTAATGTGTTAGGGGGTATTTTTGCTGGCGTGGGTTTGGTTTTATGGGTAGTATTGCTTTGTTAACTAGCACATGTATAACAGCATATAAGATGCGGTAGAAACTATGACTCCCAGTCAGCCAGCTGGACCAGAGAACCCACCAATGAATGATCTATCAATAATCAAAGCCAATTACAATAAGGGAATCCACATAAAAGGAAACCCTAGAACATCCAGATCAGGAGATCAAAGAGACTGCACCACTGAGTCCCACAAAAGCCCTACCACACAAGTCCAGCCCACAAAGACAGACAGGCAAAGCAGAGCAACCTAAGACACAGAAACAAACAAAAAGAGTTACCTAAAATGGGGAGACAAAGAAATAACCCCCAAATGAAAAGAAAGGAGGACTCCTTAGAAAAGGAGCTAACTGAAACTGAGGCAAGCATTCTATCAGACATAGAATTTAAAATAATGGTTATAAGGCTGCCTCACAGAACTCAGTAAGAACTACAAAGAACTTTATGGGAGCTACAAGGAACTTAGTGGGAATTACAGCATAAAAAAAAGGACATAAAAACTATGAATAAGAACCAGGAAGGAATGAAGAATAAAATATCTAAAGTGAAAAATACACTGGAAAGAATTAAAAGCAGGCTAGATGAAGTAGAGAACCAAATCAGCGAGCTGGAAGACAAAGTAGAAAAAAATACCCAGTTAGAGCAAGAAAACAAACAAACAAACAAAAAGACTCAAAAAGAATGAGTATAGTTTAAGGGAGCTTCAGGACAACATGAAGCATAACAAGATTAGCATCACAGGATTATCGGAAGGAGAAGAAAAGGAGCAAGGAATAGAAAACCTGTTTGAAAAAATAATGACAGAAAACTTCCCTAACTTGGTGAGGGAAAAAGATACACAATTTCAGGGAGCAGAGATGGTTTCAATAAGATGAACCCAAAGAGGACTACTCTAAGACACATCATAATTAAAATAGCAAATTTTAAAGAGAAAGAGAAAATCTTAAAGACAGCAACAGAGAAACAGCTAGTAATATACAAGGAAGTTCCAACAAGGCTATCAGCTGATTTTGGAACAGAAACACTACAAGCCTGGAGGGATTGTCATGAAATATTCCAGGAAATGATAAGCAAGTACCTAAAAACACTAGTACTTTATCCACCAAGACTCTCATTTAAACAGGAAGGCAAAATAAAGAGCTTCCCAGACAAAAAGAAGGCTAAAGGCATACATCTCCACCAAGCCAGCACTGAAAAACTGCAAGTGATGCCAAAAGGACAATTATAAAAAGGAGAGAGAGAGAGAGAGAGAGAAAGAGGGAGAAAGAAAGAGACAGACAGAGAGAGAGACAGAGACAGAGACAGAGACAGAGAACACAAGTCTGGGAAAAATGGCAATGAATAAGTACCTATCAATAATAACCTTAAATGTAAATGAATTAAATGCATAACAAAACATCACCCACATATATGCTGTCTACAAGAGACCCACCTCAGAAGAAAAGACTACACAGGTTGAAAGTGAAGGGATGGAAAAATTTTCCAAGCAAATAGACAGGAAAAGAAAGCTGGGGTAACAATACTTATATCAGTCAAAATAGACTTCAAAACAAAAGCCATAAAAAAAGGATAAATGAGGTCATTACATAATACTTAAGGAAATAGGCAAACAGGAGGATATAACCCTTGTAAACATATATGCACCCAACATAGGAGCACCTAAGTATATAAAGAAAGTCCTGGAGGACTTCAAAAAAGATATTGACAACAACACAGTCATCATAGGGGATTTTAACACCCCACTGCCCACACTGGATAGATCTTCCAACAAGAAACTGTGACACTGAATGACACCTAAGTCAAATGGACTTAATTGATATATATATATATATAGAACCTTTCATGCCAATGAAACAAAATATACATTATTTTCAAATGTACATGGAACATTTTCAAAAATATACCACATGGTAGGACACAAGATAAGCCTCAACAAATTCAAGAAAATTCAAATTATATCAAGCATCTTCTCAGATCACAATGGATTGAAACTAGAGAACAACCTCAAGGAAAAAAACTCAAAAACATTACAATGCATGGAGACTGAAAACGTGTTATTGCATATTGAATGCGTCAACAATGAGATCAAGGAAAAAATAGAAAAGTACATGCAAATAAATGAAAATGAACACACAACAACCCAAAACCTATGGGACACAGCTAAGGCAGTCCTGAGAGGGAAGTTCATAGCAATATAGACCAAGCTAAAAAGGATACAAAATTTTCAAATAAATAACCTAACACTACAGCTACAAGAACTAGAAGGACAACAAACAAAGCCCAGAGTAAGTAGAAGGAAATAATCAAGATCAGAGCAGAATTAATTAACATAGAGAATAAACAAACAATTCAAAGGATAAATAAATCCAAGAGCTGATTCTTTGAGAAGATAAAATTGATAAATCTTTAACTAGACTCATCAAGAAAAAAAGAGAGGACCCAAAATAAATAATATCAGAAATGAAGGAGGAGAAATTACAACTGATAACACAGAAATACAAAGGGTTGTAAGATATTACTATAAACAACCATATGACAAGAAATTTGACAACCTGGGCAAAATGGACAGATTTCTAGAAACATATAACCTTCCAAAACAATCAAGAAGAAGCAGAAAGTCTGAATACACCAATAACAACTAGTGAAATTGAGCAGTAATAACAAAACTTCTGGCACACAAAAGCCCTGGACCAGATGGTTTCACAGGAGAATTTTACCAAACATTTAGGGAAGAGCTAACTCCTATCCTTCTCAAATTATTCCAAAAACTTTGAGAAGAGGGAAGGCTCCAAACCTTTTTTATTTTATAAGGCCAGTATCATCCTAATTACAAAACCAGGTAAAGATACAACAATGAATGAAAACTACAGGTCAATATTTCTGATGAACATAGATGCTAAAATCCTCAACAAAATATCGGCAATCCAGTTTCAGAAATACATTAAAAAGATCATCCAGAAAGCAGGGAGACTTCTGGTCAAAATGGAGATGTATACAGACACTCTGCGTCTCCCTCCACAACTAAGAAGGAATACAACTACCTCAAAACTAGAGACAAACTACATGGAAGTCCAACAAACAAAGATATAAAGAAGAAACACTCATCCAGAGAGGTAGAAGAGGCAGAGCTGGGGTGGTGAGGACGCGGTGTGGTGGCAGCGGCAGTGGCGAAAGAAGCAGCAGCAGCGGCAGGCCAGCAGAAAGTGCAGTTGCACATTTTAGAAAGTCAGAAGGGACACCTGGGGAGCATTCCCAGCTCCTCACTGGACCTCGCAACCCACAATTCCAGCACCAGGAAAAATTTAGCCTTGATGCTTCTGACTGTGCAGGCCAGTGGGGGTTGGGGTTGAGGCAGAAACTGCCGGTCTCAGCAGAGTCTGCTTGTTTAAAAGGCCCCCATGGTCCTAGAACGTCCGCAGACCCGCCCACTCAGAACGACGGCCAGGACAGCAGCTAGAGGGATGCCAGTCTGGTGAGGAAGTGGGAGAGGTGCCTGGAAAAGGGATGAGTGCTGAGTAGGCGGCATTGTTCCCTCTCAGACCCCTCCCCCACATACACTGCCACAACGTGGTGAAACAGGTTGCCCTGTACTGACGAATCCCAAAGGCTCCACCCCTTACAATGTAACAGGAGCAACAGCTATACCTGGGACGTGGAGGCAAACAAACACAGGAGCCTGTCAGAATGAGGAGACAGAGAAGTATGGCCCAAAAGGGAAAACACATCAAGGTTCCAGTGGGAGAACTAAGCAATGAAGAGATAGCCAACCTAACAGACGAGGAGATGGACAACCTGAAAGACATAGAGTTCAAAACACTGGTGATAAAGATGCTCACAGGCTTGACAGAGATGCTTGAGTATGGCAAATGCATAATAGAACAAGTGAAGGATATGCTAAGTGAAACGAAGGAAAACCCACACAAAACTAATGGTGAACGGAAGGAAACCAGAGTCCAAATCAATGATTTGGAACATAAGGAAGAAAAAAACAGTCAATCAGTGCAGAATGAGAAAGCAAAAATTGAAAAAAAATGAGGAAAACTTCCCAAATGTTGAGAAGGAAATGGACATATGGGTCCGGGAAGCACGGAGGGTCCCAGGCGAGCTGGACCTAGAGGGGACCACACCAGGATGCATCATGACTGAGATGCCAAAGGTGAAATATAACGACAGAGTCCTGAGGGCAGCAGGAAAGAGGTGGGGAGTTGCCTACAGGAGGGTGCCCATAGGACTATCAGCTGATTTCTCAGAGGACACTTTGCAGGCAGGAAGGGACCAGCAAGCAGAATTCAATGTGATGAAAAGCACCTTACAACCAAGATTACTCCATTCAACAAAGCTATTATTTGGAATGGAAGGGCAGATGAAGTGCTTCCCAGACAAGGTGAAGCTAAAGGAGTTCGTCATCACCACGCCATTATTATATGAAATGTCAAAGGGACTTACTTAAGAAAAAGATCAAAACTATGAACACTAAAATGACAACAAACTCACAACTATCAACAACTGAATCTAAAAAATGGAAACAAGGACCAACTAAGCAAACCAGAATAGAAACAGAATCATATGTATGGGAATCATTTGGAGGGTTAGCAGCTGGGTGTGGGGAAGGGGAGAAATGGGGAAATGGTGCAGGAACTAAGAAGCATAATTGGTTGGTACAAAATTGACAGAGGGATGTTAAGAATAATAAAGGAAAGGGTGAGGCCAAAGAAATGATATGCATGACCCATGGATATGAACTAAGTGGGGTGGGATTGCTGGAGGGCAGGGGGGTACTGGGCAGAGGGGAGCAAGGGGGAAAAATTGGAACTACTGTAACATAACAAAATATACTTTAAAACTGATTTAAAAAATAAACTGTAATTGAAAAATAAAAATAACAATACAAAAAAAAAAAAAAGAATGTAATTTGTGTAACATTCCAGCAATAAGTCAAAACCTCTGGAGATTTTTTTTAAGTGGTCTTATACCCAGTTCCTGCTTTGTTTTTCTCTAGGTCTTTTTTCCACATTGAACATTTTTGTGATTTTTTTTCTTTTGAACTATTATCTCAAGCTACCATTTTTCCTCCCTGTGTCAATGGGTTGTTGCCCCAGTTTGATCCTCTGATATTTTGGATTTCCATTTTGATTCTGATCCCTGCTCACTGTAATGTCAATGCGTTTAGTCCTTATGGAAAACATGTGTAGCCCTGGCCAGAGTGGTTCAGTCATTTGGAGCATCAGCCTGTAGACCAAAGTGTTGTAGGTTCAATTCCTGGTCAGGGCACATGCCTGGGTTGCTGGTTCAATCTCCAATTGGAGCACTTGCCGGAGGCAACCTATTGATGTTTTTTCTCACCTTAATGTTTCTCTCCCTCTTTCTCTCTTCCTCCCTTCCCCTTTCTCTAGTCAGTGAACATGTCCTTAGGTGAGGATTTAAAAAGTTTTAAAAATAAACCCTGGCTGCTGTGGCTCAGTGGATTGAGCGTCGGCCTGCAAGCCAAGTGTCGCTGGTTCGATTGGCAGTCAGGGCACATTACTAGGTTGCACATCAGGTCCCCAGTTGGGGGCGCAAGTGAGAGGCAACCACACAGTGATGTTTCTCTCCCTCTCCTTCTCCTTTCCACTCTCTAAAAGTAAATAAATAAACAAACAAAGAAATAAATAAATATATTTTTTTAAGTTTTAAAAATAAATGAAAAAAATTGTGTTTGTGATGTGTGTGTTTCCAATTTTAACTGCATGGAAAAGATCGAGAACCTAAACAGGTCAATGGAGAGTGATGATTCACATGGAAGTGAAATGATTAGGCATGTCTCAGCTTGTCACTAAAGCCATTATCAGTACTGTACAGGAGACCAGTTCTCATGGACACTAAACTCAAAATTGGCCCTAAGGTGGAGCTCTCAGTTCAAAGCAGTAGCTGTTCCTTCCAAAAACATAAAGATGGTGAGCCCACTAACTCTCAGCATCTCAAAGGTCATTGTAAAATAAGAATCTGGAAGACTGGAAGACAAGCAGGTCCCTTGCTATGAACAACACTTCCATTTGCCTGTGAGGAGGACATTGAAAGCTGAGCCTTTCTCTTTACGCTGTCTAATTGAGAAACCTGAGTCATGAACTCTCAGCCTTCCTTCTGGCTTCTCCCACCATCTCTGGAAATTGCCGAGGAAGGAATATTACCATTAAGTTAGTTCACTTAATGGTGAATGGGCAATAATTGAAGGGACAGGAGAGTGTGAGAAGTCATGAACAATTTATAGGTCAGCAACACAGGAGAATGAGTTATTTAAGACAACAAAGCACTGGAATGTGAACCAGAGGTTCCCCGTAAAATGTTGTAAGTAACTCTAGCTTAAACAACTAGGTTTTCCTTATTGTATATTATAGAGAATACGGAATAATAATAGTCAAGTTTCTTTTGTCTCTTTACCTTGTGGTATTAATAATGGCAGCTAACATTTATTGTTTATTATGTACCAGACACTCTCTTAATCCATTTAAGCATATTATCTCATAATTTTACTTAATCCTTACAGTAATTCCCATGGAACATCATGGGATGATGAAGCTGAGGTGGAGTGGTGAGTAAGTTTTCCTGGGTAATACAGCTACTGAGTGATAGAGACAGGATAGGAAGTAGGCTCTAACCACAGAGCCAAAGCTTTTAACCAATATGCTATAATAGGCATATTCCTTTCTTTAACTTCATTACATAAGTTAACAATTTTATAAATTCTTGAGCTGATGGAGTGGCAATGGAAGTGGATGGTTTTGTAAAAGTTTGGCTTCTTTCATGGAACATGGGACTTAATTACAACTGTCACACCTCTTTATGTCATAAAATCTCAAAAGAAAAAATATTTTAATACTTAAGTATTTAAAATACTTTTATTATATAACAAACCATATTATATATGTTATTAAGCTATAAGTAGACAGTGGTGGCATTTATTGTGGAAATATTGATAGATGTAAAGTACAAGTATCTCATACACACATATGTTCTTCTGAGATATGTGACATGCTGAGGAATGTACTCCTGTGTAACTGAGGTGAAGCATATCTGAGGCAGGGTCTTTTTATATATTTATTACATGATGGAACTGAGATTAGAATATAGAGAAGTGTAGGCTCCAAGTATACTTTGATGAAGTGAGCTGTGCCTGGTTGAAGAATGAGTTTCCACCACTGTATCAGAAGTGAGGGAAAGAGTTAGGGCCACAACAAGTTCTAAATGTTGAGTTTAACAATGTTCTTTATCAGCTAGCTACCAGTATCTGCTAGCGCAGCTGGAGGAATTGAAAGTTCAATATCTTTCAGGATACAAGTCTATATAAGCTTACCTTTCTTGGAACAGATCCCAAACTGTCAGGCTGTTTCTATTTCTTTATTGATATAAACATTGAATTATAAAAAGTTATAGACTATTGATTAGTCACCAATTGGCAACTTTTCTGGAGTACAGTAATTCCTCACTTAACATTGTTGATAGGGTTTGCAACTTTAAGTGAAACAATATATAATGAAACCAAATTTACCATAGACTAATTGATATAAACAAGAGTTAATTTCTTATGGCATCTTATCAATGTTATAACAAAACTACATTGAATAAAATGACATTATTTATAACTCGCAGTACTAGTTTCTTATGTGCTATGATTGGCTGTAATTTGCTCAAAGGTCCATTTCAGGTCCAGGCACTTTTGAAACACTACATGCTATTAGGCTTAATTTCACCTAAATGAAGATCCTCAGACAAAGCTGCATGCTGTGAGGTAACTTTCACCCCACCTAATATCTTCACAACTGTGCCATACCATACTTGCCAGGCTGCATCCAGCCCAGGGCCCCCTTTTATTTGACAGCCCTTGAGGGCCCTCATCCACTGATTAGGATAACCCCACTCAGCAAATTTTCAGACGAAGTTCTACACCACCACAGTGGATACCCCAAGGCAGTCCTCCTGGCATTCACTCACATTACAGACACCATCAGGCAGCCCTTGATCACATGAGAAGCCATAGCCTAACTGTATATGGAATAAAAGCTTTCTTTTTGAGGTCACATTATCTCTGATACAAACTGAGAAAGCTCTGCTATCCACCAGAATATACCCTACAATTATGCAGCCTTGACACTGACCTCCATGGCTTACCTAACCACTCTTTACTCTGAGGCAATCTTCGCTTAGATTGGAGCTCTCACTGAAATTTCCAATGCAGTAAAGCCAGCCCTGCCTGGTCTCTCAACATGCTGCCACACTACAATATCATGATATCTATCCTGACCACCCAGCCGCCACTTACCAAAGGACAACCAGTCCAGAGACTCCCCCACTGCTGGGTCCACAGTGAAGCTGACCTCATCATCTCTAACCTTCACCAGGGCTAATACCACCATTTTTCTCAGAGTAAAGACAGCTGTCTCCAATACCAGGGTCCACATCTCACCATACAATGAGTGAAGCAACTTTCCAGTGCCCCTTATCATTATTGTGTTACCCAGAAGGCCAGGTAAGATGTGCTTAGAGCATAGCACTGCAGGGTCGTAAGGCAAATAATTTCTTAAAAGGTTGGAAATTTGATATTAAAAATTAAGTAGTCATAATGAAAAAATCAGAACTTCGTTGGATTTTTTTTTTTTTACATTTGTATGGTTAAAATTTGTTTGCATTGGAATTACAAAGAGGAGGGTGGACATAAAAATCTTTTCAGTGGTTGAGGCTTCCAAAGTTCTTATTTTGGCCCTGCCCTCTGTTTCTCCATAAACTGTGAGGCAGCCATCCACCACTACCTAAAATGCCTCACACCATTTGCCAACTCTTGCTTAGAATAGTAACCCTACAATGAGGACCAGAATAATCATCCAGAATATGTGGGTATGGCCATGCCAGATGTTAAAACATTGAACTATTTCCATGAATCATCCCCCTTCCCCCCTGTGAATCGCTTCAACACCCAAGCTTCCCAACATGCTCCCTAAGGATTCCTATACCACCTCATAATCTAACAACTGAGGAATAATGCCTGCTTCAAGTTCCTGTTCCAATACTTGTACTGATTGGTTCTTATGCAGAAACTGTTCTTAAATATTTTGATTATCATCCTTTCTTGTAACTACTGCATTGAATATTATACAGCTCTCTAGGGCTCACTACCTTGATGTGTATTCCAATAGCAAATCTCTTACAAAACAGAGAAGACTCCAGACCTGACCAGGTGCCTCAGTTGGTTGGAGTATCATCTTGTACACCAAAAGGCTGCGGGTTTGATTTCTGGTCAGGGTAAATATGGAAGGCAATTGATTAACGTTTCTTTCTCACATTGATATCTCTCTCTGTGTCAAATCAATAAATATATCCTCAAGTGAGAATTTTCAAAAAATCTTAACGCTTAAAAGAAAAACAGAGAGGACTGCAATATTTGGTACATAATACGCACCAACCATTGACCCAAACCACCACTCTATACTTAAATGTAACTTTTGCCTTAAGGCAACTCCTGAACAGACTGCACCTCAACGAAGTTATTCATAAAGAGCCCTTCAGAAACATGCCTGTCTTCACATACCATGTAGCAGGTTGTATTCATGCCTTCTGCTCATCTACTGACTTGACCTGCCACCCACTAATGGCCCTGTTCCCTGAATAACCCATGACCTGAGCAATGCATGCTGCTCCAACATAAGGAAATAAATGACAAGACCAATTCCGCATAGCTGGTGCCAGTCTTGGAAAACAGAAGCAACCTATAAGCAGACCAGAGTTCACTTGAGATATAGTTGTCAGCCCCTACCTAACATGGTTCCTAGACCAACTCTTCACAAAGCATTACAAAAAATTGGTGAAATCAATATCCATAAAACCATTTCTGACAAGTTAAGGATTCTAATCAGAGTCAGGTCCAAAACTCCTCCTCCTACAACCAGCGAGCTCTACCCAAAACAGGCCTGTGAAACCGTCTAAGACACTGAATGAACAAGGCCACACCTTCTCTCCACACAGCATGAGATATTCCCTGACCAGACCAGGACCCATATCGATGCTGACCAGACAATCGCACACACAGCTACTCCTCATACCATGAAGCAAACCCTAACCAAGCCAGGGAACGAACAGCAGCATACAAAACTTGAGGCAAATTCTGAGGAGAATTTAAATCAAAGAATCCACTAAGATGAGCAGAACCCACAGAAGCACCCTCTACTTTATGAGACAACTTGTGAACAGATGAGGTATATGTTCCCATTCTTCACATTCATCTCTCCCCTCCCCTCCCCTCCCCTCCCCTCCTTTCTTTTCTTCTTCTTTTTCCTCTTCCTCTCTCCCCTTTACTCTGATTCTCTGTCCCCCTTGTTTTCTTTCTTTCTTAGTAAAGTAAATGCTGTATTATTTAATTGTTATAATAATTTTGATGTGTCCCCAGTCACATTAGGCCAAAAAAAAAAAAAAAAACTTGAGAGATGTCCAAGACAGTGTCAGCCCTCCAGGTAGAGCTGCTGTGAGAGACTAGACCTACTGAATAAGAACCTATTCATGGAGTTTTGGCTCATGGAATCAGAATGATTGTGGAACAAAATCCCCTTTCTCTAGTAAGCAGGGTCCCCAAGCCAGCTGCTGGTGATCAGTCTCCAAAGGAAGAATTATGTGTCAACAAAATTGAGAGGGACTAGAGGAGACCTTGAACAACAACAACAACAAAAACACTCAAGTATTCAATAGTAAGGTCTTCTGTGTCTCCTGCTACCCAACTCCTTGCTATACCATACCAGGAAAGAATGTGTTTAAAAAATCCTTCACTTCCACTCATGATGGCAATGAATGCAGACCTGGATTGCCACTTCACACAGTCACATCAAAATTACAAATAAAATATAGAACAACCATCACTCAGAACTGTCAGGAATCAAGTTGAATGGAAGTCTGACAACTATCGTCGGCAGCCGTCCGTCTCGAGAGACGATGGCGTAGCTTCTTGAGAGTCTATCTGCACCGCCGAGAATGGCTGTGCAGTCCGACTCGGGAGTGACAATCCCTGCCACACTTGTTACAGGTGAAGGCAGATGGCCGTTGTTGCTGCTGTTGACGCTGCTTCCGCCTCGATCTTTTCTGGACCGCCTCCTCGTTGTGCGCAGCCTCTGCACGTGACGTACCTTGCCTGACCGCGAGCCTCCAGGCTAGGCGGTCGTCTGCTTGAACTTCCCATGTGTTGAGATCGATGGAGCATTGTGTCATGTCCTTTTTGCAGATGTCTTTGAACCGCAGTTTTGGGCGCCCTGTCATCCTCTTGCCTTCTGCTAGCTCGCCGTAGAGGAGGTCTTTGGGAATACGGCCTGCATCCATTCTTTTAACATGGCCGAGCCACCTGAGGCGTCTCTCGCTGAGAACTGCATGCAAACTGCTCATATTGGCTCGCTTCAGCACCTCGGTGTTGGGGACCTTATCCTGCCAGGCGACATGCAGGACGCGTCGCAGGCACCTCATGTGGAAGCTGTTGAGTTTCCTTTCGTGCCTTGCGTAGGTGGTCCACGTCTCGCTGCCATAGAGGAGAGTGCTGAGTACGCAGGCTTGGTAGATGCGCAGTCTGGTTTTCTCAGTGAGGCTAGAATTGTTCCACGCTCGCTGGTTCAGTCTGGCCATAACTGTGGCTGCCCTGGCGATTCTCCGGTTGACCTCCAAGTCGACTGACAGAGAGCTCGAGATGCTGGACCCGAGGTAAGTGAAGTCGTTGACAACCTCCAGGGTGTACCCGTCGATGGTGATGCATGGGGGAGTCCCCGTGCCTTGAGCCATAACATTCGTCTTCGTCAGGCTGATGGCTAGTCCGAACTCCTTGCATGCGTGGGAAAGGCAAGTGACTAGCTGCTGGAGTCCCTCTTCGGAGTGTGATGTCAAAGCTGCATCGTCGGCGAAGAGCATCTCACGGATGAGCACCTCTTTGACTTTGTTCTTGGCTCGTAGACGGGCCAGGTTGTAGAGCTTGCCATCGGATCTGGTGTGAATGAAGACACCCTCGCTGCAGTCCTTAAAGGCGTATTGGAGGAGCATGGAGAAGAAGATTCCGAACAGCGTAGGCGCGAGGACGCAGCCCTGCTTTACTCCGCTGCTGACTGGGAAGGCCTCAGAGGTTGAGCCATTGTAGGACACCGTGCTGTGCATGTTGTCGTGAAAGGACATGACCACAGCAAGCAGATGTGGTGGACAGCCAATCTTCCGTAGTAAGCTGAAGAGACCGCTTCGACTGACCAGATCAAACGCCTTCATAAGGTCGATAAAGGCGAGGTAGAGTGGTTTATGCTGCTCGTGACACTTCTCCTGCAGCTGGCGTAGGGAGAAGATCATGTCCACTGTTGAACGGCCAGCTCTGAAGCCACACTGGGACTCTGGGTAGACGCGGGAAGCAAGGGTCTGCAGGCGGGCAAGAGCGACCCGGGTGAATACTTTGCCGACGACGCTGAGGAGAGAGATGCCCCGGTAGTTGTTGCAGTCGCTGCGGTCTCCTTTGTTCTTGTACATGGTGATAATGTTGGCATCTCTCATATCCTGCGGGATGTAACCCTCCTTCCAGCAGCGACAGAGTAGATGGTGGAGCGGCTGTAGCAGGACTGGTTTCCCGCTCTTTAGGATTTCTGGAGGGATTCCGTCGCTTCCTGGTGCTTTCCCGCAAGCGAGGCGGTCGATGGCTTTGCCGAGCTCTGCCGCAGTAGGTGGGGTGTCTAGCTCCTCCATGACTGGTAGGTCTGGGATGGCGTTAAGAGCAGTGTCTGTTACGGTGTTCTTCGTTGTGTACAGCTCGAGGTAGTGCTCGGTCCACCGCCGCATTTGCTGTTCCTGGTCAGTGATGACCTCACCTGTCTTGGACTTAAGGGGGGCGATCTTGGAGGGGATTGGGCCTGTTGCCTTCTTGATACCCTCATACATTCCTCGTGCGTTGCCTATATCGGTGGCTTCCTGGATGCTTCTGCACAGGTTTAGCCAATAGGTGTTGGCACAGTGGCGGGCGGTCTTCTGGACTTTGTTCCTGGCAGCCCGTAGAGCTTGAAGTGTACTGGGAGTGGGCGTGACCTTGTAAGCCAGTAGGGCCTTCCTCTTAGCCTCGATCACGGGTTCCATTTCTTCCCAGTGAGCCTCGTACCAGTCAGCGTTCTTCCGCTCTTTCTTCCCATAAGCAATAATGGCGGAGTTGTATATGGCGTCGCGGAGACGTGGCCAATTGGATTCGTTAATGTCATCTGCCGCCACTCCCTCGCCGAGTGCATCTTCCATCCTGTTGATGAATTGCTGGGTCTTAACTGGGTTGCTGGCACAACTGGTGTTGATGCGTGGGCGACCCTTCATCTTGGAGTGGTGCAACCTCTTCGGCATTATGCGCATCTTGCTTACCACGAGGGCACGGTCCGTGTCGCAGTCTGCACTGTGGTAGCTGCGGGTGAGGAGGGTGCTGCCAATATCCGTTCTTCTGGTGATGACGAGGTCAAGCTGGTGCCAATGGCGGGAGCGGGGGTGCCTCCATGACACCTGGTGGATCTCTTTGCACTTGAAGAATGTGTTTGTCACGCACAGGCCGTGGTGACACGAAAGCTCAAGCAGTCGCTGACCATTCTCATTGATCTTTCCTCTCCCAAAGTTTCCAAGGCAGGTGGGCCAGGCCATGTGGTCGGCTCCTACTCTTGTGTTGAAGTCTCCAAGGAGATAGAGAGCGTTACTTCTGGGGATCTTGGATAACGCTTCGTCCAGTGCATGGTAGAACTGTTCTTTCTCTTCGATGGTGGCGCAGAGGGTTGGGGCGTACGCGCTAAGAATGCTGACTGGGCCGAAAGTTGTTGACAATCGGAGGGTAAGTAATCTCTCTGTGCCTCCTGTGGGTGGCTCTATGGAGTTAACAAGCATGTTCTTCACAGCAAACCCAACACCGTGCTGTCTTGGTTGGTCCGGAGACTTCCCTTGCCAGTAGAAGGTGTAGTTGGTTTCTCTGATAGTTCCATTGTTGGTCAACCGGGTCTCCTGTAGAGCCGCAATGTTGATGTTTAGTCGTGCCAGTTCCCTATCGATGACAGCGGTTTTCCTGGCACCCTTGATCCACGGAAGGTCTGCAGTAAGTCCGGGGCACATGGTCCTGATGTTCCAGCTAGCGAGGCGAAGAGCCGGAGGCTTCTTTCTTGTTGTTTGCTTGGAATTAACTGGTGCGGGTGTTTTGTGGCCCACTTTTCGAGAGGCGCCTCTCTGATCCCCACGCACCCAGTGGGGCAGGCGAGCCATGGCGAGACGGCACCTAATTGGCTGGGGCTGCCCAGCTTGAGGCGGGCGGTAGCTGTCCAGTGAGGTGCGATGACCTCTCCCACCGTCAGAGGAGGCCCCTGGCGCTCGTTTCCTTCGCCAATCGGATGAGCTTATAACCGGTATCTGTCTCCTCCCGTGTTGAGTCGACATCTTGCGATGACGCTGGAGTGTCCTCTCCAGTGAAACTGAAGCTACAGAGCCTGGGCAGGGTGATATGGAGAGTCTGCTGTTGCCCATGCAGCAGACCCCCCCTCTCTTCGCAGCTGAAGGGTCCAAGGGAAAGACAAAGTCAATACAGCTTGGCTTCAGGTGCGCCGCAGGAGTTGCCGGTGTTGACTACAATGTCAAACCGCCTTAGGGACTCTGGCTCCGGATTTTCTGTCTGACAACTATAGAATTAAAGAAACCACATTCATCCAGACTGGTAGGAAGGGTGCAGACGTGGAACAAGCTGGCCCCACACCATGTGTTGTAGATAAAAATTCAGGAGGGATATCACAGGAGGAAGGAGTCCCAGCCCCACACTAGGCCCCCCATCCCAAGGGATCCAATACCAGAAAGATAAGTCCTCACAACTTCTGGCTGCAAAAACCAATGGAGATTGAGTTAGTGAAAGACACTTCTGGATTCACAAGCAGTTCATCTTAAAGAACCTACACATAGCGTCACATACTCAGACTCACTCCCTCTGAGCTCCAGCACTTGAGTAGCAGCTTTAAAGGCACCAGTGGAATACAGGGAGGAACTGTAGTGTCCGGCACCAATGCAAGCAGAGGCCTTTGTTTCTTTTCTAAACCATTTCCCCTCAGAGCGACAGAGCTGCAAGGTGGTGCCATACCTTAGACTCCATTAACCTGGCTAACATTATATGCCCTGCTTGAAGACCCCAGGTACTCTGCCCCACCCAACTTACCGGCCCACCCAAGCTGCTTTTCCATATGGATGGCTATGCTTGGCTCAGGCTCCTGTTTCACAACTTCCTAAGTCTCTCAAACAAGCTGGCCTAAGTGAGCCCCAGGCACAGCAATAACAGCAGCCACCCTAGAGCCACATCTTGGCTTTGCATGGTAATCTCCAAGCCCAGCACAAGTAGCAGGCATCTCAGATTGTTTTATAGCTCAGGCAGGGTGGCCCTGGGCTAAACACAGGTGGGGGCTGAACTTGGCCAGTACTACCCAGGAAAGCTCAGGACCAGCACACCCAGAATACAGCTACAGAAGACATCAGAACACCACTACCCTGCTCCTTCACAGCTGATCCTTCATGGAGGGTAAGAGGTTGGTGGTAAGTGATAACAGCCAGTATTTACAGCTGACTGGTTGGGGTAAATTTCTCCCATCGATCTGCCAACAGCAACCAATGTTCAACTAAAAGAGGAGGGTGTACCCAGCCCACACAAGTGGCACATGTTGAGTACTCAGCTTGGGTGATAGGGGAGGCTGTGCCACTGGACCCTGCAGGACACCTACTACATTAGGCCACACTACCAAGACATGGAGTCAAAGCAGCTCTACCTAATACATAGAAACAAACACAGGGAGGCTGAAAAAAGGAGACAAAGAAGCATGGCCCAAGTGAAAGTACAGATCAAAACTTCAGAAAAAGAGCTAAACAAAGTGGAGATAAGCAATCTATTGGATGCATAGTTCAAAATATTGGTTATAAGGATGCTCAGGGAACTTAGTGAGGACCTCAGAAGCATAAAAAAGATCCATTCATAAATGGATACTCTAATTAAAATAAAGAACAATTTACAGGGAAACAACAGTAGAGTGGATGAAGCTGAGAATCAGATCAATGATTTGGAACATAAGGAATCAAAAAACAACTAATCAGAACAAGAAGAGAAAGAATCCAAAAATAATGAGGATAGTATAAGCAGCCTCTGGGACAACTTCAGGAGGTCCAGCACTCACATTATAAGGGTGCCGGTAGGAGAAGAGAAAGAACAAGACACTGGAAATCTATTTGAAAAAAATAATGAAAAAAAACTTCCTTAATTTGGTGAAGAAAATAAACATGACAATCCAGGAAGCACAAAGAGTCCCGAACAAGATGGATGCAAAGAGGCCCACTCCAAGTCACATGATAATTAAAATGCCAAAGGTGAAAGATAAAGAGAGAATCCTTTTAAGTATATTTTACTAATTATGTTGTTACAGTAGTTCCAATTTTTTTCCCCTTTGCTCCCCTCTTCCCAGTACTCCACTTCCCTCCAGCAATCCCACCCCTTTTAGTTCATGTCCATGGGTTGAGCATATATGTTCTTTGGCTTCACTGTTTCCTATATTATTCTTAACTTCCCCCTGTCTAATTTGTACCAGCCAATTATGCTTCTTAATCCCTGCACCATTTACCCATTTCTCCCCCTTCCACTCCTGCTGATAACCCTCCAAATGATCCCCATACCTATGATTCTGTTTCTATTCTGGTTTGCTTAGTTAAATTTTGTTCTTATTTTTTAGATTCAGTTGTTGATAGTTGTGAGTTTGTTGTCATTTTAATGTTCATCATTTTGATCTTCTTTTTCCTAAGTAACTCCCTTTGATATTTCATATAATAGTTGCTTGGTGATGATGAACTCCTTTAGCTTTACCTTGTCTAGGAGGCACTTTATCTGCCCTTCCATTCTAAATGATAGCTTTGCTGGATAGAGTAATCTTGGTTGTAAGGTCTTGCTTTTCACACCTTTAATACTTCTTGATAGTCCCTTCTCGACTGGAAAATTTCTTTTGAGAAATTAGCTGATGGTCTCATAGGCACCCTTTTATTGGAAACTCTTTGCTTTTCTGTTGCTTCTTTTAACATTCTCTCTTTATCTTTCATCTTTGGAATTTTAATTATGATGTGTCTTGGTGTGGTTCTCTTTGGGTCTAGCTTGCTTGGGACTCTCTATAGTTCCTGGACTCATATGTCTATTTCCTTCACCAAATCTGGGGAGTTTTCCTTCATTATTTCTCACAACGGTTTTCAGTTTCTTTTTTTTTTTTTTTTGGTGTATTATTATGTTGCTACAATAGTTCCAAATTTTCCCCCTTTGCTCCCCTCCAACCAGTACCCCCTTCCCCTAGAAATCCCACCCCTCTTAGTTCATGACCATAGGTCATGCATACAAGTTATTTGGCTTCATCATTTCCTGTATTCTTCTTTTTTTTAATTAATCAATTTTTATAACAAAAAAAAAATAAACAATTCCCACCTCTCAGACTTAACACCCTTTATAATCTTATAACGAACTATGGTCAAAGGTCTCGTGCTCCTCTAGCTGCTTCAAGCTGGACATGGCCGTCATCGTATGACCCTTGGGTCCAGAAAACCCTAATAAGAGTGGGGGTGTGGAGGGGAGAGTGGCCTTCCCACATGGGGAAGGATCTTTCAGACTCCAGGTCAGTTGGCTGTGTCTGGACCACAGCATGCTTGGTTTAACAGGCTGGAATTCTTGTTGTATTCTGGGGGCAACAGATTTGGCAACAGGGTTAAAAGGCATCATTCAACCCATAACCACTAGATGACAAAGGCAGGGATTAATTTTTCACTGTCCCATATTAGGGGGGGGGGAAAGGCTCTTTGGAGAAGGTGTGCAAGGCACGTCACACCTGTCCAAAACCCTTTTGCCAAATATACTTAGTTTGGGCTTAGGGAAATATTTTAGGTCTCCCCCCTCTCAGACCTCTGGGCCCTTTCTGTCCAAGCCTTTAGGCCGTATGAAAACAGAACACACATGTTAATTTTCACAACATAACCCACAAACCACTTTGTATATCTGCAAGACTCTCTTATTGGAAAGACATCCAGTTGCAAGGCACTTGATATTCTTCTTGCCTGGAAATAAAGTATCTTTGATGATGTCACAAACCTAGCTTAACTTTCAAATGAAAACAAACTTTAAATGAAAATAAACTTTAAAGACAGTTAGCTGCACTACTTTATAGTCTACCACTGAGCATTGTCATTTTCTTTGAATTGCAATTTTTCTCCTTAAGATTACCCTCCTTGTCATTAAAGGGACTGCATTAAGTCCGTTTTTAATTTATCCTGTTCATTTGCATAAACACAACAAGAGCAGGAAATGATAACTTATGATCTTTACATCTGCTTTTCTGGAACTTAAACAAGGAACCTTTAGAGTGACTTTCAGCCTGCCATTCAGGGCACTGCTTTAACGTCCCTTCTAGCCATCTTTCAGGGGAGCAACCTTTGTTCCTTTCCTTGAAAGACTGCCATGGACCACACAACCAACCAGGTACAAGGCCTTTGTTCTCGTGAGCTTTTATTACCTTCGAAAGTCAAACCCAGTTCCTCAGGGATTTTTGGTAACAATCAGAGCTCAAGTATGTCTCCTTTAGGCATGACATTCCAGTCAAAGTCATGGTCAACAAAACCTCTATCAAGGAGAAACAAGATGGCGGAGGAGTAAGTGGAAGCTACACTAACTTCCTCCCAGAACTAGTCTGGATTTACAATGTAATTTTGGAGAAATCATCTGGAATAACCAACCGAACATCAGCTGGAGAGAAATCTTATAACCACGGAGAGACAGAAAAGGCCGCTACATCACAACGTGACCGGTAGGGAGTGCAGAGACGCAGAAGGGGCTGGCTGACGTCACATGGGTAGCAGCTGAAGGGACTGAGAAACAGCTCAGCAGCCAGAGATTTCCCCTGAGAAAGGCAGGGTCTAAACCCCCAGCTGAGCTTCCCAGCGTACAGCAACAGAGTGGAAAGTAAAATAATATCCAGCTGAGAAAAGCAAAAAGCCACAGAATTTCTTGCTAGCCGGAGAGAAACAGCTGGAGAAAAAGAGCTCTTAAGCGGATCACATATGAAAATATTCTGCCCCCACTTACCCTGGGCACAAGCAGAGGGAAGACAGAGAGGACAGGAAATGCTTGGGGAGAGTTTGGTGTGGTGGCTTTGAGGGAAGAGGTGGGGAAACGGCCGGCCAGGTCCCAGTGCTGACTCATCCCCAGTGCTGCAGGCAGACCATTCCCGGCCAAGTGGCGTCAGCCTGAGGGGAAGCAAAAGCCCTGCCTACAGGAATTAAGCTGTCACACCCACGGTCCTTAAGCCTGACGGCTAATCACAGATTGAATAGATTAACAACTAAAGGAGTCAGACAAAGGCAGTAGATCCCTGGAAGTCTCCAACAGGCTGCCTAGGCCCAGACTAGTACATGATCTGACGCCACCAGGGGCAGATCCAGGAAGTACAGCTCATTCTAGGAAGCACCAACAAACAATAGGAATCACAGAAATGGGGAGACAGAGAAACAACCCCCCATCGAAAGGAAAGGTAGAGTCCCCAGAAAGAGTGCTAAATGAAATAGAGGGGAGCAAACTATCAGATATGGAATTGAAAGCATGGATTATGGAGACGCTCAATGAGCTCAGTGGAAACTACAAAGAACTCCAGAAAAACTACAGTGAACTCCAGAAGAACTATAAGGAACTTACTGAGAATTATACCAGCATCAAAAAGGACATGGAAGCTATCAATAACAGCCAGGAGGAAATGAAGAATACGATCTCTGAATTGAAGAACACAGTAGAAGGAATTAAAAACAGGCTAGAGGAAGCAGAAGATCGGATCAGCGAGCTGGAGGACAATGTAGACAAAAACTCACAGACAGTGCAACGAAATGAAAAAAGACTGAACAAGACTGAAGAGGCTCTAAGACAGCTGCAGGACAACATGAAATGTAATAATATCCGTATCATAGGAATTCCAGAGGAGAAGAAGAAGAGCAAGGGATAGAAAACCTCTTTGAAAAACTAATGACAGAAAACTTCCCTAACATGAAGAGAGAAAGAATCATGCAAGTCCAGGAAGCACAGAGGGTCCCAATGAAGATGAACCCCAACAGGCCCACTTCAAGACACATCATAATTAAAATGCCAACATTCAAAGACAAAGAGAGAATCCTAAAAGCAGCAAGAGAGAAACAACTAATAACATACAAGGGAGCTCCAATAAGGCTATCATCAGATTTCTCAGCAGAAACACTACAAGCCAGAAGGGAATGCAAAATATATTCCAAGTAATGAAAAACAAAGGCCTACAACCAAGAATACTCTACCCAGCAAGGCTCTCATTCAAAATGGAAGGTGAAATAAGGAGTTTCCAAGACAAAAGAAGGCTAAAAGAATACATCTTCACCAAACCAGCATTGCAAGAGATGCTAAAGGGTCTGCTTTAAGAAGATGAAGAAACAGAGAGAGACAGAGAGGAACACGAGTACAAAGGAGGAAAATGACAATGGATAAGTACTGAAAGAAAGAAGGAACTTCTACCATTTGCAACAACATGATTGGAACTAGAGAGAATTATGCTTAGCGAAATAAGCCAGGCAACAAAAGAAAATTACCTTATGCTATCACCTGTTACAGGAAACTAATGAACAACACAAACAAATGAGCAAAATTGAACCAGAGGTATGTAAACAAGGAATAAACTAACAGTAACAAAGGGGGAGATGGGAGGGAGAGAAGTGGTAAGAAGGGGAAGGGTCTAGTCAAAGAACATGTATAAATGACCCATGGACATGGACAACTGGGTGGAGACTGAATGTGGAAGAAGGGGGGGCAGGGTGCAGGGAAGCAAGAGGGGGAAAAAAGTGAGACAACTGTAATGGAAAAACAAACAGAAACATTTTTAGTGGGGGGAAAAAGAAAAATATAAAGAATAGAAATGCAAGTTCAGTGAATATTAGAAGGACAAGGATTTTCCTTCACACTGTATATATTTTCTCCCTATCTGATCCCTCCAGAATTTGGCATTCTAAAGAAGTAATGACCTAAGTTTCTTTGCATAAAACTAATAAGACCAGTTGTTAATAGAGTTTTTTTTTTTTTTTTTTTTTTTTTTTTTTTAACTAAGACTTTGAATGGAATGTCATGCCTAAAGGAGACATGCTTGGGCTTTGGTTGTTACCAAAAAGCCCTGAGCAACTGGGACTGACTTTCAAAGGTAATAAAAGTCCATGAGATAAAAGGCCTGGTACCTTGGATGGATGAGCGGTCCATAGCAATCTTTCCAGGGAAGGAATGAAGGTTGTTTTCCTGAAAGATGGCTAGAAGTGACCTTAAGGCACAATGGAAAACCAGAAAGACTTGGAAAAGACAGGTGTGTACAGGCAAGGCTAAATTCCAGGTAAGTGGCTCAGCTTCTGTGCCCTGAAGGGCAGACTGAAGGTCACCCTAAATGTTCCTTGCGTAAGTTCCAGCAAAGCCGAACTAAAGATCATAAGTGATCATTTGCTGCTCTTGTTGTGTCTATGCAAATGAACAGGATAAATTAAAAATGAACTTAATGCAGTCCCTTTAATGACAAGGAGGGTAATCTTAGGGAGAAAAATCACGATTCAAGGAAGATCACAATGCCCGGTGGTAGACTATAAAGTAGTGCAGCTAACCGTCTTTAAAGTTTCTTTTCATTTAAAATTTGTTTTCATTTGAAAGTTAAACTATGTCTGTGGCATTATCAAAGATGTTTAATTTACAGGCAAGAAGAATGTCAAATGCCTTGCAACTGGATATCTTTCCAATAAGACAGTCCTAGAGATTTAGAGACTTGTATGTGGGTTATGTTACATAAATTAACATGTGTTTTCTGTTTTCAAAGGGCATAAGCCTACGATCTCATTACCTGAGTGATTGTATGTATAGGCCTCACTTAATCCTGTCTGCATCGCTGCCTCCTGAGACTCAATGGTTTGGCTGAACTAAGTGGCTGGGTTGGTGAAGAATGGGGTGGTCTGTGGGCTTCACTTTAAAACTGGTTTCTCTTTTCTATCCTAATGGCTTGGACAGAAAGAGCCCAGAGGCCTGAGAGGGGGAAAACCTAAAATATTTCCCTCAGTCCAAACTAAGTATAATGAGCAAAAGGGGTTTGGATAGGTGAGATGTACCTGGCATACCTTCCTCCAAAGAAGCCCTTCTTTTCCCTAATGTGGGACATTGAAAAATTAATACCTGTCTTTTGTCATATAGTGGTTACAGATTGAATGATGTCCTTTAACCCTGTTGCCCCCAGAATACAACAAGGATGCCAGCCTGTTAAACCAAGCATGCCGTTGTCCAGGGACAGACAACCAACCTGGAGTCTGCACGATCCTTCCCCTTGTGGGAAGGCCACCCTCCCCTCCACACCCCCACTCTTATTAGGCATTTCTTGACCCAAGGATAGGTAGGACAACGACCATGTCCAGCTTGAAGCAGCTATAGGAGCTCAAGACCTTCGTCCATTGTCCTTTATAAGATTGTAAAGGGTCTTAAGTCTGAGAGGAAGGGATTGTTATTTTTTATTGTTAAAATATTTAACTAATTAATTAATTATTTTAAAAAAATAGAAGAAGAATATATGAAAGGGTGAGGCAGGAGAGCTTGTATGTACGACCCATGGGCATGGACTTGGGGAGGGGATTGTTGGGGAAGGGGGTTGCTGGGCGGAGAGGAGCAAAGGGGAAAAAATTGGAACTATTGTAACAATATAATCAATAAAATATACTTAAAAAAACCCTCTATCAATAACTTATCTTATTAGTTTTATACAAAGAACCTTATGTCATTGCTTACTTCTTCAGAATGCCAAATTCTGGAGGGATCAGGTAGAGAGAAAAATATACAGTGAAGGAAAATTCTTGTCCTGCTAATTATTCACTAAAATTGCATTTTCATACTTTACTTTTTTTTTTTTTTTTGTTCGCTGTCCTACATGTGAAGGGTTTTTTTTGAGGGGTTTGCTGGCTCAATTATTAATTTATTTTGCTTTCATTTTTCCCCCCACTAAAAATTTTGTTTGTTTTCCTATTACAGCTTTCCCACTTTTCTCCCTGTTGCTTCCCCACGCCCTGCCCACCCCTTCTCCCACAGTCAGTCTCCACCCAGCTGTACATGTCCATGGGTCATTTATACATGTTCTTTGTCTAGACTTTTCCCCTTCTTACCCATTTCTCTCCCTTCCCCCTCCCCCCTTGTCACTGATAGTCTACTCCTTGTTTACATACCTCTGGTTCAATTTTCCTCATTTTTTAATGTTGATCCTTAGTCTCCCATAATAGGTGCTAGCATAAGGTATTTTTCTTTCATTGCCTGGCTTATTTCACTAAGCATAATTCTCTCCAGGTCCATCTATGTTGTTGCAAATGGTGAAGTCCCTTCTTTCTTTCTGCTACATAATACTCCATTGTGTCAATGTACCATAGTTTTTTGATCCACTCATCTACAGATGGACACTCAGGTTTTCTCCAGCACTTGACTGTTGTAAATAGTGCTGCTATGAAGATACAGGTGCATACGTTCTTTTGAATTTGTGTTTCAGGATTCCTCGGATATAATTCTAGCAATGGAATTGCTGGTTCAAAGGGCAGTTCCATTTTTTGTTTTTTTGTTTTTTTGAGGAAATTCCGTACTGTTTTCCATAGTGGCTGCACCAGTCTGCATTCCCACCAGCAGTGCACCAGTGTTCCCTTTTCTCCGCATCATCACCAGCACATGTTTGTTTGTTGATGATGGTCATTCTGACTGCTGTGAGGTGGTATCTCATTGTGGTTTTTATTTGCATCTCTCTGATAGCTAGTGATGTTGAGCATTTTTTCATATGCCTTTGGACCCACTGTATGTCCTCTTTGGAGAAGTGTTTGTCCAGGTCCTTTGCCCATTTTTTAATTGGGTTGTCTGTCTTCTTGGTGTTGAGTCATATAACTTCTTTATATATTTTGGAGATCAATCAGTTGTCTGAAGTATCATTGGCAAATACATTTTCCCATATGGTTGGTACTCTTTTCATCTTGCTAATGTTTTCTTTTGTTGAGCAGAAATTCTTTAGCTTGATGTAGTCCCATTTGTTTATTCTTTCCTTTATTTCCCTTGCCCTAGGAGATATATCAGTGAAAATATTGCTACGTGGAATATCTAAAATTTTCCTGCCTATGTTTTCCTCTAGGATTTTTATGTTGCCATGGCTTACATTTAAATATTTGAATCATTTTGAGTTTATTCTGATGTATGGTGTAAGTTGGTGGTCTAGTTTCATGTTTTTGCATGTCCCTGTCCAGTTCTCCCAGCACATTTTGTTGAAGAGGCTTTTTTCACTCCGTTTTATGTTCCTTCCCCTTTCGTAGAATATTAGTTGACCATATAGACCTGGGTTTATTTCTGGGCTCTCTATTCTGTTCCATTGATTTATATGTCTTTTCTTATGCCATTATCAGACTGTTTTGATTACTGTGGCCTTGTAGTATAGTTTGGTATCAGGTATTGTGATTTCTCCTACTGTGTTCTTCCTCAAGATTGCTGTGGCTATTCAGAGTCTTCTTTGGTTTCATATAAATTTTTGAAGTATATGTTCTAGGTCTGTGAAATATGTTGCTGGTATTTTAATAGGGATTGCATTGAATCTATAAATTGCTTTGGGTAGTATGGACACTTTAATGATGTTGATTCTTCCCATCCATAAACATGGTATATGCTTCCATTTATTTGTATCTTCCTTAATTTCTTTCTTCAGTGTTATGTAGTTTTCTGAGTACAGGTCTTTTACCTCCTTGGTTATGTTAATTCCTAGGTACTTTATTTTTCTTCTTGCTATAGTAAATGAGATTTTTTTCTAGTTTCTGTCTCTGATATTTTATTATTTGTGAACAGAAATGCCTTCAAATTATGAAAATTGACTTTGTACGCTGCTATTTTGCCAAATTCACTTATTAGGCTGAGTAGTTTTTTTGTGGAGTCTATAGGGTTTTCTATGTACACTATCATGTCGTCTGCAAATAATGACAGTTTTACTTCCTCTTTTCCAATTTGGATGCCTCTTATTTCTCTTTCTTGTCTGATTACTGTGGCTAGAACTTGCAAGACTGTGTTGAATAGGAGTGGAAAGAGTGGCATCCTTGTCTTGTTCCTCACCTCAGGGGGAATGATTTCAGTTTTTGCCCATTGAGTATGATGTTGACTTCAGGTTTCCCATATATGGCCTTTATTATGCTGAGGTATGCTCCCTCTATTTCCATTTTGCTCAGTGTTTTTATCATAAATGGGTGTTGTACTTTATCAAATGCTTTTTCTGCATCTATTGATATAATCATGTGCTTTTGTCTTTCATTTTGTTTATGCGGTGTATTACATTTATTGATTTGTGAATATGAAACCATCCTTGCATCCCTGGGATGAATCTTACTTGATCGTGGTGTATGATCTTTCTAATGTGTTCCTGGATCTGGTTTGCCAATATTTTGTTGAGGATTTTAGCATCTATGTTCATCAGCGATATTGGCTTGTGGTTTTTTTCTTTGCTGTGTCTTGACCTGGTTTTGGAATTAGGTTAATACTGGCTTCATAGAACAAGTTTGGGACCTTCCCTCTTCTTGGACTTTTCGGAATAGTCTTGAAGGATAGGAGTTAGTTCTTTCCTAAATGTTTTATAAAATTCACCTGTGAATCCATCTAGTCTAGGGCTTTGTGTGCTGGCAGTTTTTTTATTATTATTATTACTGCTTCAATTTCACTAGTTGTTATTGGTTGGTTCAGGCTTCCTGGCTCTTCTTGATGCAGTTTTGGAAGATTATATGTTTCTTCAAATTTGTCCATTTCATCTAGGTTGTCACATTTCTTGTGATAAAGTTGTTCGTAATAATTTCTTACAATCTTTTGTATGTCTGTGGTATGGGTTGTGACTTCTCCGCTTCCATTTCTATTTGTATTTATTTGGGTCCTCTGTCTTTTTTTCTTGATGAGACTGGTTAAAGGGTTGTCAATTTTTTTTTATCTTTTCAGAGAACCAAGTTCTTCTTTTGTTGATCTTTTGAATTGTTAATTTAGTCTCTATGTCATTTAATTCTGCTCTGATAGTTTTAAATTTCTTGCTCTTCCTCTTTTCCTTCTGGCACTTCTATGGTTTGGGTTTTGGCATGTTTAAATTTGTTGCAAAGTTTCCTAAGCCTGTCTTCATTTTGAAAAATTCTTGTTTTCTCATTTTGTACTGGTTGACTGTTGTTTTCCTCCGCATGTTCCAAGTCATTTATTTGAATTCCAATTTTCTTCCCTTCACCATTGGTTTTTTGTGAATTTTTCTTCATTTCATTTAGCATAGCTTTCACTTCTTCCCTTATGAGTTTGCCATACTTAAGCATATCTGTGAGGCCTGTGATTATCTTAATCACCAGTGTTTTGAACTCTGCATCTGTTAAGTTGTCTATCTCCTCATTTGTTAGTCTGGCTATCTCCTTGTCACTTAGTTCTTTTACTGGAACCTTGATCCATTTCTCCTTTTGGGCAATACTTTTCTGCCTCCTCACCTTGACAGGCTCCTCTGTTTGCCTCCGTGTCTTAGGTAGGGCTATCACTCCTGTTACATCATAAGAGGTGGAGCCTTAGGCTTTCTTGTCAATAGAGGGTGACCTGTTTCACATGTTGTAGCACTGTATGTGGGGGAGGGGTCTGAAAGGGAACAATGTCACTTGCTCGGCACTCGCCCATTTTCCAGACACTTCTCCCACTTTTTATGGGACTGGCGCCTCTCTAGTTGTTGCCTTGGCTGTTATCTCCAGAGTTGGTGTGTATGCAGACATTCTAGGACCATGGAGGTCCTTTAAACAAGTGGACTCTGCTGACAGACCAGCAGTTTCCTCCTCCGCCCCAATCCCCACTGGTTTTCACAGTCAGAAGCAATGAGGCTTAATTTTCCCTGGTACTGGGACCATGAGCTTTGCGGTCTCAGGAGCTGGGAGCGACCCCCAGGTGTTCCTCCCCACTTTTAAAACATGTGACTATGCTTTCTGCCAACTTGCCATTTCCACAGCTCCCGCCGTCAGCATACCACATTCTCTCCACCCTGGCTCCGCCCCTCCTACCTGTCTGGGCGTGTATTTCTTCTTTATATTTTTATTTGTTGGACTTCCATACAGCTAGTTTTCCTGGACCTTCTGGTTGTCTTCTGTTTTGAGGTAGTTGTTTTCCTTCTTAGTTGTGGAGGGAGATGCAGTGTGTCTCTCTACGCCTCCATCTTGGCCAGAAGTCCCTAAAGAGATAATCTTAAAAGCAGCAAAAGTAAAGAAGTTAGTTACCTAAGGAGAGTTTCCATAAGACTGTCAGCTGATCTCTTAAAAGAAACTTTGCAGGCTAGAAGGGATTGGCAAGAAATATTCAAAGTCATGAAAAGCAGGGTTTTACAGCCATGATTGCTCTATCCGGCAAAGCTGTCATTTAGAATGGAAGGGCAGACAAAGAGCTTCCCAGACAAGGAAAAACTAAAGGAGTTTATCATCACCAAACCATTATTATATGAAATGATAAAGGGACTTACTTAAGAAAAAGAAAAAGATCAAAACTATGAACAATAAAATGGCAAAAATACGTATCTCTCAACAATTGAATCTAAAAACAAACCAAGCAAACCAGAACAGAGACTGAATCATGGATATGGAGTGCATTTTCATGGTTTCCAGAAGGGAGAGGGTTGTGGGGAAATGGGTGAAGAAGTGAGGGAATTAAGGAGTGCAAATAGATAGTTACAGTATAGCCATGGAGATATAAAATACAATATAGGTAATGTAGCAGTCATGGACATGACCCATGGGCATGAAAAATGGTGCAGAGATTGCCTGAGGGAGTAAGGTGTGCTGGGCAGATGGGGCAAAGGGGGAAAGATCAGGACAACTGCAATAGCATAATCAATAAAATATAATAAAAAATCCTTCATGTATATGTTTGTTGTCAATCTTTTAAGTTAGAGACTTAAACCATAGTTGATTATCCATCATGTCCCCTGAATTATTTTCTGTCCATTTCTCTTCTTTCATTACATTCTGTTGGTTTTTAGTCTCATATGTGGGTATTACCACCACACTCAATCTTACCTGTCCCCCAGACGTACAGTATCATTTATTTGGTGTGTATATTTTAAGATCCTTTTCTCTGTGTTTACATACATGTGTAAACAACTCACATTTCATTCTACATTATGTTGAAGTTCTTGTCATGTACATAGAGGCTTAGTTAATTTACATAAATTGCTGCATAGTGTACCATGTTTTGATATATCTCAATTTATGTAATCACTTCCTTATTAATAGATATTTAGGTTGTTTCTAATATTTCACTATTGCAAACAATGCTTTAGTGAAAGTCTTAGTATATTACTCCTTGTGTAATTGACTAAGGGTTTCTCTAGGAGAGATATTCAGAATGGAATCACTGTGTCATACTGAATGTCCTCATTTTTTCATTGTAATAAGTACCGCAAAATTGAACTCCTAAGTGACTTTTCCAAATTTAAATTCCACTAAAGTGTATGACTGTGTATATTTCCTTCATCACTTGCAAATATTTTGAAAATTTTTTATTGTGAAACTTTTCAAACATAAAAAAGTAATAATATAATGAATAGCTATATAATTATACTTAGATTCAATAATTGTTAGCATTCTCCATGCTGTTTTATCTATATTTATGTATCATCTATTTTGCTGAGCCATTTCTTTTTAAAATTTAACCAATGTATCTTGAAATATTTAGTAATTCTTAAAACTATTTCTGAATAATTTCAATGTAAGTTGTAAGTATCAGTATTCTTGACCCTTAAATAGTTAGCAAGCATCTCCTAAAAATAAGGACATTTTTTTCTACATACATGCAATTTATTTTTACACATCTTATCACATCTATGAAAAATAAGAATAATTTTCTATACCTTATATTATTTAATATCCAGTTCACATTCAAATGTCTCTTTAAGTGTCTCAAAACTGTCTTTTACAATCTTTTATTTTGGAAACCAGATTCCAGTCAAGATAAATTAATTGTATTTTTAGGGAACTATAATTCAAATACCAAAAATTCACCATTTTAAATAGAGCAATTCAACGTTTTTTTAGTAAAGTCACTGGGTTGTGCAACTATCACCACTATTTTTCTCCAGAACATTTTTGTCACCCCCAAAACAAACCCTGTTCCTGTTAGCAGTCACTTCTCATTCCTCCTAATGAAAATTCCTTGCAACCAATAACCTTTCTGTCTCTGTAGATTTGCCTGTTCTAGATATTTCATATAAATGGAATTATACAATATGTGACCTTTCATGTCTGGCTTCTTTTACTTAGCCATGATGCGCTCAGGATGCATACACGTTATAGCATGTATGAGTACTTTTTTCCTTTTTATGGCTGAATAATATCCATTACGTGAATATTCCACATTTTGTTTACCTCTCTGTTGATGGACATTTAGGTTATTTCCACTTTTGGACTTTCATATATAATGATTCTATGAAAATTTTTATATAAATTTTTATGTGGGTATATGTTTTTATTTCTCTTGAGTATATAACTAGGAGTGGAGTTTTTGGGTCATATGATAAGTCAATGTTTAATATTTCTAGGTTTAAACTTTTCTACAGTGAGAGACCATTTTTACATTACCATCAGTAATGTATGAGGGTTCTAAATTCTCTAAATATTTACCAACATTTGTTATTTTCCTTTTAAAAAATATTATAGCCATCCTAGTGGACATGAGGTGGTAGTATCTAATTGTGGGTTTGATTTGCATTCACTAATAATATTGAGCAGTTTTATGCATCTTCTCATCCTTTGTATATCTCCTTTGAAGAAATGTCCATTTAAATCTTTTACCATGTTAATGGATGTTCTTTATATTATTGAGTTGTAAGAGTTCCTTGTGTATTCTAGATAGATACAAGTACCTCATCAAATACACGACTTACAAATATTTTCTCCTATTCTGTGGGTTGTCTTTTCATTTCTTTGATAATGTTTTTTGATACATAAAAGCTTTCTAAAATTTTTATGATGTCCAATTTATCTAATTTCCCCTTTGGTTGCATACTTTTGGTGTCATATCTAAAAAATATATTGCTTAGTTAAAACACACAAATATTAACCCCTGTGTTTCCTTCTAAGAGTTTCATAGTTTTAGCTCTTATATTTAGGTCTTTGAACCATCTTTTAGTTAAGTTTTGTATATGATGTAATGTGGGGGTCAAAATGGATTCTTCTGCATGTAAATATCTGGTAGTCCGGTGACAGTTTGTTTAAGAGACTGTTATTTTCTCTTTATATTGTCTGGAATCTCAGTTCTATTCTATTGATCTATGTCTTGATTACTGTGATTGTTATTGTTTTAGAACTGATAAGTGTGTGAATTTCTCATCCCAGCTTCATTTCTCTTTTGCAAGTTGTTTTAGCTTTTCTGGGTCCCTTTTATTTTTTATTACTTTTAGGATCAGCCCTGGCTGGTTGGCTCAGTGCATTGAGCATGGGCCTGCAAACCAAAGGGTCACCAGTTTGATTCCCAGTCAGGGCACAGGCCTGGGTTGCAGGCCAGGTCTCCAGTTGGGGGCGCGTGAGAGGCAAGCACACATTGATGTTTCTCTCCCTCTCTTTCTCCCTTCCTTCCCCTTTCTCTAAAAATAAATAAATAAAATCTTTAAAAATTTTTTAGTATCAGTTTGTCCCTTTCTGCAGAAAAAGTTTATTGCATTGAATCTATAGATCAATATAGGGAGTGTTGACATTTTAATAATATTGTCTTTCAATCCATGAACATAGGATGTCTTTGTATTTATTTCAGTCTTAATTTTTATCAACAATTTTATTGTTTCTACAGTACAACTTTTGCACTCCTTTGGTTAATGTCTTTCCTAAGTATTTTACTCTTTTTAATACTATTGTAAATAACAATTATTTCTTGCATAATTTTATATTGGTCTTATATCCTGCAACCTCACTGAATTCATTTCTTTGTTTTAATGTTTTTTTAGTTTTTTAGTGGATCCCTTAGGATTTCCTTTATGTAAGGTCATGCCATTTGTGAATAGAAAGTTTTTAATTCTTCCTTTGCAATATAGATACCATTTATTTCTTTTTCTGGCCTAATTTCTCTGGCCAGAACCTTGAATATAATATCGAATAGGAATGGTGAAAGTCAACATTTGTTTCTTATGATCTTAGGGTGAAAATGTTATTCTTTCATTATTAAGTGTGATGTTAGCTATGGGTTTTCATAGACGCCCTTTATCAGGTTGAAGAAGTTTCCCTTTATTTATAGTTTGTTGAGTATTTTTATTGTGAAGGAATGCCGAGTTTTGTCAGATGCTTTTTCTGTATCTTTTGAGATGATCATGTATGCCTTCCCCCTTTATTCTACTAATATGGTGTGTCACAATGATTTTTATATGTTAAAAATTACCACATGTTAAATAATCTAATCTTGTGTTTTTGGAATAAATTCCATTCGGGCAAGGTGTATTATCCTTTTTATATGCTGCTGGCTTTTATTTGCTATAACTGTGTTTATGATCTTTGCTTCAATGTTTGTAAAGGTTATTGGTCTAATTTTCTAGTGATGTATTTGTCTCATTTTGGTATCAAAATGATATACTGACCTCATAGAAGGCATTAGGAAATGTGACTTCCTTTTCTAACTTTAAAAGAATTTGTGAATGTTAGTGTTAATTATTCTTTAAACATTTTGTTGAATCACCAGTGAAATTTTCTTGTCCTGGGTTTTTTTTTGTAGAAATGTTTGATTATTTGATTATTAACTCAACCTTTTTATATAGATCTATTCAGATTTTAAATTTTATTTTCTTGTCACTTTGGTCATTCATACAACCTTGGCTTTTTGTTATGTCTTTTTAGGTACTTTTATTTTAGAACTATACTCCCACTTTTTCTCCCTTCATGACATTGACTTATAAAGACCACAAGTGTACATAGTGTCAAATTTTGTATTTGTCTGATTGTTTCATCATGGTGTCATTTAACATGTTCTTTTTTATCTTATATTTCTTGTAACCTGGAAGTTAAATCTCAGGGCTTGAGAAGTGTCAGGTTAAACATTTTTTTTGACAATATCAATGTTTTAAAAAACTGACACTTTTACAATCTGATAAAAATAGGATCTCATTGCTAATTACTAGGAAGATTGGATATATTTTCAGATTTACTGGCCAATATGGTTTGTTATTCTGTGAACTGCTTGTGATTATTCTTTGTCCATTTTGCTACTGTTTTGATCACCTTTGTCTTGTTGACTTGTAGGCACTTATTATATATTCTAGGTGAAGATTATATCCTTATTTTTCAGTTAGATTCCTAATATGTCTAAAATTCATTTTTCCAAATGATGTATTTGAGGTATGTTGTTTATTTAAACTGATAACCAATTATCCAGATGCAATGTTTTGAATAATCAGACTTTTCATTGATTTGAGGTACCAATTTTATCATATACTAAATTTCCATATATACATGAATCATTATGCCTTATTGACTTATTTTTGTCAAGTCCTATGCAAGTACATTTTTTATTACTCAAATGAATCATATTCTTTGATATCTATCAATACAAGTATGTTTTCTTATTTCTTTCTTAAATTATTTTGGTTCTTTTTGCATATTTAGCTCCACCTCAAGTTTTAGAATCAACTAGTCAAATTTTAAGATTTAGATTGACATTGTGTTGACCTTATAAGATTATTTTTGTGAAAATATATATCCTAAACATCATGTCTTCCATGCATATGCAGGCCTTCTTCTGTGTTGTTCAGTAAATTTTTAGTTTTATGCATAAAATTTTTTTACCAATTTTTGGGTCAGATTTATTTCTGTATTTCAGAGCCTTTTGTTGCTATCAGAAATGTGATTTTTTTTCTAGTATATTTTCCAATTTTTTTCTGGTATATAGAAAACTATTAATTTTTGCCTGTGACCCAAATACCTAATAAACTTTTTTAAGTATTATAATCTTTAAATAGTTTGTCACTTTGTTTAAAACCTAATTTCTTTTTATATCTTATTGCATTGGCTAGGCTATCTATTACCATATAGAATAATGGTTTTTAATGATTATTCTTTTTTTCTTTTTCATTTCAATGAAAATGCTTCTAAATTTTCACCATTAAAGCATGCTTTAGTAGATAAGTTTTAACAAGGTAAAACTTTTTAAAAATTTGCTAAAAGATTTGTGAAATTATGGATGTATGTTGTACTCAGTGTAGCTCAAATCTTGAGACCAAGTAGAATCTTTTCTTAGAAAAAGAATACATAGGCAGCATGGATTCTTGGGCTGTGGAGCCTTGGCTTGGCTTGAACTGAACTATGGGTGGATGGACCCTGCAAATTGACCTAGCCAGACATCTGTGGAATCTCCTAGAAATAAAATATTCTCAGAGGGAGGGCTCTATACATTCCATACAAACTCAACAAGAAACGATCTTACTTAGGGGAAGAAAGGTAGAAAAATCTGCCCTGGAGGGGTCCAGACCCATCAGATTGCTACTGCACACCCTGTTACTTGCCTGCCTACCTTAGAGTATCAAGCCAATTGGGATAAGAAGAGAAAAGAGGAGTGTGATTTGTTATACCTCCATCAAACTGTAAAGCCTGTGGGTTAGGATATTACCTCATACTGTTCACTGTGACATGGGATAGCTTTAGCTCCTACTACCCAAAAAATATTCTTGCTTCTTAACCTAGCTTGGAAAAACTGGTGACTGAAGTCAAATGCCTAACAAGTGCTTTACTCACACTTTGGGGGTAATACCTGGAAAGCAAAATTGAACACTTTTGGGAAATACTTCTCTCGCTCACATTTTTGGAAAATACCTGGAAAGCAGAATTGAACAAAGTATTTTTCAGTCAGGCCATGGTCATGTGGAAAAAGGTAGCTGTCCATAGACCTGGATTCTAATATTAGCTCTTTTCCCCACTTGTTATATGAGATGGAAGAAATCACTTAATTTCTCCCTGCCTCAGTTTCCTTTTGCCAGCTGAAGATAAAAATGTCTAATTCAGAAGTGACTGTGATGATTAGAGATATGAATAAAATGCTTAGCAAAGAATACAGCAATATTTAGTGTTTATAAAATATTATTTGTCAGAATGAAATACTGAATAAAGTCAGTGTGAAAAACCTCAGAGTGAAAAGTAAGAGATACTATTTTATTTTATATCCATCCTTCTTTTTTTTGTTGTTATCATTGTATTTCTTTAATAAGGAAAGCCATATAAAAACTGACCTTTGAAGCCTGACAACTCTTTCCACCTCTCATTAACTACTACTATGCTCCTTGCTGTTTGCTATGTTAATCTATGACATTGTATGGCCAAAGACCTCCATAATTCATGTCTTGGCTATTCAGCTGTCCTTTCAATCCCTTCCACAATGTGAAACAGAATTGTTTTCTCCAGATGGCCTCCATTTCCTCTTAACAAGCATCCAACAGTGTTCTGATTTCCTATAACAATATTAACATATTTCTTCTCCCTTTCACTTCCATTAAACTAAGCATTTCTATTAATATTTCCTTATGTGGTGGTAACATTATTCTAATTCTAAAGCTTTCCTTTTTTTTTTTTTTGGTTTTTCAATTACAGTTGTCCCATTTTTCCCCCATTTCTCTCCCCCACCCAGCCCACCCCGTCTCCCGCAATCATATCCCTCCCTGTTGTCCAAATCCATGAGTCATTTATACACGTTCTTTGAATAAACCCTTCCCTTACTCATCCCCTTTCTCTCCCTCCTCCCTCCCCCCTATTGACTGCTTTTCTGCTCTTTGTTCTATTCAGTTCGTTTGTTTGTGTTGTTGTTTAGTTTCCTGTATTAGGTGATATCATGTGGTATTTTTCTTTCTTTGCCTGGCTTATTTCACTAAGCATAATTCTCTCTAGTTCCATCCATGTTGTTGCAAATGGCAGGAGTTCCTTCTTTCTTTCTGCTACATAGTATTCCATTGTGTAAATGTATCACAGTTTTTTGATCCACTCATCCACAGATGGGCACTTAGGTTGTTTCCAGCACTTAGCTATTGTAAACAGTGCAGCAATGAACATAGGTGTGCATCAGTTCTTTTGAATCGGAGTTTGAAGATTCTTCGGGTATAATCTTAGTAGTGCAACCACTGGTTCAAAAGGAAGTTCCATTTTTTATTTTTTGAGGTAATTCCATACTGTTTTCCATAGTGGCTGTACCAGTCTGCATTCCCACCAACAGTGCAGTAGGGTTCCCTTTTCTCAGCATCCTCGCCAGCACTTGTTGTTTGTTGATTTGTTGATGATGGCCATTCTGACTGGCGTAAAATGGTATCTCATTGTGGTTTTTCTTTGCTTCTCCCTGATGGCTAATGATGTTGAGAATTTTTTCATGTGTCTATGGACCTTCTGTATGTCCTCTTCGGAGAAGTGTTTGTTCAGGTCCTTTGCCCATTTTTTAATTGGGTTGTTTGTTTTCTTGATGTTGAGTCGTATCAGCTCTTTATATATTTTGGAAATCAGTCCCCTGTCTGTGATGTCATTGGCAAATATGTTTTCCCATATGGTTGGTTTCCTTTTCATCTTGCTGATGTTTTCTTTTGCTGAGCAGAAACTCTTTATATTGATGCAATCCCATTAGTTTATTTTTTCCTTTATTTCTCTTGCTTTAGGAGATGTATCCATGAAGAAATTGTTACGTGAGATGCTGAAATTTTCTTGCCTATGTTTTCCTCTAGGGCTTTTATGGTGTCATGGCTTACATTTAAGTCTTTGATCCATCTTGAGTTTATTCTCCTGTGTGGTGTAAGTTGGTGGTCTACTTTCATTTTTTTGCAGGTCCCTATCCAGTTCTCCCAGCACCATTCATTCTCTTCTCACTCCATTTTATGTTCTTTCCTCCTTTATCAAATATTAGTTGGCCATAGAAGACTGTGTTTATATTTGGGCTCTCTATTCTGTTCCACTGATCTATATGTCTGTTCTTATGCCAGTGCCAGACTGTTTTGATCACAGTAGCTTTGTAGTATTGTTTGATGTCTGGTATCATGATTCCTCCTGCTGTGTTCTTCTGTCTCAAGATTGCTTTTGCTATTCAGAGTCTTTTTTGGTTCCATATGAATTTATGGAGTATTTGTTCTTGATCTGTGAAATATGTCATTGGTATTTTAATAGGGATTGCATTGAATCTGTAAATTGCTTTGGGTAGTATGGTAATTTTGATGATGTTGATTCTTCCCATCCAAGAACATGGTATTTGCTTCCATTTATTTGTATCTTCTTTAATTTGTTTCTTCAATGTTATGTAATTTTCAGAGTACAGGTCTTTTATCTCTTTGGTTAAGTTTACTCCTAGGTACTTTCTTTTTCTTGTTGCTATAGTAAATGGTATTTTCTTTTTTGTCTCTGTCTCTGAAATTTTATTGTTGGTGTACAAAAATGCCTTAGATTTCCATATATTTATTTTGTACCCTGCTATTTTGTCAAATTCACTTATTATATCGAGTAGTCTTTTAGTGGAATTTATAGGATTTTCTAGATATACTATCATGTCATCTGCATATAATGAAGGTTTTACTTCCTCTTTCCAAATTTGAATGCCTTTTATTTCTTTTTTTTTTCAGATTTAATGTGTTTTATTGATTAAAATATTACATTTGTGCCAATTTCCCTTCCCTCTGCTCCCCTCCACCCGGTGGCCCCCCTCCCTCCAGTTGTCCCCCCCTTTTAGATTATGTCCATTAGTTGTGCATACAGTTCCTCCCAACCTCTCTCCGTCTATTCCATTCCCTCCTACCTTGATCCCCAATTCCTATATCATCTCCCTCCCTTTCCCCATTCCCCCTCCCTGTTGACCTCCCCCCAATATGCTTCCCGTACCCACAGCTCCTTTTCCGCTCTCGTTGCCTATTTAGTTTGCCTTTGTTTCATCTCCCTAGCTTCTGTTTTTTTTTTTTTTTAAACCAGTCCCTTTAACATCTCATATAACAGTGGTTTGGATCTAATGAACTCTTTCAGTTTTATTTTGTCCTGGAAACACTTTCTCTGTCCTTCTATTCTGAATGACAATTTCGCTGGGTAGAGTATTCGTGGTTGTAGGTTTTGGATTTTCATTACTTTGAATATTTCTTGCCAGTCTCTTCTTGCCTGTAGGGTTTCCCTTGAGAAGTCAGCTGATAGTCTAATTGGGACCCCTTTGTACATAATTCTTTTCTTCTCTCTTGCTGCTTTTAAGATTCTCTCTTTATCTTTAATTTTTGACATTTTGATTATAATGTGTCTTGGAGTGGTTCTCCCTGGGTCCAGTCTCTTGGGAACTCTCCTTGCTTCCTGGACCTGCAAGTCTATTCCCTTCCCTAAGTCTGGGAAGTTCTCCGTTATTATATTTTCACTCAATTTTTCAAGTTCTAGTTCATCTTTCTCATTCTCTGGCAAACCAATGATTCTTATGTTGGGCCTTTTATAGCTGTCCCAGAGGTTTCTGATCCTTTCATTGTTGCTTCCCATTTCCTCTCGCTGCATTGGTTGACTGCTTGTTCCTTCTCCATATTCCAGTATGTTGAAATGAACTCTGGATTTTATTTCCTCTCCTTCTGTCTCGTATGCGGTTTTGTTCCTTTCGTTATGAAAGTTTTTCGCTTCTTTCATATCTTTTTCTTGCTCTTTTGTGAATTCTGTAAGCCATCTCTTAAAAATGGCCCAGAACTGAGCCTCTGACAGGTTTCTTATCTGTTCATCTGTCAGGTTCTCTATCTGCTGTCTGGTGAGTTGTGTCACCGGAATCTCTATAGTTGTCTGCCTCATTTTGACAGATGCGTTTTGTTTTCTTGGGCCGGCTGTCGGCTGTCGGGGGCAGTGCCTGTGTACGCGTCACAAATCGGCGACCGGCCGGCGCCTGCCTGTCCGCGACCTATTTCGCAGCCCTGTGGTGCTTTCTTTGGGGGCGGGAGTCCAAGATGGATTCACACAGTTATTCAGCTAGGAGACCGGGATCCGTCCTCCCGCCCCCCTGGGCCTCACTGTTCAAGGCGATGCGGCGGCCGCTCTCCCCAGCGCCGGAGTCTCGCACCGGCAGGGGCTTGGCCGCAGCCTGGATTCCCCGCCAGGGTCGCGCACCGCCAGGGGCTTGACGGATCCGGGATTCCTCGCCGCCCGCCGTTGTCCAGGTGCGACCGCAAACAGCACTGCCCTCTTTAACTCTTACCTGCCCAAATGGCACCGCTGGTTTATAACTTCATATGTTGGACTTCCGTGTAGTTTTATTTTCTGGAATTTCTAGTTATCCTTTGTTTTGAAGTAGTTGTATTCCTCTCTAGTTGTAGAGGGAGACCTAGCGTGTCCGTCTAAGCCTCCATCATGGCCGGAAGTCCGCCTTTTATTTCTTTTTCTTGTCTGATTGCTGTGGCTAGGACTTCCAACACTATGTTGAATAGGAGTGGAGAGAGTGCACAACCTTGTCTAGTTCCTGAATTCAGGGGGAACGCTTTTAGTTTTTGTCCATTGAGTATGATGTTGGCCTCAGTCTTCTCATATATAGTCTTCATTATGTTAAGGTATGCTCTCTCAATTCCCATTTTGCTGAGTGTTTTCATCATAAATGGGTGTTGTACTTTATCAAATGCTTTTTCTGCATCTATAAATATGATCATGTGATTTTTGTCTTTCATTTTGTTTAGGTTCATTTGCGAATATTAAACCATCCTTGCATCCCTGGGATGAATCCCAATTGATCGTGATGTATGATCTTTTTGATGTATTGCTGGATCCTGTTTGCCAATATTTTATTGAGGATTTTAGTATCTATGTTCATCAGTGATATTGGCCTGTAGTTTTCTTTCTTTGTTGTGTCTTGACCTGGTTTTGGGATTAGGATAATACTGGCTTCATAGAAAGGGTTTGGGATTTTCCACTCTTCTTGGATTTTTCGGAATAGTTTGAGGAGGATAGGAGTTAGTTCTTCCCTAAATGTTTTGTGGAATTCGCCTGTGAAGCCATCCGGTCCAGGGCTTTTGTGTGCAGAGAGATTTTTGATTACTGTTTCAATTTCCTTTCTGTTATTGGTCTGTTGAGACTTTCCACTTCATCTTGACTCAGTTTTGGGAGGTTGTATGTTTCTAGAAATTTTTTCCATTTCTTCTAGGTTGTCAAATTTCTTGCCATACAGTTGTCTGTAGTAATTTCTAACTATCATTTGTATTTTTGTGTTGTCAGTCGTTATTTGTCCTCTTTCATTTCTGATTTTGTTTATTTGAGTCTTCTCTCTTTTTTTCTTGATTTGACTGGCTAGAGGCTTGTCGATTTTGTTTATTTTTTCAAAGAACCAGCTCCTAGTTTTGTTGATCTTTTGGATTGTTTGTTTAGTCTCTATGTCATTTAATTCTTCTGTGATCTTGATGATTCCCTTCCTTCTTCTTACCCTATGCTTTGTTTGTTGTTGTTGTTCTAGTTCTTGTAGCTTTCTGGTTAGGTTTTTTATTTGAGTTTCTTCTCTCCTTTTCAGATATGCCTGTATTGCTATGAACTTCCCTCTCAGGACTGCTTTTGCTGTGTCCCACAGGTTTTGGGCTGTTGTGTGCTCATTATTATTAGTTTCTAGAAATTTCTTGATTTCTTTTCTGATGTTATTGTTAATCCATTCATTATTTAATAGCACGGTATTCATTCTCCATGAGTTTGGGTGTCTTTGATTTTTTTTCTCTGAGGTTGATTTTTAGTTTCAAGGCATTATGGTCTGAAAAGATGCTTGATATGATTTCAATTTTCTTGAATTTGTTGAGGCTTGTTTTGTGACCTATCATGTGGTCTATCTTTGAAAATGTCCCATGTGCACTTGAAAAGAATGTATATTTTGCTTCTTTGGGGTGAAAAGTTCTATATATATCAGTTAGATCCATGTGGTTTAGTGTTTTGTTCAATGCCTGTATATCCTTGGTGTTTCTTTGCTTCGAAGATCTGTCTATTGTTGATAATGGAGTGTTGAAGTCCCCTACAATGAGTGTGTTGTTGTTTATATCCTTCCTGTGGTCTTCTAGTATTTGCTTTATGTATTTGGGTGCTCCTATGTTGGGTGCATATATTTATATCTATGTTATATCTTCTTGATGGATTGTTCCTTTAAGTATTATGAAATGTCATTCTTTGTCTCTTTTTATTACCCTTGCTTTGAAATTCCTTTTGTCTGATATGAGGACTGCTACCCCAGCATTTTTTCTGGTTCGTTTGCTGAGAATATTTTTTTATATCCCTTTACTTTCAGTCTGTGTAAATCTTTTGTTTTGAGGTGTGTTTCTTGTAGACAGCAAATATGTGGGTCCCGTTTTCTTATCCATTCTGTTACCCTATGTCTTTTAATTGGAGCATTTAATCCATTTACATTTAAGGTTATTATTGAAATGTATTTATTTATTTTCCTTTGTACCTCTGTTCCTCTACTTTTTACTTATATATTTTTTCTCTTTCTCTTTATTAGAACATTCCCTTTAGCATCTCTTGCAATGCTGGTTTGCTGGAGATGTATTCTTTTAGTCTTCCTTTGTCTGAGGAACTCTTTATTTCACCTTCTATTTTGAATGAGAACCTTGCTGGGTAGAGTTTTCTTGGTTGTAGGCCTTTGTTTTTCATTGCTTGAAATATTTTTGACCATTTCCTCCTGGCTTGTAATGTTTCTGTTGAGAAATCAGTTGATAGCCTCATCGGAGCTCCCTTTTATGTTACTTGATGTTTTTCTCTTGCTGCTTTTAGGATTCTCTCTTTGTCTTGAAATGTTGCCATTTTAATTATGATGTGCCTTGGAGTGGATTTTTGGGGGTTCCTCTTCATTGGAACTCTCTGTGCTTCCTGAACTTGTATAACTTTTTCTCTCATCAGGTTCCAAAAATTTTCTGTCACTATTTTTCCTATCAGTTTTTCAATTCCATGCTCCTTTTCTTCTCCCTCTCTTATTCCAATGATCCTTATATTATTTCTTCTCATGCTATCCTGTAATTCGATTACATATTGTTCATATTTTTTCAGTCTTTTTCCATTTTGCTGTATTGTCTGCGAGTTTTTCTCTACATTATCTTCTAACTCACTAATTTGATTCTCTGCTTCGTTCAGTCTGCTTTTGACTGGTTCTACTGTTTTTCAGTGCAGAAATTGAATTCTTCATTTCTTCCTGGTTCTTGTTAGTAGCTTCTATGTCTTTTATTATGCTGGTACAGTTCTCTGAAAGTTCCCTGTAATTTTCTTGAAGCTGCTGGTGACTTCCTTGGAGGTTGTCATAGTTGTTTTTAAGGTTATCGAGTATATTGAGCTTCTTTACCACCACTGTTTTGAATTCCATGTCTGACATTTGGGCTATGTCTATTTCATCTACCTGTCTTTCTGAGGATTCCTCTTTTCTTTTCATTGAGGGGTTACTTTTGCGACTTACCATGTTGGATTCTTCCTGTTTGTTTTTATTTTTGGGGGGGGCAATGGTCTGCTTTGACTTCCCACCTTTGTGGTGTGAGATTCTTTATAGGAGTTCTGGGGGTTTCAGTGGTGCTGTCTCTTTGATCTCCTGAGCCTAATGTTCTTGGGGTATCCTTTATGTCATTTGTTTATGCTGTCTGGTTATATTTCAAATGTTCTTTGACAGGATCTTCCTTCTGGCTAGTTGACTGAGAGCCACTCTATTCACTTTATCTTGAATTCTTTTGTGGAGATGCTGTTAAAAACATAAACACACAGCCCAGGTAGGAGACTCACACACTCAAAAATATCCCCTATCCTCTATCCCACTATCGTCAGCCAATGAGCCAGTGTTAATATAAATATAAAGAAATTAGAGCTTTTATACTATAAGAAAAATAGATAAGAGTTGTTTTTAGAGAGGAGAAATATGGTTTTTGAGAGATGGGATGATAGATTAATAATAGTTGGGACTATGCAAGCCAGTAGATAATATTTAAATTATATGTTAATAAAAATAGAAGAAAAGGATGGAAGAATGCAGAATGTACTAAGAAAGTAGGTTTGTATTGTATTGAATTTATATATTAATTATATTCTGTTTATTTAGAGTGAAAGGGGGGCTAAACTAGACACAGGAAAAAATAAACAATGATTAAGAAGGAAGGATGAAAAGGAGAAATTATATTGAACACATTAGAGATATAGTGGGGTTTTTTTTCTTTTCCTTCCTTTCCCTTCTTCTCCCTCCCCTCCTCTTCTCTCCTCCCTTTTCGTTTTTTTTTTTTTTTTTTTTTAAGGAAGGGAAAAAAAGAAAAAAAGGAATGTTTTTACTCAGTTCAGCCTTGGTGTGTCGTCTTCTTTTTTTGCATTCCCAAGCTGGTCTAATGTGGTGATTCAGAGATTCTTGTTCCTTGCAGCAATGTTGTGTGCCCACGGTGACTGGCACGGCACGCTCCCTTGCCGCCCCCTGGAGCCAGCTGAGGTGTTCTTGCGCGCGGGCCCCTGCACGCGCCGGGCAGCCCGAGAGCTTGCCCCACGATTCGCGCCTATTGTAGCCGGGCCGAGGTGTTTTCGCGCTTGCAGGCCTGTGCCCTTAGTCCTGCTGAGCCAAGCTCCAGGAGTTGGTCTCTCTCCTCTTAGGGCAGGGCCCCGGACACTTGTGCACAGTGGAAGTGAGCATCTGTGAGTTGCTGCCGCCCGCTTTTCCTGTGCCTCAGCCACCTGCTTTCCCTCACTGGTCTGGGAGGGCCCGAGGAGAGCCTGAGCAAGTGGTCTGCATTCCGGCCTGGGTCCTTGCGCCCACTGGAGCTGGCTAGGGGTGTCTGCACATTGTCTTCTGTGTGTTCAGTGGGCCCTCCCTGTGCCTGTTGGGGCACTGATCTTATGTCTGTTGGGGAGTGTCCAAGGGGCACCTGGACTCACGGCCCCGTGCACCTGGGCCAGTGAATGAGGGCACTTCCCTATGTGCGCCCCCGCGACCCAAGGGTAGGGTTGGGGAGTGGATGAGCGCGCCTCTGCGCCTGCGCTCCTCAAGAATGGCCTACCACCCCTAAACTTTCCACCCCCTCTGCAGTCCACTAGAGAAAAATACAAAGGAGAATTATGTTTTCACTTGCCCGGCAGCACGCTGTCTCCTGTCCTTCAGCGCCAATGCCACTTGGTCAAGTCCCATCTCTGCCAGCGGGCAGAGATCCACTCTCCTCCTGACTCCTCTCTGGGGATGCCTGTGGTCGCCAAAAAGCATTTGTGTACTTCCAGCTGCAGCTCAGGCAGCCATCCCAGTCAGGAATCCTGTTTCATCCCCTTTTCCTCCGGTATCCTCACTAAACAGGTTGTTCCCAGATGGTTTTTCTCTAATCCAGCAGTGCCATGGCTCGACTCCTGCCAGTGTCCAGCTACTCACTGAGATGTTCTGTCTGCAATTAGCCCAAACTGCAGACGGGTCTCGGGAGCCTGAAAGTGCAGCCTCCCCTCACTCCTCCGCCATCTTCCCTCCTCCATCTTTCAACAGTGACTTGCAGCACTCACTAAATTACTAGAGCCTAATCAAAGAAAACCAAGATGTCCCAAAGAGGTCTTCAGTAGACCCCTGCTTCTAAACCTGCCATCTTTTCTTCTGGGGAAGGGAGGGGAAGTGAAACTGAACACATATTTCAAAATCAGTGATTCCTGGACATGCGAAGAAGATCTAGATCCCGCACCACAACTCAAGATTAGTGGGACTCTGAGACTGACTTGGATGAACTCCTGATTAACTCCAGGGTTGTTCTGGCTTTGCAAAGATGATGTTAGCAAGGGTGAGGGTACAATTCTAGGACATCTCTACACTACAAACCCCTCCCATGCACCCTGAACTATGCTAGTCTGTTTACTGATCTGAACATCAGAGTGCCTTGGTTATGTAAGTGGCAAACCAGATAGTGTCTCTAATCTGGGCTCTGCAATGCTCCTACATTGACTAAACCATTCCCCAAACTTGTTAGAACAATTTATTATTTGCAGAAAGGAAATGACAGTATGAGTTACACCTTTTTCACCAAGACTTTGTGAGGAAGAAAACTAGACAATTAAAAATAATAATAACAACAATAGTCGCAATAATGGTACCATTTAATGAGTACATAGTGTGTGTCAAGGAAAACAGTAATAAGTACTCTTCATGCTTTGTCTCATTCAATTCTCACAAGAACCCTGTGAGGTACGTACTATCAGCTTATCTATTTGACATATGAAAAAGGTGAGGCCCAGAGAGGTTAAATAACTTGCTCAGGGTATCATAACTAGTACGTTATAGTTTCTGCTGGTATTTCAAATGGTATTGTACTTCAGCAATAACTGATTAACAGATATCCTAATAAATTATTGAAGTTAGCAAAGCTATTGATTTTTATAGGATAATATTTTATCTAACCACCCTGCTGGACTTTAATATTTGTTTTAATATGAAAGTTGACTATATTAGATTTCTCTATAGCTATATTGTCTGTAAATAACATAATTTTCTCTTTGACTTTATAATCCTTATTGTCTTATTTATTTTTCTTACCATATTGCATTGGTTAGGACATCACAGTGTTGAATGGTAAGTAGTGATAGTGGTCATTCTTGCCTTGTTTCTCACCTCAGTATTTTGTTTAAAAGTACTGCTAATAACAACTAATGTTTATTGGGTAGTTAATGTTTCCTGTAAGCACCTGTAAACCCTGGCTGGTTTAGCTCAGTGGATTGAGCGTCGGCCTGCGAGCTAAGTGTCGCTGGTTCGATCTTCCAGTCAGGGTACATCAGAGAAGGAAAACTCTGACTCCAAAAAACCTCCGCTGCCTTGCGGCATACCTCTTCTGGGGAAAGGCTAAGGGAGTAAACCCCGACAGAAAATCCGGAGCCAGAGTCCCTAAGGCAGTTTGACGTTGTAGTCAACACCGGCAACTCCTGCGGCGCACCTGAAGCCAAGCTGTATTGACTCTGTCTTTCCCTTGGACCCTTCAGCTGCGAAGAGAGGGGGGGTCTGCTGCATGGGCAACAGCAGACCCTCCATATCACCCTGCCCAGGCTCTGTAGCTTCAGCTCCACTGGAGAGGACACTCCAGCGTCATCGCAAGATGTCGATTCAACACGGGAGGAGACAGATGCCGTGTCACTCCCGAGTCGGACTGCACAGCCATTCTCGGTGGTGCAGATAGACACTTAAGAAGCTACACCATCGTCTCTCGAGACGGACGGCTGCCGATGATATTTTATATCATTTAATCCTTATACCAACACTATAATGATTGTACTATTTTTTTACTAATTTTTATGGATGAGGAAAGAGAAGCTCAGATAGATTAATTAACTTTCCCAAGATCACACAGCTTGTATATAATGGGATCAAGATTTAAACTTAAGCTATCTGTCTTCAAAATTTGTGCTCATAACCAAAATTACCTCCTGGTATTTTTCTAAAGATTTTTTTAAAAAGTTCTCTCCCATTCTTTGAGCACTGCAGGTTTTTATCATGGATGGGTGTTAATTTTTTTTTTAAATGTGGACTTCCAGTCAATATGGAGGGTTCACCTCATTGCATAATCACAGAGAGAATTACAACTAAACCTCAAAACAAATAAAACTGAGAACTATCAGAAAATCAGACTTATCAAGTCCAACAACTAATGATCTAAAGAAGCAATTTCATCCAGACAGGTAGGAGGGGTGGAGATACAGTGTCGCACAGAGAGGCGGCAGCGACAGGTGTTCCCACCGTTATGTGTGGTGGATAAAAATTGGGAGGGATACCTTTGGAGCAAGCAATCCCATCCCAAGGCAAGACCTCACAGCCCAGGGTTCCAGTGCCAGGAGGATAAATATGGCTGTAAAAAACAGTGGAGGTGACTTCTGGCCAAGATGGAGGCTTAGACGGACACGCTAGGTCTCCCTCTACAACTAGAGAGGAATACAACTACTTCAAAACAAAGGATAACTAGAAATTCCAGAAAATAAAACTACACGGAAGCCCAACATATGAAGTTATAAACCAGCGGTGCCATTTGGGCAGGTAAGAGTTAAAGAGGGCAGTGCTGTTTGCGGTAGCACCTGAGACAGCGGCGGGGCAGCGAAAAATTCCAGCTGCAGTCAAGCCCCTGGCAGTGCGCGACCCCAGCGCTGGGGAAAGCAGCCACCACATCGCCTTGAACAGTGAGGCCCAGGGGGGCGGGAGGACGGATCCCGGTCTCCTAGCTGAATAACTGTGTGAATCCATCTTGGACCCCCGCCCCCAAAGAAAGCGCCACAGGGCTGCGAAATAGGTTGCAGACAGGCGCCGGTCGCTGAATTGTGACGCGTACACAGGCACTGCCCCCTACAGCCGGCCCAAGAAAACAAAACGCATCTGTCAAAATGAGGCAGACAACTATAGAAATCCCGGTGGCACAGCTCACCAGGCAACAGATAGAGAACCTGACAGATGAACAGATAAGAAACCTGTCAGAGGCTCAGTTCTGGGCCATTGTTATCAGGTGGCTTACAGAATTCACAAAAGAGCAGGAAAAAGATAAGAAAGAAGCGAAAAACATTCATAACAAAAGGAACAAAACCACATACGAGACAGATGGTGAGGAAAAAAAATCCAGAGTTCATTTCAACAAACTGGAATATGGTGAAGGAACAAGCAGTCAACCAATGCAGAGAGAGGAAATGGGAAGCAACAATGAGAGGATCAGAAACCTCTGGGACAGCTATAAAAGGCCCAACATAAGAATCATTGGTTTGCCAGAGAGTGAGGAAGATGAACTAGAACTTGAAAAATTGAGTGAAAATATAATAAAGGAGAACTTCCCAGACTTGGGGAAGGGAATAGACTTGCAGGTCCAAGAAGCAAGGAGAGTTCCCAAGAGACTGGACCCAGGGAGAACCACTCCAAGACACATTATAATCAAAATGTCAAAAATTAAAGATAAAGAGAGAATCTTAAAAGCAGTAAGAGAGAAGAAAAGAATTATGTACAAAGGGGTCCCAATTAGACTATCAGCTGACTTCTCAAGGGAGACTCTACAGGCAAGAAGGGACTGGCAAGAAATATTCAAAGTAATGAAAATCCAAAACCTACAACCACGAATACTCTACCCAGCGAAATTGTCATTCAGAATAGAAGGACAGAGAAAGTGTTTCCAGGACAAAATAAAACTGAAAGAGTTCATTAGATCCAAACCACTGTTATATGAGAAGTTAAAGGGACTGGTTTAAAAAACAGAAGCTAGGGAGATGAAACAAAGCCAAACTAAACAGGCAACGTGAGTGGAAAAGGAGCTGTGGGTACGGGAAGCATATTGGGGGGAGGTCAACAGGGAGGGGGAGTGGGGAGAGGGAGGGTGATGATATAGGAATTGGGGATCATGGTAGGAGGGAATGGAATAGACGGAGAGAGGTTGGGAGGAACTGTATGCACAACTAATGGACATAATCTAAAAGGGGGGGACAACTGGAGGGAGGGGGGCCACCGGGTGGAGGGGAGCAGAGGGAAGGGAAATTGGCACAAATGTAATATTTTAATCAATAAAACACACTAAATCTGAAAAAAACAAAACAAAACAAAACAAAAAAACAGTGGAGATTGGGGCATCAGAAGAAACTGCCATATTTTCAGGAAACTCCACTTAAAGATCCCACACATTCTTATAACATATACAAACTCACCCACTCTGGGATTCAGCTCCAGGGCAAAAGCTGGAAGGGCTCTAGTCACATACGGGGAGTAGATGATGTGGCTGGAAACAGGGTGAGTGCTAGGAAAACATCCAGAAGCCAGGCAGCGGCACTGCCAATTCTCCAACCCTTGTCCCCACACAGAGCTACAAATTGGTGAAGCAGGTTGCCCATACTGGCAATTACCTAAGGCTCCAAACCACACAATTTGCAGGAGGCTTTTCTACAATAGACCACATTACAAAGACAGAGAATCAAATCAGCTCTACCTAATACACAGAAAGAAACATAGGAAGGCTGCCAAATTGAGGAGACAAAGAAATATGGCCCAAATGAAAGAACAGAACAAAACCCCAGAAAGAGAACTAAACAAAATGGAGATAATGAACCTATCAGATGCAGAGTTCAAAACACTTGATATTAGAATTCTCAGATAACTCACTGGGTAGAGCAAAATCATAAGGGAAGAAATGAAGGCTACATTAGGTGAAATAAAGGAAAATCTACAGAGAACCAACAGTGAATGGGAGAGAGCCAGGATTCAAATCAACGATTCTGAACATAATGAAGAAACAAACATTCAACCAAAATAGCAAGAAGAAACAAGAGTTAAAAATAAAAAAAAAAATGAGGATAATATAAGAAGCCTCTGGGACATCTTTAAACATACCAGCATCCAAATCAGAGGGATACCAGAAGGAGAAGAGGAAGGGCAAGAAATTGAAAATTTATTTGAAAAAAAAAATGAAAGAAAACTTCCCTTATTTGGCAAAGAAAATAGACATACAAGTCCAGGAAGCACAGAGAGTCACAAACAAGTTGGACCCAAAGAGGACTACACCGAGACACAGCATACTTAAAATGCCAAAAGCTAAAGATAAAGAGAGAATCCTAAAAGCAACAAGAGAAAAGCAGAGAGTTACCTACAAAGGAGTTTCCATAAGACTATCAGCTGATTTCTCAAAAGAAACTTTGCAGGCAAGAAGGGCCTGGCAACAAATATTCAAAGTGATGAAAAGCAAGGACCTACACAACCAAGATTCTTCTATTCAGCAAAGCTATCATTTAGAATGGAAGGGCAGACGAAGTGCATCCCAGACAAGGTAAAGCTAAAGGAGTTCATCATCACCAAGCCATTATTACATGAAATGTTAAAGGTATTTATTTAAGAAAATGAAGGCGATCAGAACTATGAACATTAAAATGGCAAAAAATTCACAACTATCAACAACTGAACCTAAAAATAAATTAAGCAAACAGCCAGAACAGAACAGAGTCATAGATACAGAGATCATTTGGAGGGTTACCAGCTGGGAGAGGAAAGGTAGAGAAAGAGGGGAAAAGATGCAGGGATCAAGAAGCATAACTAGTACATGAAAATAGACAGGGGGGATGTTAAGAACAGGATAGGAAATGGAGAAGCCAAAGAAATTATATGCATGACCCATGGACATGAACTAAGCTGAGGGGGGCGGGAGTTCTGGAGGGAAGGAGGGTACTGGGTGGAGTAGGGCAAAGGGGAAACAATTGGGATAATTGTAATAGCATAATCAATAACATATATATATATATATTTAATTTAAATGTTTTCTTCTGCATCTGTTGAAATGATTGTATGGCTTGATTTTTTAATCTGTTATTGTAGTGAATTACATTTGTAAATTTGCTAATGTTGAACTATCCTTACATTCCTGGGATTTATCATTGGAAGTAATCTATCATTTTAATGAGCTTCTAGATTCCATTTGCTTAAGGAATTTTATGTTCATAAATGACATTAGTTAATAATTTTCTTATCCTTTATTGTCCTGTATGTTTTGTGGGAGCAACTCATCTTTTTCTATACTGTAGACTGTATATTCCTTTCAATTTGTTCTATGATTTTTGTCTATGATTTTTCTATTTCTTGTTGGGTAAATTTTAGTAACTTTTCTTTTCTTAGAATATTTTCCATTGAAACATATTAATTTAAAATCTTGTGTAGTACTTGTAATATCATCTTGGTATCTGTATTTATAACCCTGTTTGGCTTCATGGTGGCATTTATTTGTACTTTTTTCATTTTTTAGTACTTGCTGAAGGTTTGACTTTTAAAAAATTTTGTTTTATGAATCACCTTTACTTGGCTTTTTTATTTCACTGTTTTCTGATTTTATCTCTATCAAATCTTCCCTCTATTTTTCATGGATTTATTTTACTCTGCTTATTATAACTTCTGGAGTTGATAGCTTAATTCATTTATTTTCCAGGCTTAAGTAATTGATTTTCCATTTATTTTTATTTTCTAATAAGTGAATTAAGGCCATATGTTATTCTCTGAATATTCTTCTGATTGTATCCAACAGAATTTGATATGTATTACTCTCATCGTCATCCATCTCTAAAGCATTTGTAGTATCAATTTAAATTCCTTTTTTGTTTGTTATTTAAAAGTGTTTTATAGATGTATATTGCATTGGGTCTGTGTTATGGGACTGGGGTAGTTGGTTGTCTTCTTATTGCTGGTTTTTCATTGTTTTTGAGTCCTGCATGACTGGATTTTGAATCGGTGTTCTCAATCAATACAGGCAGTAACTGTCTGTCTAGTGTGTGTCTCTTTTTCCAACCTTCAGGCAGTGTGATTTTTTTTTTTATATATAATCAATGCTACCTGGGAGTAAACATTTGGGATATGAGAAATGAGAGTGAATGTCAGCTCCAAAAAGTCAATTGATCTACTGAGAGAAGGGCAGCTCTTTCCTTAAAGAGCTACCTCTTAAGGGTTTGAAAGAAAGTATTTGAGTTAGAATCAATCCCCTTTGCCAGGTAGGAAACACCTACCACGTTGACTCATCTGATTTTAGTTATTTGTACCTATTCTGAAGAGTTCTGGCTAGTTGGTTATGGGCGCATCCCATAGGTCCTGTGAGATTGAAGACATAGAATCTTTAAAGTCCTGTCCTGGAGAAAAAAACAATTTATCTGTTGATGGAGGTTAGCATTTTTGGTTAATTTTGATTCTACTCAACACTACTGCCTTCTTGCTCTTCAAACACACAGTGTCCATAGGAAAGGCAATCATTTCTATATACCTCATAACCTACAATATTTATTTATTTATGTTTATAACTCTTGAGTAGTTGTCTCCCCACTTACATTTTAAGATTCTTGAATTCAAGGACTGCATCTTACCTATCTCCATAGTAGTTTCTCAAGTATTTAGTACAGAGCTAAGCAAAAATGTATGCATCAGAAAATGCTTGTTGAAAGAATGAATGTAATGGGTGGATAAAGACAAAATATTATTAGCAAAACTAAAACAAAAACATATTTTTTTTCCTGCTTAACAGTCTGGATGGGTGTTTCATCTCCCTTTATACCTTACCTGTAAGAACATAGTCTCATTGCCTTGTGACACAGTGTGCATATTACAGTATCCCCTCACTTATCATGGGTATTACATTCTAGAACCCCATGAAGTAGGAACCTTACATTTAGTCTACTCTTAAACCTACTTAACTTTAATAACGTACGTATACAGTACTGCAAAATCCCGCGATATAGTGAAAAATCTGCGATAAATAATTAAATATAATATTTTAAAAAATCCCACGATGCTGTGAGGCCTCGATAAGTGAATCGCAATACAGAGAGGGACTGCTCTATATCTCAGGACAGGGGCTCCCTTCAGGCTGTGGTTGTGGTCTCTCTTTTCTTTCACTGCTACTGTCAATCCTCCAGTGCCGCGTGATACATACGTCTTGAGAATGGTGGGTGTTAATTTGTTTTTCAAATGAATAGGGCCATTTTCTCCCAACTGCACCCTAGCACAGTGTTTTGTTTTTATGCCCACATCTTTTGTTTTTAATGTCCTTGCTTCCTGATGATCCTTAATTGGGCTCTTTTGTAGACTGAATCTGACTGTTTTTCTTCCTCACTTCAGTATCATTAAGGCGGTGCAGGATAAAGCAGGACCTGACAGTGCATTCTGCTAACCTCCCTGCCAGATACCCCTGTGTAGTGCACTGGATTATTTATTAGCTCTTTCATTTTTATGGCCAATTTTCTACTCATTTAAGTCATTACAAAATGATTTTGCATTATGTGGGCACAAGGTAACCTTGAAACAAAGAAACAGACTGACTGGCATTCCAGGGGCATTGCACCAACCCAGAGCTGTTTTAAAGCCCTTGTCTTTCACTGCTGGATTTGATCATCTATATGGACAAAGCATGTTAGTTTTGCCCTGTGTGTTCTTCCAGGGAGTTTACTAGCACTCTGTGACTTCAAAATGATTGCAATCATGTGTCCAGGTCAGGACATGCTTCAGATGGTGGGGCCATCTTGCCTTTCTGAGGCTGAGCTATGTTTACTGCAGAAAAATCTTTGCAATTCAGGTTCAACTTGGCCAGGGATGAGGAGTGAAAGCTTTCTTAAAGCACAAGTATGTTTTAATATTATGTTAAGGATTTTTGTATTTGTAGTCATCATTATATCTCACAAGTGGCTCTTTCAAATGAATCATAGACCTTAGATTTGAAGGCCCTTGAGGCTATCTGATATAGCTCCCTTCCTTCAGTTAGGAATGCTACTGTGATCCCCTTTTACAGGTAAGGCAAGTGAGATCTACAGAAAATGCCATTCTGTACTCACAGGATCATCTGAAGACTTCATACTTGACCCTGCCACAGTTTGTACTTTGCTTGTGTTATGCTATTCTGTCATGGTCATTGCTTTGATCTGATGGTGATTTCCAAAGAGTCCAACCATGTTGCTACATACTGGGAACCTCGTGGGGAGAATTTTTGCTTTCAACTCCTATATTTGAGGGCAGACCTGACTCACTCTTATTTGCCTGTAGAGAAGTGTTGTATCCTTTAATGCTGTGATGCTTCTCCTCAGCCTCTGGAGCTGCATGTGCTTATTTCACATGCAACCTGACATTTCCCAACTCTTTGATGTCTACATTAAAACATTTTTCCAATTATACTTCATAGGGTAAATGTACTAATCATGCAACTCTCAGGGTTAATGAACTATTGCATATCAGACTCCAGAATCCATGTAAGTGGCCCAACCTAATGAAGCAAACTGTTACATACTTATATTTTTTAGCTAGATCTTAAAAGTGTTTTGGGGAATTCTTATATACACAATTGAGGAAACCAGTTCACAGAGGCCATATTGGTTTTTGGAAACTGATAGAACTACGAAATAGTGACTACTTAACTGGCTGTCTGCGTGGCATTGGATACAATATTATAAACTTCTGTGCCTTAATTTCCTTAGCTTTAATGGAATAATAATACATGCCTCAGGGGTTTGTTGTGAGGATTGAGATAATCCACACAAAGAATGTAGCTCATTTACTGCTTACCACATTGTAAAGAGTTAATGCATTGATTTCGTTATCATCATCATCATCATCATCATTATCATCTCTAGCTACAATTTCATGGTTGTTGTAATATTATTAAATAAAATGATATAAACTATATAACAAGGTTTCTTGTCCTTTGTAGATTCTCAAAAACAGCAACTCTTATAATTATGGTTATTAAAGTACTGGGAGTATACCATGAAGTTGTGACATTTCTGGAGCATGATTTATTTGGTTACATACACGGTTTATCTTGAACAAATAGTACTGTTCAAATTTTCTAAAGCAAGTTCCCTTGTCTCCACCAGAGAATAAAATGATACACATCATGGAACCTTTTAAAAATTGATAATTTTCTGAGTTTTCCCATTAACACTTTGTCCGTTTTCTAAAACTAGTATTAAACATGGTATAACTAACAGAGACACACATTTTTTGAGATGTGCTCTGATTACTTGCTCTCAACCATCTTTAATTTCAGCATCCACCTACACGCTCTACCTCCTATATAAACACCCAGCTAAACTTGCATACAGGAAATCACTAAGGGTTAAGGTTCAGACAGACCTTGATTTTATTTCAGAATCCAGCACTTACTAGCTCTGTGACCTTGGCCAGGTCTCTGAGTATGTCTGAATGTCATACTCGGAGACCAGATTGTTCTACCAGATTGTTTTATAGATTTATCTATAAAACAGATATAGAAATAGTTTCCCAACCCCTTATACAAAAGCGTTGGGGCCAAATAAGTTTCATAACTCTTTTTTTGTAATACTGCATAGTGCACATCTTCAGTGGGATTTGGATTAGAACCCAATAATCATTCACATCAATATACCTGCAATGAAACATATGAACATTTACAAAGAAAGAGCCTCACAGGTTTTGCCAATATATACGTTTTGGCAGGAAGCATAAAAAAATGCTTGGTTTTCAGAGCTTTCTGGAGGTTAGAATTTTTTTTTACATTTTTTTGTTTTCTTATTGAATTTATTGGATTGACAGTGGTTAATAAAATTATGTAGGTCCAGGTGTACAGTTCTATAATGCATGATCTTTATATTGTATTATATATTCACCACCCCAAGTCAAGTCTCCTTCCATTACCACTTGTACCCCTTTACCCTCTTCTAACTCCGCCACCCCCTTTCCCTCTGGTAATGATAATGCATTTATCTGTGTCTATAAGGTTTTTTTCCCTTAATACCTTCAATTAATTCAAAATAATATATGCACATCTATGTTTATTGAAGCATTATTTACAATAGCCAAATTGGAAGCAACCCATGTCCATCAATGGAAAAGTGGATTAAAAAAGCAGTGGTATATTTACGCAATGGCATACTGCTTGGCAGTAAGAAAGAAGGAAATATTACCCTTTGCCACAGCATAGATGGATCTGGAGAGCATTATATTAAGTGAAATAAGCCAGCCAGAGAAAGACAAATACCATATGATTTTACTCATATATGGAATCTAATGAACAAAAAAGAAAAAATCTAACAAACAAAATGGAAACAAACTCATAGATAGAGAATAGACTGACAACTATCAGAGGGGAGGAGAGGTGGTGGGGCTGGGTGATAAAAGTGGAATTCATAATTATTGTTAATGGAATGAAGAATGATATCTGACCTCATGAGATTACTCTAAGGACTACATAAAATGCATTATGTGTAGTGGGTGTCCTGCTGACCCTAAATTGAAATTCAGACACATCTCTGTGTATGAAGACACCTGGATATCTCTTTCCTTGAAATGATCTTTGGGAGGGAAAAGGTTTTATAAGGAGGAATATATCTGAAACCTAGGGATGTGGGCATGGGGAAAACAATCTGGTAGAACATGATGGTGTTGGTTCTCCAGGCACAGGAACCAAGTGGGAAAGTCTGAGCTGGAGTAGTGGGAGCTCTAAAGAGGGACAGGGGGCACTACAGTGTTGCTGCAGGAAGAAGCTGGATCTTCCCTTCTCGACAAAGGCCTCACTGAGAGAGGGTAGAAGCAATGTTGTTTTATCATCCAGGTGACAAAGTGTTGCACAGAACAGAAAGTAGACATTTCCTTCCTTCTATATAGACTTATTGGTGACTTTATCCAAAACTTTCTGAAGGAAGGGAAGCACCATTTAGGACCCTTGTGGATTTGGAGAATCCATGCCTCACCCCAGCATGGACCTCTGTGTTCTCACAGCTAGAGGTACTCTCCAGCAGCTGGGGCGAGGCTGAGGGGCTGCCACGGTCAGCAGTAGTACCTCTCTATACTGCAGTTCACTTATCATGGCCTCACTGTATCGTGGGTTTTTAAAAAATATTATATATATTTATCACAGATTTTGTGCTATATCGCAGGATTTTGTGGTACTGTATATGTATGTTATTAATGTTACATAGGTTTAAGAGTGTAGAATAAATGTAAGATTCCTACTTCACAGGAGGGTCTAGAACGTAATACCCGCAATAAGTGAGGGAATACTATCTTTTATTTTTTATTTTTAAGTATATTTTATTGATTATGTTGTTACAGTACTTCCAATTTTTTCCTCTTTTCTCTCCTCCGCTCAGTACCCCCTTCCCTCCAGCAATCCCACCCCCCTTAGTTCATGTCCATAGGTTATGTATATAAGTTCTTTGGATTCACCCTTTCTATATTATACTTAACTTCCCCCTGTCTATTTTGTACCAACAGATTATGCTTCTTAATCTCTGTACCATATCCCCATTTCTTTCCGTCCCCCCTCCCAGCTGATAACCCTCCAAATGATCCACATACATATGATTCTGTTAGTATTCTGGTTTGCTTAGCTGGATTTTGTTTTTATTTTTTAGATTTAGTTGTTGATAGTTGTGAGTTTGTTGTCATTTTAGTGTGCATAGTTTTGATCTTCTTTTTCTTAAGTAAGTTCCTTTGACATTTCATATAATAATGGCTTGGTGATCATGAGTTCCTTTAGCTTCACCTTGTCTGGGAAGCACTTCATCTGCCCTTCCATTCCAAATGATAGTTTTGCTGGATAGAGTAATCCTGGTTGCAGGTTGCCTTTCATCACATTGAATACTACTTGCTGGTCCCTTCCTGCCTGCAAAGTGTCCTCTGAGAAATCAGCTGATAGTCCTATAGGTACCCGCCTGTAGGCAACTCTCCGCCTCTCTCTAGCTGCCCCCAGGACTCTCTTTTTATCTTTCACATTTGGAATCTCAATCTCATATGATGCATCCTGGTGTGGTCCCCTCTGGGTACAGCTCGCCAAGGACCCTCTGTGTTTCCCAGACCTGTATGTCTGTCTCACAAAATTTGAGAAGTTGTCCTCATTTTTTTTCAATTATTGCTTCCTCATTCTGCACTCGTTGACTATTTTTTTCTTCCATATGTTCCAAATCATTGATTTGAATCCTGGTTTCCTTCCGTTCACCATTGGTTTTGTGTGGATTTTCCTTCATTTCACTTAGCATAGCCTTCACTTCTTCTCTTTTGCATTTGCCATACTCAAGCATATCTGTCGAGCCTGTGAACATATTTTTCACCACTGTTTTGAACTCTGCATCTGTTAGGTTGTCTATCTTCTCATCTGTTAGTTTGTCTATCTCCTCGTCACTTAGTTCTCCCACAGGTACCTTGATCTGTTTCCCCTTTTGGGTCATACTTCTCTGTCTCCTCATTCTGACAGGCTCCTGTTTGTTTGCCTCAGCGTCCCAGGTAGAGCTGTTGCTCCTGTTACGTTGTAAGCTGCGGAGCCTTAGGGATTCGTCAGTGCAGGGCAACCTGTTTCACTACATTGTCGTGCTGTATATTGGGGAGGGGTCCGAAAGGGAACAATGCTGCCTGCCCAGCACTCGCCCCTTTTCCAGTCACCTCTCCCACTTCCGCACCAGACTGGCGCCCCTCTAGCTACTACCCTGGCCATCGCTCCCAGAGTGGGTGGTCTGCGGATGTTCTAGGACTGTGGGGGTCCTTTAAATAAGCAGACTCTGCTGAGAGACTGGAATTTTCTGCCTCCACCCTAACCCCCACTGGTCTGTACAGTCAGAAGCAATGAGGCTTGATTTTCCCAGGTGCTGGGACCATGGGCCTGGAAGTCTGGTGAGGAGCTGGTAACTCTCCCCAGTGTGACTGCGCTTTCTGCTGGCCTGCCACCACCACACTGCATCCTCTCCGCCCCAGCTCTGCCCCTCCTACGTGTCTGGATGAGTATTTCTTCTTTATATCTTTATTTGCTGGACTTCCATGCAGTTTGGTTTTCTGGAACTTCTGGTTGTTTCTAGTTTTAAGGTAGTTGTATTCCTTCTTATTTGTGGAGGGAGATGCAGCATGTCTGTGTACGCCTCCATCTTGGCCAGAAGTCTTCCAGGAATGATTTTTAAGTGGATGATATTTTCCTCTGTTCCCCGTTCTCGATCTCTAATCCTTGATTATGAGCTTCTTGAGCCAGGGAACACAGCTTATTCTCTGACACTTAGCCTACTTCCTGACACACAGTAGGTGTTACTAAAAAATTATTCATTGGATGAATGAGACATATTGATATTTAGAATATGGATATACAAATTAATGCCATAGATTAATTAAAATAAATTATCTTTTCTCAAATTGGTTAAATCCTGTCTCACATGAACACTAACAATTTGCTTAGCAAACAGTTCTTTGATAGGAAATGCAAAACATAACTTTATTCTACCCAAGGTCTGGGATTATCAGAAACTGAATTGCATGGATCAAAATGAATGAAGTTTTCCTCTTTGTTTTTCTTGTTCTGGCTTTGACATTCATTGCCATAAGTTAGAATACAACACAGAAAGTATAAACAGTCCTTTCTTTCATACAATTTGATATATCATAGCTGCTGGCTAGAGTTGGAATGTCTTTATTTGGTTCATAAATATTGCATACCTCTAGATATCCAGCAGAGTGCTAGGCACTGGAAAGATAGTGGCAAACATGGTCATACTATCATGGATAAAGGCAATTTCAAAATAATTTTTATCTACTTCCGGTCAAGATGGAAGCATAGGCAGACATGGCTTCGCTCTTGGCACAACCACATCAAAATTACAACTACATCCTTGGCTGATATGGCTCAGTGGATTGAGCACCAGCCTGAGAACCAAAGGGTTACTGGTTTGATTCCCAGTTAGGACACACGACTGGGTTGCAGGCCAGGACTCTGTTTGGGCATGTGTGAGAGGCAACCACACATTGATGTTTCTCTCCTTCTCTTTCTCCCTCCCCTCCCCTCTCTCTATAAATAAATAAACTCTTCTTAAAAATTACAACTAAAATATAGGACAACCATCACTCAGAACTGTAAGAAATGAAGTTGAATGGAAGTATGACAATTTTGGAATTAAAGAAACCACATTTATCCAGACCACTAGAAGGGATGGAAATGTGGAACAGACTGATCTCTCACCCATGTGTGGTAGAAAAAAAATTCAGGAGGGATACAGGAGTGAGGAGTCCCAGCCCCACACCAGGGCCCCCATCCAAGGGTTCCAGTGCCAGGAACATAAGTCCCTATAACTTCTTGGCTGCAAAAACCAGCAGGGATTGAGTGAGTGGAAGAAAGTTCTGGATCCCCAAGCAGTTTCTCTTAAAGAACCCATACACTGACACATCTATCCCGACTCACTCCCTCTGAGCTCTAGCACTGGGGTAGCAGCTTAAAAGGCAACAGTGGCATACAGGGAGGAACTGAAGTATCTGGTATGTAGGTGAGCAGAAGCCATTGCCTCATTTCTAAACCCTCCCCCTACAGAGCCAGCAAGCTGGTGGCATATCTGAGACTACATCAGTCTGGCTATCTCTGTTTGACCAGCCTTGAAGATACTCAGAGACTCCACCCCACCCAACTTATGGGCCCACCCAAGCTGCTTTTCCATATGAATGGCTTGTCTTGGATCATGCTTCATATCTTCCTAAATCCTGTCAAACAAGCAACACCTCATCTCAGTGAGCCACAGGCCCAGCCCCAGCAGTAGCCAGCCTAGATTCACAGCTTGGCTTTGCCTGGAAATCTCCAATTTAAGCACAAGTAGAAGCCATCCCAGATTGCATTATAGCTTCGACAGGGTGACCCAGGGCAAAACACAGGTGGGAGCTGGCCTTAGACTGTACTATCTGGGAAACTGCAGGGCAAGCACACCCAGAAGATAGCTACAGACCATGATGGAGCACCACCATCCTGCCCATGCACAGCTGATCCTCCATGGAGGGCAGAGGTTTGTGGTAAGTGGTCACAGCCAGTCCTTGCAGTTGATTGGTTTGGGTAAATCTCTTCCACTGCTTTGCCAACAGCAACCAAGATTCAATACAAGAGGAGGGTGTACCCAGACCACACGAATGGTGCACACTGAGCAGTAGAGGAGGCTGTGCCACTGGACCCTACAGGACACATACTACATTAGGTCACACTACCAAGACACAAAGTCAAAGAAGCTATACCTACTACATAGAAACAAACACAGGGAGGTTGCTAAAACAAGGAGACAAAGAAACATGGCCTAAATAAAAGAACAGGTCAAAACTCCACAAAAGTGGCTAAATGAAATGATGATAAGCAACCTATTGGATACAGAGTTCAAAACACTGGTTATAAGGATGTTCAGGGACCTTAGTGAGGACCTCAGCAGCATGAAAAAGATCCAGTCAGAAATGAAAGATACCCTAATTGAAATAAAGACTAATTTACAGGGAAACAACAGTAGAGTGGATGAAGCTGAGAATCAAATCAATTATTTGGAACATAAGGGGAAAAAAAACCAAACAATCAGAACAACAAGAGGAAAAAGAATCCAAAAAAATGAGGATAGTATAAGCAGCATTTTGGGACAACTTCAAGAAGTCCAGTATTCATATCATAAGGGTGCCAGGAGAAGAAGAGAAAGAGCAAGACACTGGAAATCTATTTGAAAAACTAGCGAAAGAAAACTTCCCTAATTTGGCAAAGGAAATAAACAAGCAAATCCAGAAAGCACAGAGTCCCAAACAAGATGGAATGCAAAGAGGCCCGCTCCAAGACACACTGTAATTAAAATGCCTAAGGTTAAAGATAAAGAGAGGAACAATTGTAATAGAAAAACAGTTTTAAAAAAAGATAAAGAGAGGATCTTAAAATAAACAAAAGAAGTTAGTTACCTACATGGGAGTTCCCATAAGACTGTCAGCTGATTTCTCAAAAGAAACTTTGCAGGTTAGAAGGAATTGTCAAGAAATATTTAAACTCATGAAAAGCAGGGTCTTACAGCCAAAATTGCTCTACCCAACAAAGCTATTATTTAGAATTGAAGTGCAGATAAAGTGCTTCCAAGATAAGATAAAGCTAAAGGAGTTCATCATCATGAAGCCATTATTATATAAAATTATACAGAAAATTATTTAAGAAAAAAAGATCAAAACTATGAACAATAAAATGGCAAAAATACATCTGTCAACAATTGAATTTTTAAAAAACTAAGCAAAGAAGAAGAACAGAGACAGAATCACGGGTACACAGAGTTTTTATGGTTGCGAGATGGGAGTGGGGTGTGGGGAGTGGGTGAAGAGGTGAGGGAATTAAGAAGTACAAGTAGATAGTTACAGAATAGCCATGGGGATGTAAAGTACAATATAGGAAATGGAGTAGCCAAATAAATTATACACACGATCCATGGAAATAAGCAATGGTTGGGTATTGCCTGAGGAAGTGGGGGGTGCTGGGTGAGAGGGAGCAAAGGGGGAGCAATTAAGATAACTGTAATAGCATAATCAATAAAATATAATTCAAAATAATTGTTATCTTTTTGTTTGCAGATATACGCATCCTGATTATTTTCATGTTAAAATTTAATTGGTATTTCTTGAGATATAACATTCAATAAACCCATAGTGAGCTGGAGAATGACTGGTTATTCCATTCAAATGTGTCCATGACATACTCAGTAGGGGCACATGATACTGCATGAAATTTGTCCAGTATTTTTTATATACACATCTCTATTGCTTCCTGGATTATCTGTCTTTGTGAGCATCCAAAGGGCAGGTGCTATTGTAGTTTGATTCAATTTGTATGGAAACTAAACGTACAGCTACATCACTCCATTGCATCTAAAATAATATGTACGAGAGGTCAATGATTCACTTTCTTTTCTCATTGCTTTCTATGAAATGGTGTGACATGAAATAAAACTAATCACAGGCTGTAGATATTTAGCCCCAATTGGGAGGCAACTTTTAAACATGGGAAGTGCTTATCCTCCTTTTGTCCTTGTGGGTTTTCATATTCTACCCTCAGATCAAGGTGTACATCAGATAGCATCGTCTCTTCTAGGTTGCTTCCTTGGGATCTGCTTCCTTTGCTGTGATGTGGATGAATGGTACCCAATCATTTTGTAGCTGAACAGAGAATAAATTATAAGCTCTGATGCAAAGCTTGCAGATGGTTGACACCTAGTGTAGTTTCAAACTACTTCGTCCAGCAACTGAGTCCTTGAGCCTCTAAGCCTTTCTATAATTTATTTATCTTTCTGATTCCCAGACTTTGAAACTATCCTTTCATTAACTCAGGGAAATGTCTGAGGTTTTATTTTGTTTTGTTTTCCTGCCTTCCTTTTTTGTGTGTTTGCCACAGTAAATTATTTGAAAAATTACTATAACTTTCCCTGGAAACTTTCCAAATGAATCATTAGGTAAATGGCCTAGTCTATTTCTCTGAGCCACTGTAGAAATGGCTTTGGAATCAGAGTTCATCCAAAATGGGCCAAGGAGAGAATCTGCTGAGACGAAATGTATTTGATTACAGGAATCCCCCTTTCCACAGAGAATATGTTCTAAGACCTACAGTGGATACCTGAAAATGCAGAAAGCACTGAACCCCCTATATACTATGTTTTTTTTTCCATATGCATACATACCTATGAAGAGTTTAATTCATAAGTTAGGAACAGGAAGAGATTAAAAACAATAACTAGTAATAGAATAGAACAATTATAACAAAAATTATAATAACAGTTATGTGAATATGGCATTATTCAGTAAAATAAGGGTTACTTGAATACAAGCACTGAAATACTATGACAGTTTATCAGAAAACTATTACAGCTACTAAATGACTAATGGACAGGTAGGGTATATAGCATGGATAAGCTGGACAAAGGGACGACTTACATCCCAGATGGAATGGAGCAGGAAGACTGAAGGTTTCATCATGCTACTTAGAATGGCACACAATTTAAAATGTATGCATTATTTATTTCTAGAATTGTTTATTTCATATTTTTGGACCATGGTTGACTGCAACTAATTGAAACTGCAGAAAGCAAGACCGTGGATATGGGGGAATACCTTATAATTAATTTTTAAGTATAAGGTGGTTATCTAGAAGTTGCTGAAATCCAAATTCTCTTCAAGTGCTGAATTATTTTTCAATGTCATTTTTAGGATGTGAAAAATTAAATTTATTGGAGTAACATTGTTAATAACATTGTATAAATTTCGGGTGTGCAACTTTATAATATGGCATTTGTGCTCACCACCTGAAGTCTAGTTTCCTTCCATCACAATATATTTGACCCCCTTTATAGTCTTCATCCCCCCTTTTGTTTCCATCTGGTAACCACCATACAGTTGTCTATATCTATGAGTTTGGGGTTTTGTTTGTATGCTTGTTTTGTTTGTTCATTTGCTGCTTTTTGTTTTATATTCCACATATGAGTGAAATCATACTGTTCTTGTCCTTTATCACTGGATTTATTTCACTTAGCACAATCCTCTCAAGATTCATTCATGCTGTCACAAATGGCAATAACGCCATCTTTTTTGTTGCTGAGTAGTATTCCATTGTATACATGCATCACATTTTCTTTATGCAGTCATCCATTGAAGAACATTTAGGTTGTTTCCATGTCTTGGCTACTGTGAACAATGCCACAATAAACATAGGGGTACATCTACCTTTAGAAATAAGTATTTCCACATTTTAAGGGTAAATGCCCAGGAGAGAAACTGGTGTTTCAATATGGTAGCTCTATTCTTAAATTTTAGAGGAAACTTAAGTGTCATTTTAAAACAAGAGAAATTAGGTGTTTAAAAATGACATTATTTTAAAATAAAACAGTGCTTTGTAACCAATCAAAATCCCCAATTGAGTCAGTCTGTTTTAATTCAGGTTATCCCAGGACTCAGATAAAGTAGCCATGAAATTGCTCCCCAACACCACTGTCATCCCACAACCTTCTAAATCAGCATGCGTAAGACTTATGGCAGCCAAAAAAAGATGTTCTGAGGCAGGGACCAGCACTGACTCCTAATATGGTCAGCTTACAGTTAACTAGAAAGCTTCGGGTCATCAGCATTGTGAGGCATTTTAAATTTCTATTTAATCAAAAGCCCTATTTTTTTTATCTTAAGCTTCTTGAAGTTGATGAAAAGCCTTGCTTTCATGTATAGATGCAAAAGTCTGTCTTTGAAATTATGGAGTGGATTACTGTCAATGACGAAGAACCTTGGTGGTCGCCCACATCAGAACCAAACGTGTGTGGAAGGGCTCTTTAGCAGTGTGATTGGCAATATTCTCCACCAAAAATATTCCTTTCTTATCCTCTCTCCCAAAGCCTGGAGTGGCTTCTACATTTCTTTATCTACAACTCACTCTTTGATTAAAACATTCCCCATGCCGGAAGGGTCTTCCTAAAATACAGAAATCCAAAAGAAGCAATAAATAAAATTGCTTAGACTGTACAAAGAAGTCAATCAGATTTTCTCCTTCCCAGATTCAGGAAGGAACTTTTTAGCTCATTAGGCCTCTAGGTGGCCTGGGAGAAGTCCCTGGAAGGAAGGATAAAATGCAGGAAAGGAAAGAACAATTTAAGACTAGTTCAGGCCTGTACTGTCCAGTGGTTATTGCCTTAAACTGTAGAGAGAAGACTCTGATATCAGTGCCTGCACTCTTGTGTGTATGTGTGTGTGTGGTGGGGGGGGTTAAAAGTAGAATATAATAAAAATAATAAACTTATTATTTGAAGCTGTTCTCTTGGGGATTATAGATTATTTAATTTTAAGAAATTTAAAGGCTGTGTGGTGTATCTAGAGCAGGATACTTTCACCATAACTCCTCTCCATCAGCTGAATCTAAATAAGAGCCTGGGGGAGAGTGATAAATCCTCAACTCCCCCCACCAATTATAGCTCAAATAAAGGCCTGATAATTTCAACTGTGGTATCTACCTCTCTCTCCTTTAACAACAGCTTTAGGGTGCATTTGCTTTGAATTACAAAATCCAGGTTAAGAGTTTTTTCTGCCCTTCCATGGGTGGTGAAAATTAAAAAGGGTCAAAGACATCCCAAGATTAATCGGAAAGTACATCCACCTCCAGGTTACAAAGATGCCCTACATCTTTCGAAAAAGAACCAGCGAATTACCATGGAAATCTGCCCCAATAGGCAGTGCTCAAGTGAGATTCAGAACCTTTGTTAAGAGAGCTTTGTGGGGGGCCAGCACCATAGTGAACATGGTTTTAAGTCTCACTAATTCCCTGAATGGGGAAAAGGCCAATCTTGATTTGCAAGAAGTTTGAATTTAAAAATATGTTTAAAGAAATGCTATTCATTACTTCCAAAATCCTGCAGTCAAACTGCTGGTTGGGCTGTGCTCTGAGCTGTCCTGACTCTTAAGGCCTTAAACAAACAGATAAGGGCTATAATTAGCATATTGGTCATTTGAATGCAAACTTCAGTTAAAAACCACATGTTAGTATTCTCCACTAGCAGGTTGTCACTTTCCTGTTTATAGTGTTAATTTGCCTAGCAATCTGCTCCCGTTCCTTTATGGCAGTAAACGTTAGCCTAGCATGTCAGAATTCATTGAATTTTCCATATTAGCAGCTGGAATTAATAAGGAATATGTGGGGGAGCATGAACAACTTTTAAAACTCAACATGAATATATTTTAGACTTCTATTTAGCTGACCTTTAAAACCCATCATTTGATTCATATTTAGTATTTGCTTGGTGGGTAATGTACTCTCTTGGATGATTAAAAAGGGAGAAGGGGCAAGCTGTTTCTAATGCCCCTCCCCCAAAGTGACCCAATCAAGTAAACACCATAGAACATTGAATTGTAATGAGTCCCTGGATTATAACAAAATAAGGATTGCTAATATAAGGCTCAACGGGTGCTTAATTATATGGAAAAACCGCACATTCAGATCTGCATCTATTAAACACGGCTGTGATGGTCACCCACTCCTGCATGCCCATATTAACTTTGTTTTTAAATTGACATTTGAGACCACTTTATTTGAAATGTGACTGAGTTATGTTTGAGGAGGGGGAAAAGGGAGAGAGAGAGGACTGAGTTAAGAGTTTTACCCAATTTCCGGCCAAGTTGGAGGCCTAGACAGATACGCTGCAACTAAGAAGGAATACAACTACCTAAAACTAGACACAACCAGAAGTTCCAGAAAATCAAGCTGCATGGAATTCCAACAAACATAGATATAAAGAAGAAATACTCATCCAGACAGGTAGGAGGGGCAGAGCCAGGGTGGAGAGGACATGTTGTGGTGGTAGCAGTGACAGTGGTGGCAGGCTGGTGGAAAGCGCAGTTACACATTTTAAAAAGTCAGGAGAGATACCTGGGGAGCATTCCCAGTTCCTGACCAGACCGCACAGCTCCCGGTCCCACTGCCAGGTAAAATCAAGCCTCATTGCTTCTGACTGTGCAAACCAGTGGGGGTGGGGGTGGAGGAAGAAACTGCCAGTCTCTCAGCAGAGACCACTTGTTTAAAGGACCCCCACAGTCCTAGAACATCCACAGACCCACCCACTCTGAGAACGATGGCCAGGGCAACAGCTAGAAGGGCGCCAGTCCCAGATGGAAGTGGGAGAAGTGCCTGAAAAAGGGGCGAGTGCTGAACAAGCGGCATTGTTCTTTCTCTGAACCCTCCCCCACATACAGTGCCACAACGTGGTGAGACGGCTCGCCCTGTACTGATGAATACCTAAGACTCCGCCTCTTACAGTGTAACAGAAGCAACAGCTCTACCTAAGACAAAGAGGCAGACAAACACAAGAGCCTGTCAAGATGAGGAGACAGGGAAGTATGGCCCAAAAGAGGGAACAAACCAAAGTTCCAGTGGGAGAATTAAGCAACAAGGAGATAGCCAACCTAACAGATGCAGAATTCAAAACACTGGTGATAAAGATGCTCACAGCCTTGACAGATATGCCTGAGTATGGCAAGTGCATAAGGGAAGAAGTGAAGGCTATGCTAAATGAAAACGAAGGAAAATCCACACAAAACCAATGGTGAAGGGAAGGTAACTGGGGTTCAAATCAATGATTTGGAAATAAGGAAGGAAAAAACAGTCAACCAGTACAGAATTAAGAAACAAAAATTGAAAAAAAATGAGGAGAAGCTTAGAAACTCCTGGGACAACATTAAACATGCCAACATCCGAATAATAGTGGTGCCAGAAGGAGAAGAGGAAGAGCAAGAAATTGAAAACTTATGTGAAAATATAATGGAGGACAACTTCCCAACTTTGGTGAAGGAAATAGACATGCAAGTCTAGGAAGCACTTAAGAGTCCAAAACAAGATAGACCCAAGGAGGGCCACACCAAGACATATCATAATGAAAATGACAAAGGTGAAAGAAAAAGAGAGAATCTTAAAAGCAGCAAGAGGAAAGCAGAGAGTTACGTACAAAGGGGTGCCTATAAGACTATCAGCTGATTTCTCAAAAAACACTTAGCATGCAAGAAGAGACTGGCAATCAGCATTCCATGTGATGAAAAGCAATGAACTACAACCAAGATTACTCTATCCAGCAAAGCTATCATTTAGAACGGAAGAGCAGATAAAGTGCTTTCCAGACAAGGTAAAGCTAAAGGAGTTCATCATCACCAAGTCTTTATCATATGAAATGTCAAAGGGACTTAAGAAAAAGAAGATCAAAATGATGAACATTAAAATGACAACAAACTCACAACTATCAACAACTAAATCTAAAAAATAAAAACAAAATCTAGCTAAGCAAGCCAGAATAGAAACAGAATCATAGGTATGGGGATAATTTGAGGGTTATCATCTGGGAAGGGGAAGAGGGTGAAATGGGGAAATGGTGTAGGGATTAAGAAGCATAATTGGATAGACTGAGGAGGGGAAGATGGCGGAGGAGTGAGGAGAGGCTGCGGTTTCAGGCTCCGGAGACGCGTCTGCAGTTTGGGCTAATTGCAGACAGAACATCTCAGTGAGCAGCTGGACACTGGCAGGAGTCGAGCCAAGGCACTGCTGGATTAGAGAAAATCCATCTGGGAACAACCTGTTTAGTGAGGATAGCGGAGGGAAAGGGGACGAAACAGGATTCCTGACTGGGGCGGCTGCCCCAGCTGAGGTTGGAAGTACACAAAGGTTTTTTGGCGACCACAGGCTACCCGGGAGAGGAGTTGGGAGGAGAGCGGATCTCTGCCCGCTGGCAGAGACCGGACTTGACCAAGTGGCATTGGCGCTGAAGGACAGGAGACAGCGTGCTGCTGGGCAAGTGAGAACATAATTCTCCTTTATATTTTTCTCTAGTGGACGGTGGAGAGGGGAGGAAAGTTTGGGGGTGGTAGGCCGTTCTGGAGGAGCCCAGGCGCAGTGGTGCGCTCATCCACTCCCCAACCCTACCATTGGGTCACGGGGGCGCGCATAGGGAAGTGCTCTCACTCACTGGCCCAGGTGCGTGGGGCCGTGAGTCCAGGTGTCCTTCGGACACTCCCCAACAGACATAAGATCAGTGCCCCAACGGGCACAGGGAGGGCCCACTGAACACGCAGAGGACCGTGCGCAGATACCCGTAGCCAGCTCCCGTGGGCGCCGGGCCCCAGGCCGGAAAGCAGACCACTAGCTCAGGCTCTGTTCCTGCTGGCCCAGATGGGTGAGGGAAGGCAGTCGGCTGCGGCGCCGGAACAGCGGGTGGCAGCCACTCACAGACTCTCACTTCCACTGAGCACAAGTGTCCGTGGCCCCGCCCTAGGAGGCAAGAGACCAACTCCTGGAGCTCGGCTCAGCGGGACTAAGGGCACGGGCAAGGGAGCGCGGAAACACCTCAGCCCAGGGACAATAGGCGCCAGTCGAGGAGCAAGTTCTCGGGCCGCTGGCGCGTGCAGGGACACGCACAGGGACACCTCGGCATGAACGCGGAACCACCTCGGCCCAGCAACAATAGGCGCCAATCGCGGGGAAAGCTCTCAGCCGCCCTGCCAGTGCAGGGGCTCGCGCGTAAGGACACCTCAACTGGCTCCGGCGGGCAGCAAGGGAGCGTGCAGTGCCGGCAACCGCGGGCACTCACCATTGTGGCAAACGCGGGTGCACACCATTGCTGTAAGAAACAAGAACCTCTGAACCGCCACACTAGACCAGCTGTGGACGCAGAACAAGAAGGCGACACACCAAGGCTAAAACGGACATCTCCACAAAGAATTCGAGATAAAGTGGATAGAGTGACTCTCAATCAACAAGCCAGAAGGAATATCCTAACAAAAACATCTGAAATATAACCAGACAGCATAAACAAATGATATAAAAGGTACCCCAAGAACATCAGGCTCAGGAGATCAAAGAGACTGCACCACTGAAACCCCCAGATCTACCATAAAGAATCTCATACCACAAAGGTGGGAAGGCAAAGCAGACAAATCCAAATAATAAAAACAAACAAGAATCCAACATGGTAAGACACAGAAACAACCTCTCAATGAAAAGAAAAGAGGAATCCCCAGAAAGAGAGGTAGATGGAATAGACATAGCCCAAATGTCAGACATGGAATTCAAAACTATGGTGGTGAAGAAGCTCAATATGCTCAAAAACCTCAAAAACTACTATGACAACCTCCAAGGAAGTTACCAACAGCTCCAAGAAAATTACAAGGAACTTGCAGAGAACTACACTAGCATACAAAAAGAAATAGAAACTATCAACAAGAACCAGGAAGAAATGAAGAATGTAATATCTGAACTGAAAAACACAGTAGGATCAGTCAAAAGCAGACTAAACAAAGCAGAGGATCGGATTAGTGAGTTAGAGGATAATGTAGGTAATAATTCTCAAATGATATAGCAAAATGAAAAAAGATTGAAAAAATATGAACAAGATGTAAGGGAATTACAGGATAGCATTAAAAAAATAATATCAGGATCATAGGAATAAGAGAGGGAGAAGAAAAGGAGCATGGAATTGAAAAACTGATAGGAGAAATAGTGACAGAAAATTTTCTGAACCTGATAAAAGGTTATGCAAGTCCAAGAAGCACTGAGAGTTCCAATCAAGAGGAACCCCCAAAAACCCACTCCAAGGCACATCAGAGTTAAAATGGCAACATTCCAGGACAAAGAGAGAATCCTAAAAGCAGCAAGAGAAAAACAGCAAATAACTTACAAGGGAGTTCCAATAGGCTATCGACCCATTTCTCAACAGAAACATTACAAGCCAGAAGGGAATGGTCAAAAATATTTCAAGCAATGAAAAACAAAGGCCTACAACCAAGAATACTCTACCCAGCAAGGCTCTCATTCAAAATAGAAGGTGAAATAAGGAGTTTCTCAGACAAAGGAAGACTAAAAGAATACATCTCCACAAAACCAGCATTGCAAGAGATGCTAATGGGAATATTCTAAGAAAAAGGAAGAGAAAAAACAAAAAAAGAGTAGAGGAACAGAAACACAAAAGGGAAATGAATAAATACATGTCAATAATAACGTTAAATGTAAATAGATTAAATGCTCCAATTAAAAGATATAGGGTAACGGAATGGATAAGAAAACAGGACCCACATATTTGCTGTGCACAAGAAACACACCTCAAAACAAAAGATTTACATAGACTGAAAGTAAAGGGATATAAAAAAATATTTCAAGCAAATGGACCTGAAAAAAAAGCTGGGGTAGCAGTCCTGGTATCAGACAAAACGGATTTCAAAGCAAGGGCAATAAAAAGAGATGAAAAAGGACAATTTAATAATACTTAAAGGAACGATTCATCAAGAAGATATAACACTGATAAACATATATGCACCCAACATAGGAGCACCCAAATACATAAAGCAAATACTAGAAGACCACAAGAAGGATATGAACAACAACACACTCATAGTAGGGGACTTAAACACTCCATTATCAACAATAGACAGATCATCCAAGCAAAGAAACACCAAGGATATACAGGCATTGAACCACACACTAAACCACATGGACTTAACTGATATATATAGAACTTTTCACCCCAAACAAGCAAAATATACATTCTTTTCAAAGGCACATGGGACATTTTCAAAGATAGACCACATGATAGGACACAAAACAAGCCTCAACAAATTCAAGAAAATTGAAATTGTATCAAGCATCTTTTCAGACCACAATGCCTTGAAACTAAAAATCAACCTCACAGAAAAAAATCAAAGACACCCAAACTCATGGAGAATGAATAACATGCTCTTAAATAACGAATGGGTTAACAATGACATCAAAGAGGAAATCAAGAAATTTCTAGAAACTAATGACAATGAACACACAACAGCCCAAAACCTATGGGACACAGCAAAAGCAGTCCTAAGAGGGAAGTTCATAGCAATACAGGCATATCTGAAAAGACTAGAAGAATCTCAAATAAAAAACCTAACCATAAAGCTACAAGAACTAGAACAGCAACAACAAACAAAGCCTAGGGCAAAAACAATAAAAGAAATCATCAAGATCAAAGCAGAATTAAATGACATAGAAATGAAACAAACAATCCAAAAAATCAACAAAACTAGGAGCTGGTTCTTTGAGAAAATAAGCAAAATTGACAAGCCTCTAGCCAGGCTCATTAAGAAAAAATGAGAGAAGACCCAAATAAACAAAATCAGAAATGAAAGAGGAGAAATCACGACTGATACCTCAGAAATACAAACAATTAGAAGAAATTACTACAAACAACTCTATGGCAAGAAATTTGACAACCTAGTAGAAATGGACAGATTTCTAGAAACATATAACCTTCCAAAACTGAATCAAGAAGAAGTAGAAAGTCTCAACAGACCAAGAACAAAGAAGGAAATTGAAACAGTAATCAAAAATCTTCCTCCACACAAAAGCCCTTGACCGGATGTCTTCACAGGTGAATTTTACAAAACATTTAGGGAAGAACTAACTCCTACCCTCCTCAAACTATTCCAGAAAATCCAAGAAGAGGGAAAAATCCCAAACTCTTTCTATGAAGCCAGTATTACCCTAATCCCAAAACCAGGTCAAGACACAGCAAAGAAAGAAAACTACAGGCCAATATCACTGATGAACATAGATGCTAAAATCCTCAAGAAAATTTTGGCACACAGGATCCAACAATAGATCAAAAAGATCATATACCATGATCAAGTGGGATTCATCCCAGGGATGCAATATGGTTTAATATTTGCAAATCAATAAATATAATACATCACCTAAACAAAATGAAAGACAAAAATCACATGATCATACCTATAGATGCAGAAAAAGCATTTGATAAAGTACAACACCCATTTCTGTTGAAAACACTCAGCAAAATGGGAATAGAGGGAGCATACCTTAACATCATTAAGGTTATATATGAGAAGCCTGAAGCCAACATCATACTCAATGGACAAAAACTGAAAGCATTCCCCCTGAAATCAGGAACTAGACAAGGCTGTCCACTCTCTCCACTTCTATTCAACATAGTGTTGGAAGTCCTAGCCACAACAATCAGAGAAGACAAAAAAATAAAAGGTATCCAAATTGGGAAAGAAGAAGTAAAACTATCACTGTTTGCAGACGACATGATAGTATACCTAGAAAACCCTATAAACTCCACTAAAAGACTACTCAATATAATAAGTGAATTTGGCAAAATAGCAGGGTATAAAATAAATATACAGAAATCTAACGCATTTCTGTACACCAACAATAAAATCTCAGAGACAGAGGCAAAAAAGAAAATACCATTTACTATAGCAACAAGAAAAATAAAGTACCTAGGAATAAACTTAACCAAAGAGATAAAAGACCTGTACACTGAAAATTATGCAACATTGAAGAAAGAAATTAAGGAAGATACTAATAAATGGAGGCAAATACCATGTTCTTGGTGGGAAGAATCAACATCATCAAAATGGCCATATTACCAAAAGCAATTTACAGATTCAATGCAATCCCTATTAAAATACCAACAACATATTTCACTGACCTTGAACAAATCCTCCAAAAATTCATATGGAACCAAAAAAGACCCCGAATAGCAAAAGCAATCTTGAAACAGAAGAACACAGCAGGAGGAATCACGATACCAGACATCAAACAATACTACAAAGCCACTGTGATCAAAACAGTCTGGTACTGGCATAAGAACAGACATATAGATCAGTGGAACAGAATAGAGAGCCCAGAAATAAACCCAGGCCTCTATGGTCAACTAATCTTTGATAAAGGAGGAAGGAACATAAAATGGAGTGAGAAGAGCCTCTTTATCAAATGTGCTGGGAGAACTGGACAGGGACGTGCATAAAAATGAAACTAGACCACCAACTTACACCACACACGAGAATAAACTCAAGATGGATTAAAGACTTAAATGTAAGCCGTGATACCATAAAAGTCCTAGAGGAAAACATAGGCAGGAAAATCTCAGATATCACACGTAACAATATCTTCATGGATACATCTCCTAAGGCAAGAGAAATAAAGGAAAAAATAAACAAATGGGACTACATCAAACTAAAAATTTCTACTCATCAAAAGAAAACATCAGCAAGATGAAAAGGAAACCAACCATATGGGAAAACATATTTGCCAATGATATCACAGACAGGGGACTGATCTCCAAAATATATAAAGAGCTTATACAACTCAACATCAAGAAAACAAACAACCCAATTAAAAATTGGGCAAAAGACCTGAACAAACACTTCTCTGAAAAGGACATACAGAAGGTCCATAGGCACATGAAAAAATGCTCAACATCATTGGCCATCAGAGAGATGCAAGTAAAAACCACAATGAGATACCACCTTACACCTGTCAGAATGGCCATCATCAACAAATCAACAAACAACAAGTGCTGACGAGGATGTGGAGAAATGGGAACCCTACTGCACTGTTGGTGGGAATGCAGACTGGTGCAGCCACTATGGAAAACAGTATGGAATTACCTCAAAAAACTAAAAATGGAACTGCCATTTGAACCAGTGATTCCACTGCTAGGATTATACCCAAAAAATCCTGAAACCCTAATTCAAAAAAACCTATGCATCGCTATATTCATAGCAGCCTTGTTTACAATAGCTAAGTGCTGGAAACAGCCTAAGTGCCCATCTGTAGATGAGTGGATCAAAAAACGGTGGTACATCTACACAATGGAATACTATGTAGCAGAAAGAAAGAAGGAACTCCTGCCATTTGCGACAACATGGATGGAACTAGAGAGAATTATGCTTAGTGAAATAAACCAGGCAAACAAAGCAAAATACCATATGTATCACCCAATACAGGAAACTAAAGAGCAACACAAACAAATGAACTAAATAGGCAAAGACTAGAATAGTATTCAGTAGGGGGGAGGGGGGAGGGAGAGAAGGGGGCTAAGTAAGGGAAGGGTGTAGTCAAGGAACGTATATGAATAACTCATGGACATGGACAACGGGGAGGGATATAATTGTGGAAGAATGGATGGGCTGGGAGTGGGGAGCAATGGGGGAAAAATGGGAAAACTGTAATTGAATAACCAAAAAATAAAATTAAAAAATAAATAAATAAATAAAATAAAAATAAATAAACATAGACTGAGTCTATATTCTTTAAAAAAAAAAAAAGAAGCATAATTGGTTGGTACAAAATAGACAGGGGGAAGTTAAGAATAATATAGGAAAGGGTAGAGCCAAAGAACATACATGCATGGCTCATGGACATGAACTAAGGGGGATGGGATTGCTTGAGGGAAGAGGGGTACTCGGCAGTGGGGAGCAAAGGGGAAAAAAGAATTGGAACTACAATCACAACATAATCAATAAAATATACTTAACAAAAAGAAAAAAGAAAGAAAGAATTTTACCCAAATAGTCAACATCTTTATTTTGCTATTTAAGTGGAAGAAGAGCTACGTTCTTTTCCAAGTTGAATACACCATAAGGCAAAAGGAGTAAGGACTGCAGAAAAAATCTGGATGAAATCTCAGAGAGGACCAAACGTGAACGCCTGCTCCTTGTGAAAATTTCCAACTCTACTTTCGGGCCTTGTAAGATTCAGACATTCTGAGAAATATGGCCAGAATTTATGCATAAACCTAATGAGGAAATAGAATCCTTAAGCAGTAAAATCTCTAATGCAGTTGTTCTCAAACTTTGCTGTACATTGGAATATGAGGAGATTAGAACCCAAGGAGACTTTAAAAACCCTGATATCCAGATTCTTGCCATGCAATTAAAATTAGAATGTCTGGGGATCAACCAGACTACCAGAGACAAGACTAGTCCCACAAAGTCAAATTTATTGTGGAAGTGCATTGAAAAAAGTTAGAGAGAATACTTTTTGAAACATTTGCGTTCTCAGTGATTCTGAGGAGGGTCTAAGGAAGCAAGTATAAACTCTAGATTGATTAAGAACTGGGTACTGTCATGAGGAGAGTGTGACTGAGCAATTAGGAATCCCCAGTAATAAATGAAAATAGCAAAGCAGGTCTGGGGCATCACTGATAAGAAAGCAGTAGTCAAAGACTGTGGAGGTCATTATGGCTTTTTAAACTGCTACATGACCTTGGGAGAAACAATGTTTTCTGCTAACTTTGCAACTGTCTTTATCCTGTCTCTCCTCCCAGGCTGATTAATAGCAGGGCTGTTTTTTCTTAGTACAAGCTGATTTTCTTTCAGTCCCAAGCAAATTTTGGCTCTTTCAGGTTTTGGCCTTTCTCAGAGGGATGGGCCTGAGGAAAATGTTTACAATTAAATCAACTAATAGTTTTGCTACTTTTCAGCCGATTTGGAAACTTACTTAATAAGAGAGTGCATGTAAAACTGGCAAAATATGAATAAGGCCTGCACTGGAGTTAGTAGTATTATACCGATATCAATTTCCAGGGTTTTGACAATATACTGTGGCTGTGTAAAATAAAATCCATACAATAATAGATCAAAATACTGGGGGAAACTCAGGAAAGGATACCTGGAAACACTGTACTATTTCTGCAACTTCTTGGGAGCCTTAAGGTATTTCAAAATGAAAATAAGATATAGATGTTAAATGGAAGAACAGGTGTTGATTATCTAAAGAAGACTTTTTAAAAGTAGTTTGAGTTTACCTATGTTCTTCTCTGAAAAGTTCAAAATAAGTTGTACCAGTGTTCTCTAATATGTCACTGAACTTGAACGTGCTAGATTTGAATGTCAGCTGACATCCATGTCTAGCAGGTACAGATCCCTACAGGGTTATAAATATGGTACCAATCTGTACATCCACAAGATGCCATTTGAATAGAGTATGGAAATGCGCATTAAATATCCCCAGGTAGAAGAAAGAGGAAGAGAGTTATGCTAGGCAAAGGGAAGGGCAGAAGGAAAAGAAGGCGCAGAGGCATGAAAGTCAATGCATCTCAGGGAAACAGATCATAGTTTGATGCGGCTGACTTTGGGGAATATAAAGGAGGACTGGTGAAAGACGAACCTGAAAGGATAGGTTGGAGCTAGAGTGGGATAGCCTGTATGTGATTCTCCTCTCTTTGAATTTAAGGACTTTGGACTTCCCTTGTAGTACCTACTACATCTGTCTTATATCAAAGTTACTCATGTATATGTCTTTTCTCTCCTACTAAATTCCAAGATCCTTAAGGAGGCTAATAATAGTGAAGGAAGGTGAAGACAGATTCTCCCATTCCCAAGGTCCCACCATCCAGGAAACACATGTAAATGAAGACTCATCAAATCTATTAAGGAAGTGTATAGCTCTGAAATCTGTAAATTTCACTCTTGTTCCATTTGCCATTTGCACCATAAAAGAATCCAGGGGGATAGGTAAGGCGGGTTTCACAGAGTAGAAAACTAAAGCCCAGGAAATTTGTGTCTTTTTTAAGGTTTCCTAGCCAGAAGCTAGACTAAAATCTGGGTCCCCTGATTCCCTGGCCATAACTCTGAAGGCCCAAGATGATGGTGATTTTCTATCCATAGGCTTCCCTCTTTCCCCATCCTCTGGTTTTAAGGGACCTAGAATGAAACATTTTGGCATCTCTGAGGCTCCTTGCTCTTTGCCCAGCAGGCTACCTACCATGTTGCTTCCTACAGAAGAGCTGGAACCCCTAATGATGAGGGTGGAAGGCAGGAAGGAAGGGGCTCAGTAGGGCCTGACCTCAGTAATGGCAACAGGTTGTATTGAGCAGGCCCTGATGGAAAAGGAGTGGGCACTGTGCTCCCAGCCAATGCCTTGTATACTAGCTGCCAAGCCAGGTTCTTTCATATTCAGAGCAGGAGGGGAGATTTTTTTTTTTTTTTTTTTTTTTATGTAGTGCAGCTGGTGTAGTAAAAGCTGTGAAGACTGAAACCACAGAGATTCAGAGTCTACCACTGGGAACAATTTCTGGCTCTGGGACTTGAGGCAAGGGTGGGAAGCGAGCCAGGACATCCTGGCTGCTTTTACCTAGTGGGTTGTACGTTTCTGTCCTGCATTTGGTACTTGCCCAGGTGTGGCTCAGCTCAGCCTGGCACACCATAGCCTTTGTTGAGACATTGACCTGGAATTTAGAACCATTTTGTGATAGCAGGATTGTTGTTGTTTGTTTGTTTTTCATTTGTTCTGTCTTAATCTAAAGAAGGCTATATGGTCCCTTTTTAATGTTTCTTACATGCAGAATCCTGTGTACGCTTATTGTAAAAAAATATACAAACAATGGAGGAATATATAAAGAAAATGGTTAATGTCCCCAACCATATACACATACCTACAGGTCTTCCTTTTTATGTTTGTAATTCCTAGAGTTACCTTATTATCAATTTGGTATGTGTAATTCCAGCTTAGACACATATATGTACACACAATTTTTAAACAAAAATAAAATAATAGTATATATGCTGTTCTTTCACTTTTTTCACTCAAGAATGTATAAAGGTGTTTCTTTGTCAACACATAGAAATCTACTTGATTCTTTTTAGCTGACAAATAATATTCCAAAATATCATAATTGATTTAACAATTATTTTATTGAGGAACATTTATATTACCTTTGATGTAAGATATTTTTATTCTTACATAAAATTCAGGATAAAGATACTTAAACAAATCTTGGCATGTTTTTATGAGTATTTCCATAGTCAAACTCCTTGAGATGAAATTGCTTGGTCAAGTGACATACATTTAAAAAACTTCCTTGCCAACTTGCCCTCCAAAATGTCCATGCCATTTGACACTCTCATCAATGCTATGTAAGAGTGAGTAATATTCCCTTTTTCTGGAACTTGACTGGACGGTTTGAAGATACTTGTTTTAGTTTACTTCTGTTGCTACAAGCCCCATCCCAGAGCCTCTCATTTCTCATGTGACCCAAGGGGTTGGTTGGGTTGGTAGGACCCAGGAAGAATTACAACTGAAGATTTCATGTAGGGTAGCAGAAAGGACACATAACTGAGAGTGGGAGACTTGGTTATTAAGACCATCTCTCTGAGGTATTGGACAGGCTACTTTAAACTCCTGGGCATCTATTCCCTCATTTGTAAAATGCACATCATAATAATTGGCACAGTACACCACTGTGGTTGTTGTGAGGATTGTTACAGAACCCCTGGGCTGCTCCAATTGAAAACAAACCCACGGGCTCTTTAGTTAGGGGCCCAATTGCCCGCCGCCAAAATTATAACTCTCAATACCAGAGTTTGGTGAAAAGAAAAAGAATTGTTTATTTAACAGTTATATAGATTTAATTATTTGCAGATTTCTGTTGTTAAGTCTTATGCTCTTTAAAACACCCACAAACACATATCCTTGCCTCCCCACTACCAAACCAGGCTAGTTTTAGGAAAGTCAGAGAAACTGTTTCCCTACTTTCCAAACACAGTTCAGCTTTACCAGCAGCTGCCAATCATTCAATCTGATTGGGGAGGTCCTTTCTGTGCTGTGGTGCCCTCCAGCTCTCAATGCAGGACCACCTGGATTCTCAGCCTCCTTGCAAACTGCCTTCTTCCTGCAAACCGCGTGGATCTTCTCTCCTTCTCAAAACTGCATGGCGAGAGCCTCTTAAAGCAGCCTGGAGACCCCTTCTCCAAGCCACATGGAGAAGGCCCCTTCACCAAGCCATGTGGAGGGAGCACACGAGAGAGCGAGAGCGAGCGCGCGAGTGCGCCAGAGAGAGAGTCAGAGTGCCAGAGCCAGAGCGTGAGTGAGAACCCGAGTCAGAGAGCGAGAGAGAGTCAGAGTGAGAGCACGAGCGAGAGCCAGAGAGTCTCAGAGCGAGCGTCTGAGAGAGTCTGAGCTAAAGTGTCTGAGCTAAAATGTCTGCAGCTGCTTATATATCCCTGACTGCGTCATCTGACGCAGTGGGCGTTGCAAACAGTTCTGACCATTCACAGACCCTTAAGTAGGCTCTGTGTGCTTTCCATACCGTCCCCTGGTTCAAGACTCCTCCCATCTGCCTGAGGCTTTGGATGCATTAAAGACATTTGCATAAGAAAGACACTAGCCACCAGCCTCAGGCTTGTGGAGGCATTCCAAAAGCTGCTTCCTTCTCCCCATCCCCCAGCTGCAAGCTCTGGGGATTTTTGGACTCCCTTGTTTCTGTAACAGGATCAAACCTGGAGATACAGAAGTGGTTTGTAATTTGAGAAGCAGGATACATGTGCCAAGTGGTTATTATGGTAGTGTTATTATATCCTTAAATTAATGATCTTGGGGGGAGAGAAAAGGGGACAGTGAGAGTTTAGTGTGAAAAATTACACAGATGAACTCTCTAAGATATTTCAGCTTTCCTGAAAGTTCCCATGCAGTTTTCCTATATTCTTGGAGAACAAACCATGTTGGAAGTAAAGACTGCTTTATAGTATCAAGAATAAAATAGGTTATCCCCCTTTCACAGGAAGACTGAAGTCCTTTGTGCTGAACCTGACTCCTAAGTCCAGTCCTCTTTGTATGACACCACTATACTTTAATTTGTTAAGCACCTAATAGGATTGTGGCTACTTTCTATAATCACCAGTGACCCGTCCCGCAGGTCGAGCAACGAGGACCCTAGAGGGGGAGTGAGGATGAGAAAGGGGCAAGAGGCACAAAGAATGGAGGCAAGACAGTGCTCTAATCAAGTCTCGTTTATTCTAAGTCAAAACAGCCTTTTTGTAGCTCAGGAGAAGAGGAAGTTTTCATTAGGAAGGAGCGCAGCCACAGCTGGGGCGTTATCTAACAGATAAGAGTTAAAATGAAGGACAGCAACTCCCAGGAAGAGAAAGAGGGAAGTTGCCCTTAATTAGGAACAGACAACTATTATGGGATGATGAGGCCATGCCAAGCAGAACTTTAGGATGCCGGTCAGCAAGACTTTAGCCGAGGAACTTTTTAGTTCCCCACACGCCAGAAAGAGAAAAAATATACACATGAAATGTTCAAATAACTATGTGGGGTAGCTACATAAATAGCCCTGATTTATAGCAGAGGTATACAGGAGGATTATAGTGAGATCAAGTACCTTTTAATTACTATTTAAGTCAATATCCCAGAAGACCCAAGTTATATCATTAGCCAGGAAAATCCAGTTATATATCTCTATTTCTTAAAAAAAAGCATTCTAATTGTTTAATATAACTCAAATAAGTGCATATGACAGATCAGGAATGTAACATTTAAATAAATGATGTTAATTTTTAGATCAGAGGTTTTTTTTATATCACATTTACCACGATGTAAAAATAAAAATCAATGTGATGGGTTACTTTTTGTAATCCCAAAATTAGTTTAAAAGATATCTGTAAAACCATTGGAAGCAGAATCATCCTGATTTCAACCTATTAATCAGAGATTTGAGAAGGAGGGAGATGTGTGTTTTTGCATTAGGAGACAAGTAACCACCATGCCAAGAAAAAAAAAAAACTCTTTAAAAATGCCTGATTTTTAAAAACTACCAACGTGATATATTCTGCCCTCCCCCCAAAGCAAACATGTATTTTAACCAAACCATCATATTAGTATTTTACTATCATATTAGTAAAAGCATGGGCTTTGAACTCAGGTCTAAATACAAATTTCAGCTCTGCCACTTTCTGCAATGTTCATGTAATACTCACATATGTATAAATATATTTTAATTAAGGAAAATAAAAGGTAAATGCAAATCGATCCTTTAAAAAGTTTTGAGCGTGTATTTCACTTAGTCTTTGTGTCCCTCTTTCATACCTTGGAAGCGTCATTGTTGTTCTTTTTCAATTCTCAGTATCATCACATCTTAAAATAAATTAGTCCAAAGAGGCATCCCCTTCTCTAACTTACCCAAATGTTTCCTGTGGTAAATCTAGAGGCCTGTTATGTGACTTTTCTTAAAAGGACCTTGGCAGATATATTATTAGTTCACTCTTGGCCTTGAAACTTATTTTGATGGCATTATGGAGAACTGATTGCCAGATGTTATGAGGAGTTGAGAAAATTGGATAAATGAGCACTGAGAGTGCAATGACCCATTTTTACCATTTAAGTATGTGAAGTTATATTTATCTTTACAAAAATAAGTTTGACAGTAAAGAAGAAAGATCACCTATAACCCTACTACTTTAACCCAACTGTTACAATTTTGTGTTCTTTTCTGGTCTTTATTTGCAGGCATATTTTACATCATTATAATTGGAATAAACTTATTTTGCATTCGCTCTCAATTTTGATGACAGTTTAATGTCTCCTCGCTGGGTTTTACCATAATTTAGATAAGCTAGCCAAATCCTGGGTTGGGAGTACGTATTCTGGAATAGCAAAAAATAATTTTTGGAGGTAGATTTTTGGCTTTGGACACTGGAAAAAATTAAATTCTCTCTTAAAGACAAGAGAAAGAATGGGAGGTTTTAGGGAGAGCCGCATTTTAATGAAATTAGATGTACCTATATCTATAATATATGTAAATTGAAGTAGATTATTTTTTGTGTGTGTAATGTTCTGTTTCAAAATGTGTGTTTCATGTGCAGAAATGTAGTTTCCCCATCTAGATTGTCATCTCTTTGAATCCCAGTGACTTATCTGACTCTCTGAGTTTCCTGTGTATTCCAGAGATTCCATCAGTGTTGCTTGCGTGACAGGTGGTGTCCCAAATCCAAACCATTTCCCTTCCAAAAAAAGTGCCCATATAGCTAGACAGATTTCCTCCCCTGAAAACTTATCTGAAATTTAAGTCTTCCTGTAGAGGTCAGCTAAGGAAGAGAAATGAAATATCCCCTCTCCATCCTACTGTCAGGTGACCCTCTTTCTTAATGGGCAAACCTCTGTCTAGACAATCCTGACAGTGTAGAAGTTTCCATCTCATTTTCCTTTCCCTCTCTCTGTTCCCTCCTCTTCGTTTTTTCCCCCTTCCTAGGCATTCCTGCCTGGAAACAAAAGATTGGTCCCCAGAAGCCCACTCAGGGAGATTTTGGTTTGATGCTCATCCTCTGATTGGCTTATGTACGGCGCAGAGCCCGGGTGACGTCATAGCAGAGAAGGGCTAGGGAGCGGTTGCCGATCAGGGGCTCTACCGCGGGCGGGCAGCTGTCGGCAGCGGGGCCGTCTGGGGTCTTGCGTAGGGGGCTGCAGCTTTTCCCTGCCTGGAGCAAGAGTGCGGGGCCGGGAGGAGATCCGGGGGTGGGGAGCGGGCTGGGCCCGGGGCTGCGGCTACAGCCCCCCAGCCCCGTCAGCCCCAGCGCTCGGAGGTAGAGGAAAGGTCTTGACAGGGTCACTGGACCGGTGGCAGGTAAATCCGGCGACTTATGAAACTTGGATCGCTCAGGGGAGGGGGTGGCAGGTGGGCATTGCTTTTAGACGATTAGGCGGGTTTTCTGCCTTCTCGGATCCCCCTCCTGCTCTCGCGGTGTTCCAGCTTCGAGTTCCCGACGTGGCTTCCCTGGAGCCCTGAGACCTAGTACACTGTTTGCACGATCCCGGGTTGTGAACACGGACAAGTAGGTGTGTCAGGACCCTTCCCAGAGGGCTTGGGACCCTTCGCTGGGTCAAACCCTAGACTCGCATACTGGGGCCTGAGCCGCTGGAGGCAAAATCTGCCCCAAGGGCTACGTCAGCTTGTAAGCCCTATGCTATCTACCCGCCCCCTACACTAGCCACTGTTGCAGTGAAGGCAATACCCCCCAACGAGGGGGAGGAGGTGTGGTGGCGACCCTAGCAAGTTGGGGGGAAGGGAAAGAGCCCGACCTGACAAACAAAAAGTGACGGGTTTTTAAAGGGGCATCTTTCCCCCTTCCGTTATTTTTCTTTATCCTCTTACCTTTTTTTTTTTTTTTTTTTTTTGGTGAGGGGAGGATAATGGCAGGAGAACTCATTTCTTCTCCTGTGGGGTTTGAAATTGTACAATTATGTCCCTAAAAAGCCTGAAGCCCCTCAGTTGGCCTTTGTCTTTGTCTGGGGGAGACGGGTTCATTAGTCCATTGGCCCTCCCTTCCCTGTCCCCCTCAGCTCGTAGGGGGAATTGCCCTTAGTTTCTGAACTGGATTTGGCAAGATTACTGTCACACTTGTGGGCAGATTGAACATTTTAGATTCTTGCTCTCAGCAGGTTTTCCTTCCTTAGGTGGTGGTTGAGGGGTGGGGTGGGAGAGCGCCATGAGGGCAGTGCCCTGAAGGGAGGAAGCCAGAGGCCCCACTTGTTTCTTGTTTGTTTGTTTGTTCGTTTTTGGTCCCATCTTCCAGAATTCCCTGCCAGAATCTGGACTTGAGGGTTCTGGGCTATGGTCTGTAGAAGCCAAGGAAAGAAGGGTGAGTGGTTTGGCTTTGGGAAGCATGAAGGGGGCGGTTGCAGTGCTATTTTTAAAAAATGGCTTTCAGCAGGGAAGCCTTTAGTTGTGTTAGTCTTGCTCACCCCATGGTTTTTCAGACTCAAATCCAGGCCAACTGTATGACTGTCTGAGGTGTTGGAACAGAAGGAGGTCCATTCCTGTTGGTGACAATGCTGTGGCCCTGTTCTGAGATGACTGAAGTATAAAGGTCAGTGCAGTTTTCACTGGACCATTTGCAAAATTATAATTGGGTAGTTCTGTGATTTAGTACTTGAGGCCCCTATCATGGGCACCTTTGAGCAAAGGGACTTAATATGGTAATGAACGATTAATAGGCCAGGGTTTGTAGAGACAGCCAATTAAGCCTCTGTTTCTGGATACAAATGTCATATTCTCTGCCCCCATGAAAGAGGCAAAATGAGAAGATACTGGAATGTATGCTGAGTAAAAGCTGACAGCTAAGAATCTTGAGGACAGAGGGACCTTGAGATGTCAAGGACCAGACCCTCCAAGCTGGCAAGTGAGCCTTGTAGGAGAAGCCTAACAGAAAAGGAGGTTCAGCTGTGATAAAGATGCAAGCAAAGAGCCATACACTCTAGAGCAGTGGTTCTTAACCTTCCTTATGCTGCGACCCTTTAATACAGATCCTCATGTTGTGGTGACCCCCAACCATAACTAAAGCATAGTGATTAATCACAAAAACAATATGTAATTATATATGTGTTTTCCGATGGTCTTAGGCGATCCCTGTGTAAGGGTCATTCGACCCCCAAAGGGGTCGCGACCCACAGATTGAGAACCTCTGCCCTAGAGGATGTTTCATCTAGCTGGCCATTCCCACTGGTTGCAGATAATCTGGTTGGAGGTGGAAATAGTATACAGTATAGAGCAAACAAGCTTGCTGAGGTCTTTAGGGGGAGAGCAGTAGACATGACAGGTAAGGGAAATGAGAAATAACTGTGGGGATGGGGAGCTACTGCCCCCATTAGAGACTGCTGTTGTGAATCCAGAAACTAAGCTACTATGAAGTCTGAGAGTAGCCATGGCAAAAAAAAAAAAAAAAAAATAGAAATCAGAATAGGTAGGTAAGATCAGATGGAGTGGCCAGGAACAAAATGGTAAAAGAAAAAGCATTGTCTTACTGGGAACCAAAGGCCCTGATTTCTCTGGTAAGATGGGGAATTTGATGATTGAGGCACCTGTGGCTCAGCCCAGACTTAAAGGGAAAATTTCTTGGTATTTAGGGAATCAATAGCATTCCCATCCATGTAACCCACCTTTGGGAGCCAGTTGCTTTTTGTCAAAGGAAGAAGAAACTCCATGAGTGGCAGCCTCAACAACCAGCTCTTTATTCTTGGGTAAGGAGAAGGGAGTGGGAGGGTCAAGGACCCAAAGGGGACCGGAGGAGCTTTGTATCTGTCTGAGACAGGTAGGTTGACTGCTTTTACATGGGATGTGCCAGGCCCTTGCTACACACATAGGGATATCTGCTAGTGCTCAAAAAATAAATAAATAAATAAATAAACCCCTCATTCCCAGGCAGAGGCCATGGGACCCTGTGCAGACTGAGGGATGGTGACAACTACCCTAGAAGGTAAGTGCAGCTGTCAAGGCATCTGGAGTGCAGTTTAAGCTTCAATGGCCCTGTTTTTTATCAAACTCTCCATCTGCCAGAAACCAGGTAGTTTCTTCTGAAGAGCCTGGGGTGGATTCCCTATGCAGCTTCTCCAGCAGGGAGTGGGAAAGGGCATGCAGTGGCATGCAGGGCTGAGTCCTCCATTTGAGGTGTGAAGCCCTAGCTTTGGATCCAGTAGCAGCCAGACATGTAATATCTGAAATAAAGGTACCAAAGAACCAGGTAAACTCCCAGATATCGCCGTCCATTTCCATTTCCCCCCAGAAATGTATCGCTTCCTCTCTCACTCCTTGACTTTGAAAGCAATTTGTATTTACATTTACGGTGATTACTGGAGTCAGTAATACACACAGCTTAGCCAGGAGTTTAATTGGAAATGTTAATCAACGAAATGGATCCATGTCTGATTTGCACATTTGGTCAACTATCTGCAGGTTGGGGCAATCTGTGCTGCATGCACCCAGGGGATGTGATAAGGGGCAAAACAGCATAGCTATCGCTAGGTCTGCAGGTGGGAAGCAAAATGGGAGATGTGAACCCTGAAGACTGGAAAGATATGTACAGTGTACTGGTGGAGAATGTAAATTGTTCCAAAGGCGTAGCTGCAGACAGGCCTCAGAGAGTGATTGCTGAGATGGAATAGGATGGTATTGGAGGCCACACAGTGGAGGTGGAGGCTAGGGTTTTGCTGTGAGGTGAGAGGGGCTGTATTTGGAGAAGAGAGATTTTTAGGCTCTAGAGGACCAGGATCTGATGTGGAATGAATACTGGGAATCTAAAGTCAGTTGAGATGGTCTTTGTGTTTCTGCCCTTCTCTGGGGCTCAGTTTCCTTGTCTTTCAAATGATGGAGTGTGGAGGAGGTGGTTTCTAAAATGATTATGACATTTTAGGAAGTAGATTCATTTGTTTTTGGTAATAAAGACAGATCCGCTAAAGGTCAGTCCTCTCTCCCAAATTTACTCCTTCTAAATCACACTCCTTTCTGTATGCTCTCCATTTGGGGGGAAACAGTACAAAATAACCTCCAACCCTATGCATCTCTTCAACAGTATGACTTACTTTTATTTCATGTGAATGATGAACAATAGGGAAAAGAGAAGCCCAAGTGGAGAATCTAGTAGGGACCCTATAATGAAGCTCACAAGAAGCTCTGTGGGGATCTTATACAGTGGGGAGTGGGGGTGCCAAAATTCACTACTGGCCCTGACTCCCTGAGTCTCAAAACAGAAGGGCTTGGGGTGAGGGTGAATGAAGAACCTGGCTTGGGGTCTGGATTGTTTCCCTTCTATATTTCTCTCCCACCTCTCTCTGGGTCAGGTGGGCTTTTTGGAATTTAAGAGACCTACCTGTAACAATTAGTACAATAATATCCTCTAGTGACCTCAATGGAGACACCTTTAGCAGAGTTCCCTATACATCCATCCCATAGCCCAGCACTGGTGCCAGTGCTAAACACTTGTGCAGCTTCTCTCTGTGGAGAAGGGCTCCAGTCCTTCTAACTGGCCTGAAGCAGAGACTCCAGCAGCTATTGCTTCTTACAGGCCCTTCTCATATATGGACAGGGCTGGGAGTTGAAAGAAGGAGTCATCCCTCCCTCCATCCCTAGTTCTAAGTTTCTTTCTTTGAGCCCGAAAAAGGCTCCAGAATTCCTTTCCTAGCTATCTTTAGTGATGGTCCAGGCCCTTGCCATGGGAGGACTCTGGTAGAGAGAGTGGTTGTCTGTAACTTCCCTCCCTCATCCCCGACAAGATGGCAATCCTAGTCCCCATACAGAGACCCTGGCAAGAAGTTGGAATGCAGCAAGGCTGGGATACTAGTAGGCACAAGATGTGTGTACTTTTTTCTACCCCAGCCTCTGAAAAGAGTCTGAGCCACAGGTGCACACACAAGCCAGTATAGACACACAACATGATACAGACTCTAAAAGTGGCATAGGTGTGTGATGCACAATATGGATTAGCCACATGGTATACACACAGCATGGAATAGCAGCAATACACATACAACACAGTACAGGCCCACAGCATGTATACAACACAGTACTGACATGATACACATACACAATATGATATAAACATGACTGTACATATACCCAACATAATATAGGCTTGATATACACACAAAATAGTACAACTATGATTTAGCACACACATAACATGGTATAGATGCACAAGGCATCCAATACAATGTGATACTGGGAGCTGCACAGATATATTCCACCCACCATGTTCTCACACAGGACACACCCCCAGACCAACAGTAGGAGTGTAACCACCAGGTGGAGCACTGTGTCTGGCCAGTAGCATCTGCACTGGCTCCACCTGTGCAATTGGTGGGTGGGAGGCTTGCTGCATGGAGTTAATAAATAAATGAGGAGAGGTGGAGGCAGGCCTAAGGAAAGCTCTGGATCTTATGCAGAAACCTAGAGGGGCTTGGTTAGTATAGGCCGGTGTGTCCTTTGTTCCTAACCTGGTCTTTTTTTATTTTTTGAGGATATTATTTTTAAAGTTAAATTAATTTTATTGTTGTTCAATTATAGTTGCCCCAATTTTTCCTCCAGATCTTCTAGTGTTGTTCCCCACCCCTATGGATGCATGCTGCCTCCATGGGACTAGCCCTCAGCACTGAGAATAGGCAAGTGATTTTTTGTGGCCATCCTTCTTGAGCCCTCTTTGAGCCCTGTCCCTCTCTGGAACTTTGACAGCCCTCACTCCCCTACCCCACCCCACTCCACTGCAGAATGAGCTCATGCATTGGGGGAAGCTGTAGCACACCACTCAGCTGCGCAGTGGTAGGATTTGGAAAGGCTTCTTGGAGTGTGCATGTGGGCAGCACACAGGGAATGCTAGGGCCACTGGGGGCAGGTGTGCTCTGGACTGTTGCCAGGAGCAAGTGAAAGACCTAGGGCGTGGCTTTGTCTTTCTATTTGAGAAGGTGGTATTGGGACTCATGGGTATTTTCTAGGCTCCCTGAAGCTCTAGTTTTGCTGTCTCCACCATTAGATATCCATCCATCCATCTGTCCAAACACCCATCAATCCACCTATCCACCCATCCCTGACTTTGGCTTCGGATCCTGTGTATTCTGGTGTCCTCTAATAGCATATGTGCTAGCTTGGATGCAGCTTTATTGGGAGTTGCACATAGGTGCTGTTTGTTTAAAAAAAAAAAAAAAAAACACTGTAGAGGGAAAGGGGAGAATGGTAGGAAGGATTGCAGAGCTTGGGGTCCTGTCAAGGGAAATTTGTTCTCCTTGAGAGTGCTAAACCCTTGAGAGGCTCAAGTGAATGTGGAGGAAGGCAGAAAAGGGAGGGATTAAAGAGACTCCATCTCTTTCATGGTTGGACAAGGAAACCTCTGTGGGGAAGATAGGGTAAATTGTCACACACACACACACACAAATAAATAAAAATAAAAACCTTAGTATGTATTTGCCCTACAAAATCATTGAAAGATTATAGAAGACATCTCTGCGGTGGAGACAGGGGGAAGGCACAGAGAATTTCCAATTAGGTTCAGAGACTGTGAAATGATATAGGGAACTTCAGAGTGCTTTCCACATTAGTGAAGAAGGTTCTTGAGAAGGAAAATGGAAATGGAGGTGGACACTTGGAGTTGAGGGATGAACAGCAGTTCCAGGACTTCAGGAAGTTCAAGTATCCTCAGAACTCACCTGCATTTGCCATCACCTCTCAGTTTTTTATGATACACTGTACTGTCTCACCTCCCGTAAATATACAGATATTTTACACCTATCATATTTGATTTAGTCCTCCCAATGCTTGTCCAAGGTGACTAGGACAGGTCTTTTCCACTTGATAGCAAACTGATCCAGAGTGGTGAAGGGATAGCACTTCTTTACTTGAAACTCCCAGTTCAGTACCCTTTCTGGACTCCTATGTAACAATGCTTTTTTATACTTCTCTGATTCTCTGACTTATGAAGGGATTTTCTGAAATTCACTGTAGTGCATGTGTGATGTTTGAAGGGTTGGATGAGGGAGTAGTAGCAGGTGGGGAAAGAGGTTCCTGCTCCCCCACAATGCTTCTCTTGGCAGGTTTTCCCCAAGAAATAACAGCTGATTCCTTGCATCTTGTGGCAGCTGGTGTACCCAGCATTGAGTTCGTCGGAGCTGAAGGCAGCCTGGCCCCTTCTCATGGGCAGCGCCCACCCATGCTGAGGTCCTGCAGCAGTGGTGGTATGAGGTGAGTAATAGATTCCAGGGCAGGGAGTTAGGGATCTCCAAGTCCAAGTAAATGCAACCTTTTTCCAAGGGCTTCTGATTTCAAAGGCCCTGACGGCCTCACCAGCCAGGACCCAGGGCATGGCCCCTTCTTTCTGGGGCATTGTACCCAGTACAGCTGCCCTTGGCTCTTGATTCCCCCATGTCTAATATGGAAATGACAGCCTTGACCTATATCCTAGGGGGAGTAGGAGAAACAAACTCAGTCACTACCAAGTCCTTGGTTAATGTCAAGTTCCATCTAACAGCTTCAGTGTAACAGAACTGCTTCTCATCAAGGTGTCATTTCTTTTCCTCCTGCCTTCCTGAGGCTAAACTGTCATTTCAGGCACATGCCACAAATTTACCAATTGATTCCTATAAATTCTACCTCAAAACCTGAATTTTACCTGCCTATTTAAAGTGTAACCCCCAACCCAATGCATCCAAACTTCTTAACCTAAACCTTCCGGAACCTTCTGTCTGCCTTCCTACCCAACCAGGTAATCTTTCCCCAGCTCTCCAACAACACTTGAGTCTAGCTTGTAGTGTAGCTCTTGCTTCTCAACTACCTCAAATAATTATTACATGTTTTCTGCAGTATTCCTCTTGGCAGGTAAACTAGGCTGTGAGCTCTTGAGGGGTAGGGACTAGATCTCACAGGTCTCTAGTCTCTCACAAGTGCTGACAGCTCCCCAGCAGCTTTTTAATTTGGGTCTCTCCCTTCCTCTCTACTTCTTTATAAGGTTTCTTGGCTCGACTCTGATCATCTCTCTGTCATTTTACCTCTCAGGCAGCTTCCTCTGTTGGCTTCTCCCTCTGGCCTTCTTTTGCTATACACTGCAGTCCAGCCACCTGTTTGTTTGTACCTTACCGTCCCTCTGTGTATCTGTCTGGTCTTCTGTCAGTTTATTTGTCAGTTATTTAAGCATCTCTCATATTGTGCAAGTAAAAAATAAGCAAGCAACAAAAAAAAAAAGAAAAGAAAAGAAAACTAAATAATCTTTTTAAAAAAAAAGAATATGGACTCTTAATTCCCTTTTACACTAAGCCTATCCTGGGCCTACAAGACAAAGGAAAACTGTGGCTCAGCAGCAGGTGTTTATGTGATGCCTTCTCATGAAGGGGAAGCTCCAGAGTTTCAGCTGTGAAATTAAAGGTATGAAATTACAGCCTTGCCGATACTGATGCATTCAACTTCCTAGAGATGCTCTGGTAGGGGATCCTCTATAGCCCTTGAACAACAGAAGGTAACTAGAACTGACTAAAATAAGAAGCAAGCCCCAAAGCTTCTGCTGGGTGTTCTGTGACAGCTGCAATAATAACTTGTATTTATTGAGTAGCTACTGTTGCCAGCACTCTACTAGGCATTTTACTTGCTTGAAACAATTCGATTCTACTGCAAGGAAACTTATGTTTTCTAATAGTTACTATATTTGTTTCTGATTATTTAAGTGATACTATCTCAAGGTACCTATTATTATCATCAGTGTTTTACTCATGAGGAGATAGAGGTTGAAAGATGCTAAGTAACCTGCCTGTAACTGGACATGTGACTTTGGGAGGAGTTACATCCTGAAGAATTTCTAAGAATCCAGAATTATTTTGGTTTTCTTCAGTGCTCACACTCACAGCTCATACATTCACACAATTACATTTACTTCTTTGCTTTGTACTTACTTTTCATACTGGACAGATTCATAGTGACGATAAGTCTTATCCCCTATCCTCATACACAATCATATTTACAAACCTACTACATACAGGCACATTCTTATTGCTACACACCAACACCTACATTTATACATTCATATTTTCATACTGACACACACTCACACTTGCCATACATCCTGCTCTCACATTCTCACCCACTCATACCTTTATGTTTTCTTATATTCTGATACACTCATAGTCACACTTTCACAGTCACATCAACACAGATGATAAAATCACCCTTAACCATCAATTTTCTATACAATTACACTATACAGAAATACATATTGACATTCCTCTGCTTATTTCTCATAGATATATTCACATTTAATTTCATTCAGTCCAACACATTTGCACTATCACTATTTCCTTCTCATATTCACTCATATAAATAACTTATAACTCATCACAGGGTTACATGCATATGCATGCATGCTCATGTGTTCACATTTACATATGCTCACATCATAAACACAATCTCACCCATTTAAACTTTTATATTTACTAGCATTCTTACACTCATAATTACATGTGCTTATATACTCAGCACTGACACAGTCTCCGTATTCTGTCACATTCACATGTAGTCATACTTACACATGGAAACACACCTATTGTGATACATACTCACAGTCATACACTCACCTCATTGAGGCATAATTGTACTCTTTACCAATCTCATCAAATGTAATCACAGACACACTGACTTTCATAAACTCAGCCATTTTCACTGACACATCACCCTATGCTCACACTCATACACAATCACACACACAGATGCAGTCATCTTGACATACACTAACATATATGCTCACTCACATTCAGTACTCACAAAAATTCACAGTCACACTGCGCACCCAGGCTTACATACTTATATTCTCACATTTTCACATTTTGTCACATTTACAACTACACACTCAAAATCATACCTTTCCATGCATTCCCATGGACACATAGTCATACTGTACTCCCTGACACTCATGTCCATTCACATGTGCACTCTCTCATGCATCAACTCCCATTTATACAACATATATATTCACGCTGGTACAACCACACTTATCACACACGTTCTTGCACATTCTCACTCTCACACTGACACACCTTTACTCACATTGCTATACACATTCACACCAGTACACATGTAGTGATATGAATATTCACTGACTGCATTTACCTTGACACATCACACCAACTCACACAATTCACACTGTCACAATTTACGAAAATACACACATGCACTTACACAGAGGTAGTGACTGATTCCACATAGACTGACCCTCATTCACACTCAGTCATCCTGTTACATCCTCCCTTACAGTGATAAACTTGCTCACACTGACCCACATACCCACATGGTCACTGATGCATAAACCACTGACTATTACTTGTCACATTCTCCTGAACTTGTATTGACTCTTACCTGGACTCTCAGATGGACACATTGACGCTGACACATACTCACATTGCCATTAACCTACACTCCCTCACTGAGATGATCCCATTGACGCGCGTCTACACATATTGATTCACACATGCTTACAGCGACCCACACTGTCATGCACACACCCATATATACTTTGCTAAACTCTTATACATGCCCCCACATGGATATGACCACATTCACACACTTTTTCACTAACATATACTGTAACACACCCAATTGCAGGCCAATAGTTTATAATCATAGTTATCACCCCTTTTTTCTATTGGCACTAATACTCTTCTCACCCCTGCTAAAAGGTTTTTCAGCAACCTCCCACTATAGAAATAATGTTGCTCACAACCAAGGTCCTAACAGGACTAGCTCTTCCCAGAGCAGAAAATAGTGAAATTTATGTCTAGGATTAAAAAGACAAAGCTCAAACACACAAACCAAGTTTGATATCCTTTCACCAGTTTCTTTTTATAGAAATGATCTCTAATAGAAAGAACCTTATCTATTCCTATCCAAAAGAGATTGGGATTTAGATGGTTTATTTCTTTTTCTAGGATTTTATGGCTAAACTTGCTGTCTCATTTCTCTTTTAAGGGGAGGGGAAGGTAAAGAATGTGTTTCTTTATGCACTCCATGTTTTCCTATGCTAAAGTGTGTGTCTCCAATTTTATGTTTATACTCTGAAATTGTCTGTGGATTAGACACATGGGAAGTGCAATCCCTCTCCAAGCAAGCATCTTTGATCTAGGCAGTCCTACTTTTACCCCATTAACCCAGGAACATGGTATTCAAGAAAGAGAACAAAAAGGTTAATGTGCTAGCAGGATGAAAAAATAAATTCTATGGTGAGTGTGCATGTGCATCTATAGACCCCATTGGGATTTCAACAGCTGTTACTAACAAGTTAACAGAGAAAATTTCTCAATAGGCATGGATAACAACCAGCTAAAGAAACTTCTTTGCACTGAAGACAGACCGTAGACTTCCCTGTAAGAGGATAAAAAGATGCACAAAACCCGGGAGTGAACCAATAGACCCAGAAGACTGGTGCCAGAGCCATGTGCATCCCAGTTCCCTACCAGAGATTTAGAAATATGAAAGCACCTTGTAGCAACTTCCCTATCCCTTACCTTCCCTTGCTGGAGTCTCTCTGGTATATAAATGAGTGCAAAATATGACTAAGCCACCATTTTATATGGATTCTGGCATACATGGGGAAAAGCCTATACTCTGGAATAACACCCACCACCCCTAGCACCCACCATTACATTGAACTTCCTTAATAGCAGAGACCACATCATCTTAATTATTTTGGATTCCAAATGCCTGTTACAATGTAGGGCCCATATCAGCTACTTGTAAAACTCAGTTAAGAAACTGCAAGTAGTGTGTGGACAGAAACATGTTGTCAGGACAGATCCAGTGCCTCTTTTCCTCAGTTGCAAAATCCCAATGGCATTACCTGCTTAGACAGAGGATCTTCAACAGACCTCACATAGTGCTAGGCCCAGAGGGTCATTCAAGTGGGTGAAAGAAACATACTCTGCCCATGAATTACTTCCATTTGAGTGGGAAAGATGAAGTCACCATGAAACAGTAGAACAAGGCAACAGTCTTGAAAGTTAGGAGTAGAGGGATCTTTATCATGTAATTCAGTGCCCTGCAGACTCCAAAGGCCTTGAGGGCCTGTGAGTGGTTGAGAACAGCAGTCCTGATATAAGGAAATTACCTTCCAAAACAAACCTCCTTGTAGACATCTTGCTCAGCAGAAGGTTAAGCCATCTTTCCAGAGGATTGTATAAAAGAGCCCTTTGTCACTGGGCCTAAGGCAGAGAAATAAAAATGACCTTGATGGAAGTTTTGTACCACCACCCCCAAGAGACAGCTTTAGAGAATAGCCTGGCCAATTTTCTTTTGATAGTTTCTGTCGATATACCAAGATTCACCAAAAGTAATTTATATACTTTACAGGACTGCGTGAATTTTAGGAAGGGAAAAATGCACCTGCCTGAATTCACTAAGTAAAACACTAAATAAGGCGACCCATCCCATTGCATTTATATGATATTTTGTACTTTTCAAAACATTTAATAACCCATTCATCCATTATGATAGAGATATTAAGGTCACTACCTCTGGTGTCAGTAGACCAGCAGTTAAATCCCAGTGAACACTTTGTAGGTTAGGTGTGTAACCTTTTTTGAGTCTATTACTTATCCCCTTTAATCCTCAGTTTCTTCTTATGTAAAACATAATAACACCTACCTCACTGAGCTGTAATGACGATGAAATGAGGTAATCTATGAAAGCCTTTAGTAAGTGTTCTTCAAATTACAGATTTTAGTGTTACATTTAACATAACCTTTTGAGGTAGGTGCTTTCAAAGGGACAGAACCCTATAATCCCAGAAAAGAGTATGGTTTTTTTGCAGCTAAACACCCGATTTTCACAGCACTTGTTGCCTACTTTAAATCTTTATTTCTGCTTAACCAAAAACTAGGAGTCAGTGCTCATTCCCACTTAAGAAGATGAGTGAAAAACAGAACCCATGGAATTTACTCAATTCCTGTCATTTTAGAACAATTTATCTGGCAATTGCAGCAGTGTTTCTTGTTAATTTAAGTGTCCCCTCTAGTTCTTCAACTATCCCGTTGAAATAGTGAAGCCCTCACTGTTGTCACCTTGATTTGCTGGCACAGAAACTTGGGAGAGACTCCTGAGGCTGGTAAACTCAGAGGTACCATTCACCACCAAAAGCCGGAGCATGCTGTGTGGTTGTGTTCATGCTGCTGAAGTAATATCAAATGTTCAGAGTCTGGACATGCATTATGAAATGGCTCCCTGGAGAGCTGGACACATGGGCTGGAGATATTAAAACTCCCATTTCACCTTACTCCCATGCTGATGGTTTCCAAAGTAATGTTATACTGCCAAATAAACATGTTAAAAATGCTGCTACTATATGTGTATCTGTTGTCTTAATCTTGCTGTCTCTATTCAGAGGAGTAGATTTAACTAGAGAGAGATTTTCTACCACATGTGCATTGATGTTTCCTTCAGCTTTTCTATGTAGTTTATACCTCTCAAAGACAGAATGCTTAGATACATATTTGTTTGCTTCCCACTAGATATTACTAGTTTTAGTTTTTACTGCGATACCAAATGTGTTACTGTGTTTCTTCTTTCTTCTTTGCATATCAACTTATACAAAATTTACAGGTTTGTAGTCCATTTGAATTAGTCTTTGTAGAATTTTAATGTTTGTTGGCAGAATCTATGAATTTTCTATAAAACTCATCAGTGCTGTCCTATTGACCAACACCAGAATAATGTGCTCTTATTATACTTGGGAATATGATTATTGCTGGTGATCCAATCAATGACTGCTAATACAAGAGGCCTCCACCATAATATTTGTTATCATCATACCAGCTTTATTGGTTGTTTTCCTATCACCATTCTGTGCTAGTTGTTTATGCTCATTAAGAAAAACAACAGAAACTGAGGCATTGTTCTGTTTGGAACCCAGACAAAAACTAAAAGCTATACTGGGGATGTAATGTGCAGCATGGTGACTGTAGTTAATAATACTGTATTGTATAATTGAAATTTTCTAAAAGTGTATATCTGAAATGTTCTCACCATATCAAAAAGAGGTAACTATGTGAGGTGATGGATGTGAAAATTAACTTGATTGTGGTAATCGTTTCACAGTGTACACAAATATCAAACCATCACATTGTATACCTTAAATATACATATAATTTTTATCTGTCAATTATACCTCAGTGAAGCTGGAAAACTCCTAAAGACTTTAAAAGAAAACCCTTTCAGCTTACCAAAATCCTCTGGGCCTCATAGGATAGAAATACATTTTTACCCAGATTTCAGTTTAGAGTCCTGAGATCAGTTCATCCCATGAGGCCTAGCATCCCTGCCATCTTTGACCAATGTCCAAAGTAGAGGCCACTCTTGAAATCTATCTTTTTCTGTCTTCCTATTTCCATACTTATGGGCATGTGCTTCTTTTCCCCTGGTTCGTTTTCTCAGTGTTATATTTCAAGATTATTTCCATATTGCTACCTGGAACATCCCACTCCATGAGGGGAAAATTCCCCAAGTCTTCAACCTTAGATATCTGCTACATTGTCACCTAAGTAATAGCTCTGAAATTCAAAGCTAATCTTGCTCTTCCACTGCTTGAAACCTCTTCATCTAGACAGGAAGAGTCCAAGCCCCAAAGAAAAAAAATATAAGACCCTCTACATTTGGTCTCTACTGATCTTATATTTTTTCCATCCCTCCCCTTTCCTATAGTTACACCAAGTTTCCTGCAGTTCCTCTAATACACTACATTGTCTTTAATCTCCTCTGGGCCTTAACAGCTGTTGTCTCTTGTGCATGAAAAATGTCCTCCCCACAGTTTGACTACTTATTCTTCATAATTAAGCTTAAGTGTACTTCCTCTGTGAAGTCTCTTTCCTCAGGCTGTTCAGAATTCCTTTCTCTGTCCTTCAGTAGCAACCTGTTTTCATCTTTGGACTGAGCTGTCATGGCCAAAACTCATTACATTTTAAATCTCTTCAAGGACAGAGATTGTACCTTATTCATCTCCCATCCTTTTTCTGGTGTCCTTCCAAAGCACCCTCTGTCTTTCTGGGAACATACTAAACTATGTAAATGCTGAATGAATGGATTAATGAATGTTTAATGATTTCCTCAAGATCACAGAATAAGCTGGAAATGGAGCTGGAATTAATCATTCTTATTTTAGAGACAAAAGATCTAACTAAAAATCAAACCCACCCCCAAGTTAAAACTGTATAATGAGATGCAACTTAGTTCTTCTAAGAAAAGATGTTTCTTCTAAGAGAAAGGATGAAGTTTCTTTCACAAGTGTTCTGTTGTTTCTTTTAATCTTATTTATTTTCAGAGAGAGGGGAAAGGAGAGAGAAAGAGAGAGAAAGAAACATTGATGTGTGAGAGAAATATCAATAAATTGCCTCTCACACGCCCCCAACTGGGGACTGGCCCGCAATCTAGGGATATGCCCTGACTGGGAATCAGACTGATGACCTTTCAGTTTGCAGACCAGTGCTCAATACACTGAGCCACACCAGACAGGGCCCAAGTGTTTTAATACAGTTCCCCAAAAGAGGTCTGTCCTGCTCATATATGGCTATAGTTATAGAAAATGATTTGTGTTAAGCCATTTGACTCTTCTTTTGTAGCTCATCAAGTATTTTAGGTTTTTTTTAAAAGTTCTGTACATGTTAATTTCTTCCAGAGTTTAGAGATTTTTTTCTTCCTTACATAAAACCAGCATCACTTAATTCAACGGAAATGGGCATAAGGCTAAAAAAAAACTACCATGCTTTGGATATTTGTTGATTAGAATATACTGTTGAATGATGGTTTACACCAGCTAGTGCTTTCCACTTTTCAAATCTTGGTAAACTTCTACTCTTCCTTCAATAACCCACTCAAGTGCTATATCCTCTGGCTCCTCTGGAAACATTAGATACCCTTCCTGCTCTGTCCTTCCAAAATATCCTGTGCCTACATAGGCTGAATCACATTGTATTCTCTATAGTATGTATGCATGTCTGCCATCCTCACTGAACTGTGAGCTCTTAGAAGACAGGAACAAGTCATTATTCATCTCTCTTTGTATACACCCTGTACTTGACATAATACCTGGTATATACATATGAATATTTGTGGAATGGGGATGGAAGGCAAGGCAATAATGTTCTTTGGAACAATATACACACTTTTGTTTTGTATAAAGGTATGATTTTTGGCACCAATTTTTTATACAATAAGATAGCAGTCAGTTAAAGAGAGTCTTGCCCTCTTCTGAACTGCTGAAGTCCTCTATTTTTTGCATTCTTCATTTTGCAATGTACATGCCCTTACTTGTTTTGTAGTTACATTTTTATCTGTGTATTTAATATACATTTTAGATGACAGCTAAGGATAAAGCCCATGGCTCAAACATACAGCTTCTCTCAGAACTGGGTGTTTATTTATCTACTCCCAGCACTTTGAATGGTGCCTGACACATAAACTTCAATAAATATTTATTGTTTGAATAAATGAATACATACACAGATGGGTAGCTTAAGATGCACTTCTTAGAGTTACTCTCTGACCCCTCAAAAGGTAATAGTTCTTTGTTTTGGTCTCAGGATTCTTTGAAATGAAAGTCTACCAGAAATTAAGAAGAAAGCATGTAATTAATTTACTTTCCTGTAAAAAGTTACATTAGGCTAATATAAAATCTTTTATTTTCCTTTTTTATACAGCTGTGTAACCTATAGATCCTCTTTATTAAGCTGGGCAGAAGAGTATAGGGCATGTTTAGGCAACCTGCTAAAGGCCACACAACTGGCTGGTGGCTGCCTGACATGATTATGAGTGCAAGGAATGTATCAGGCTCAATCTCAAAGGAGAAAGAATACTATAAGATGAACATCATTTGCAGGTTACATGTATATTTTAAACACCGAGCTTTCCTCCTCTTTTTCTCCCCCAACTTTTTTTAGGATGTGTTGTAAGCTATAGTCCAGGCTCCACAGGAGTAATTTGGGAACTACTAACTGATTCCCCACTTAGGCCTACTGGTTTCAGCTCCTTGCACCAAACCCTGCTTCTGCTTCATCTGCCATTTCCCTACCAGAATACTGTATCTTCCTTTCACGTGAGGGCTGGGTCCTCTGATCACAGCCTGGGGGATTCCCAGGGCCAAAAAAAGACTTAGGCCCATGGCAGTCTTCTCTTTGCATGTGTGTGAGCACTAGGGAAGCAAAGCTAATCATGTGCTGGAGTATGGGTCTGCTGTAGCATGAACCAATGATGAGCCATATCTTATATAAGTGCACAGTGGCAGCTGCAACCAGGTAAGTAGAGTAATGAGCAGCAAAAGGAATGCACTATTTGGTGGATCTAACATCTTACAAATGAAGATCTGTGTAAGATGGGCACAGGAAAGCCATGAGCAAGCCAACATGCTGTATTTTGAGGTCATCCTTCAGATTTGGTTTTTGGTTTGTAAATAGAATTTTCTTTGGGTGGATTGTGATATTTTTCTTAGACCTATAGCCAGTGTTCTTTAAAACACAGAAATTTGTTTTTAGTGGTGGTAGGAAGTGGGTAATTCCTACAAATAAAGCTGTGACCTGCTGAATGTTTATCCTCTACCAGTTGTGAAGCATGATAGGTGGAAAGTAGATCTTGTCATATCCCATTCTTCCTTCAGTATTTGAGAGAAACCCTTTATTTTCATAGGTACTATTTCCTCTTCTTTAGCCATAACCCCCAGATAAGATGCTGTGATGTAAACTCAGCTCCTAAAATGTGGGAATATGAACCCAGGCCAGTGTGACTCAGTTGCTTGAAGCATTTTTCCATAGACCAAAGGGTTACGGGTTTGATTCCAGGTCAGGGCACATACCCAGGTTGCAGGGTTGATCACCTGTCAGGGCACGTATGGAAGGCAACCAATCAATGTTTCTCTCTCATCTTGATGTCTGTCTGTCTGTCTCAAAAAGCTATGAAAAAAAATGTCCTTAGGTGAGGATAAAAAAAGTTACAATGTGGCCATGTGAACTTAGCTCAAGGAACAAAAGTTTGAGAAGTTGTTGCATTTTATGCTGGCTCAAATTATCTGACCTCCCGTTCTGGCAAGTTGTCTTTTTGTTGTTGTTGTTAAATATGAGCATTGCTGAATTGATTGCAATTCCTCATTTATAAATAATACCAAGAACTCAAATGATCCCATGTAGCTCTTCTATTCAGACATGCAGAGAACATTTTCCCTGTATAAAACTGATTTGCGTACAGACAAATGAGACTACAGCAAGGACCTAGAATGCTGTGCCATGACACCCAAGTGTGAAGGCAATGTCCAGGCATCTATGTGATATAAAAGAAGCCCTAGAAACTACTGGAATTGAAATTTCAGTCTTAGATTTGAAGCTTTTCACTGGGTGGGTCAGGGGAGGGTATAATTATCACCCATGCATAGTAACAGAGCAGCTACAGAGACTCAAGATGTTGGTTTACCATATCCTGCTCACTTAGGCTATTCATCTGCGTCTAAATTTTTTGCATCTGAATACTTTCTAGGACACTGCATGCTTTTTTGAGAACTATAAAATGTTTTGTTACTAAGTTTTACTTCCCTTTTCTTTTTCCTACACATTTATTTCAGGCATCTTTTAAAGTAGTCACTTCTTATGCTCAAAAAATTGTACCTCTGTTCTTTATGCATTTTATTTTCTCTTTTTAGAAGCATCAATGTTGGGAATGAAAAGCTGAAACCTGTAATAATGCATCAAATTTGCAAATATAAATACACATCAGATGATCATTAGCATTTTCTTGGCATTAGCTCATGTAGCCTACACAATAAATAATAAAGTATGGTGCTGCATACATTTATAAGCTTAAGAAGTAATTAGAAAAAAAACCTATTTGTCCCACATAATATATACAATATATGAGGTCTAGATGCTGGGTTATACCTATTGATTTCCTTATTTGCAATCTGTCATTGAAATTTGCAACTATAATATGCTGGCTTGTTGTATTCAATTAATGTTAAGTTCCTGCTGAAACAATGGAAATCACTAATAAAGATGTTAGCAGCAGAACCTACCTCACTTGCTTGTGTGTATGAGAGAGAACATGAATGTATTCAATGTGAGTGTGCTTGTATGTGTGTCAGTAGTTAGTTATCTTTTGCAGGATCTAAGATTGAAACTAGGCAACTGTAAAAAGAGCTAGTTACCTCCCTTGCTTGTCTGGCTGCTTTTGAAAATCTGCCTAACAAGTATCTCAGCTCCTCCTGATCAAATGATCTTAGAAATGACTTCCCTCCATCACACATTGTAATGGTATCTCCCAGATGAGGCTCTCTGAAACAGCACACCCTTGTCTCTGATAGCAGAGTTCCCTTGTTGAGTGCCCCAGAACAGACAAGCTCCAAAACAAGGCCATCTAAGAATTGGTATTACAGGCCAACGAAACCTGTTGGAGTTCTGTCAGTAAATCACCTAGCCTTGGGTCTTTGGATGAGAAAAGCAGTTGAAATCAGTAAGTACCATCCTGAAATGGGTTGAAGTGAAAAAGCTGGAACTGTCATATTAATATTTGGGGAGAGTAGAAGTGTATATATGAAGTGTGTGTGTGTATATTTATGGGTTTACTTGGATACATATTGTATTGGTGTAGTGGAAAGGGAACTGAAAAGAGTTTGAGATTCTAGTCTCAGTTCTTTCACTTATTTTGTGACCCTGGGTAATTCACTTAACTTTATACTCTTTTAATTCCTCATGTGGAAAATGGGAATGGTACTCCCCTCTTCACATGTTGGTGTCTGGCTCAAATAACAAGACATAGTAGCTCTTTGGGCATTACAAAGTAGTATAGTGAAAAATGAGGTGTTGATAATCATATGGTGGCTGGTTTCTACATCATGCCCAATTTCTTAGCAGTTAGACTAGTGTCTATATTTCCAAATATGCCTTTTTGGCTCACACCTGCTTGGAGTAGGCATATGGATTTATGCAACATTATGAAAAACTTACTCAGAGCTGCAATAAATGCGTAGAATGTGTAGACTTCAGTTTCATTGTCTCATATGTATACTGAATGCCTCCTGGGAACAAGGCACAGTATTAGGCAGTATGAAAACATAGAGTTATGACTGAGGGGGCCTTACCCTCAAGGACATTATGATATAGTGAGAGGAATGATATATATAATGACTATGTGCAATTTGAAACAAGGTGATGGAAGTTCTCAGTTGCGCTCTTCTGGCTGGCTAATGTTAGTGGTTGGTCTGTCTCTTGTCCACCTAGTCTGGAAATGGGAATGTGGGTTTAGAGTTGCTGAGAGACCCAAACTATCCTTGTTCTCTTTCCTATACAATGAGATTAATGTTTTTTCTCTCCTCTTTTGAATGCTAGTATATTATGGGAATCCATGTCTGAAAAGTCACCAGAAATCTTCAGATGCAAGTTGGTATAGAAATGCAATGCAGTACATAATCTTTCTTTTAAATTACAGTGCACTGTCTACTTTGAGGAAGCCTAGAAAAATTTTTTTTCTTTTCTTTTTCTGACAATTAAAACTAGATCACTACATCTTCTTACATTTTCAGTCATAAGTGTCTAAGCCAGTTGATTCAATTGATAATAATGTGTCGAAGATAAAGTGAGTTTAATACCAGCATAGTTTAGTTAGCAAAGAAGAGTTTGTTTTCTACTCTCAGGCAATACATGGGAGCCTAGTTAGCCATCTTGAAAACATGTGCATTCGTTTACAGGGAGCCTAGGAAAGAGTCGGCAGGTAACTGTTAGATCCTTTCTACCATCACCAAAGTACAATTCCGTGTATACATCATTCTGATAGTTAAAGCAGCAAACTCAACCTCAAATACAAAGAACATGCCAGTGTTGATATCATTGTCTAAGGAGACATTGGCTGACTTTAAATCTAAGTTTATTTAATACCTCAAAGTCTGGAAGCTTTCATTAAAAATTCAATTTGTCTTGATGTATAGACCTAATTCTTTTTTTTTTTTTTTTTTTTTTTTTTTTCAGATTTAATGTGTTTTATTGATTAAAATATTACATTTGTGCCAATTTCCCTTCCCTCTGCTCCCCTCCACCCGGTGGCCCCCTCCCTCCAGTTGTCCCCCCCTTTTAGATTATGTCCATTAGTTGTGCATACAGTTCCTCCCAACCTCTGTCTATTCCATTCCCTCCTACCATGATCCCCAATTCCTATATCATCTCCCTCCCTCTCCCCACTCCCCCTCCCTGTTGACCTCCCCCCACTATGCTTCCCTTACCCACAGTTCCTTTTCCACTCTCGTTGCCTGTTTCGTTTGCCTTTGTTTCATCTCCCTATCTTCTGTTATTTAAACCAGTCCCTTTAACTTCTCATATAACAGTGGTTTGGATCTAATGAACTCTTTCAGTTTTATTTTGTCCTGGAAACACTTTCTCTGTCCTTCTATTCTGAATGACAATTTCGCTGGATAGAGTATTCGTGGTTGTAGGTTTTGGATTTTCATTACTTTGAATATTTCTTGCCAGTTCCTTCTTGCTTGTAGGGTTTCCCTTGAGAAGTCAGCTGATAGTCTAATTGGGACCCCTTTGTACATAATTCTTTTCTTCTCTCTTGCTGCTTTTAAGATTCTCTCTTTATCTTTAATTTTTGACATTTTGATTATAATGTGTCTTGGGGTGGTTCTCCCTGGGTCCAGTCTCTTGGGAACTCTCCTTGCTTCCTGGACCTGCAGGTCTATTCCCTTCCCCAAGTCTGGGAAGTTCTCCTTTATTATGTTTTCACTCAATTTTTCAAGTTCTAGTTCATCTTCCTCATTCTCTGGCAAACCAATGATTCTTATGTTGGGCCTTTTATAGCTGTCCCAGAGGTTTCTGATCGTCTCATTGTTGCTTCCTATTTCCTCTCGCTGCATTGGTTGACTGCTTCTTCCTTCTCCATATTCCAGTTTGTTGAAATGAACTCTGGATTCCTCACCATCTGTCTCGTACGTGGTTTTGTTCCTTTCGTTATGAAAGTTTTTCGCTTCTTTCATATCTTTTTCCTGCTCTTTTGTGAATTCTGTAAGCCACCTGATAACAATGGCCCAGAACTGAGCCTCTGACAGGTTTCTTATCTGTTCATCTGTCAGGTTCTCTATCTGCTGTCTGGTGAGCTGCACCACCGGGATCTCTATAGTTGTTTGCCTCATTTTGACAGATGCGTTTTGTTTTCCTGGGCTGGCTGTCGGGGGCGGTGCCTGTGTACTCGTAATGACCCAGCGACCGGCGCCCTTTGGCGTCACAAGTCAGCGCCCGGCGCCTGTCTGCGACCTATTTCGTAGCCCTGTGGTGCTTTCTTTCTTTGGGGGCGGGGGTCCAAAATGGATACACACAGTTATTCCGCTAGGAGACCGGGATCCGTCCTCCCGCGCCCCTGGGCCTCACTGTTCAAGGCGATGCTGCGACTGCTCTCCCCAGCGCCCGGAGTCCCGCACCGGCAGGGGCTTGATTGGAGTCGCGCCAAGCCTCCGGGCTTTTTCGCCGCCCCGCCCCCGCCGCCGCTCCGCAGACAGCTTTGCCTTCTTTAACTCTTACCTGCCCAAATGGCACCGCTGGTTTATAACTTCATGTGTTGGGCTTCCGTGTAGCTTTATTTTCTGGAATTTCTAGTTATCCTTTGTTTTGAAGTAGTTGTATTCCTATCTGGTTGTAGAGGGAGACCTAGCGTGTCCGTCTAAGCCTCCATCTTGGCCGGAAGTCGTTGCAATGTGTCTAGACCTAATTCTTGTTGTAAATATTTCTCAAATTCTAGAAATTTGAAATACTCTCATGCATTGTTACTCTTTTTAACTTAGTGAGACTTCTTTGACTTGTTTACTTCAATTTTGAGAACATAAAACCCATTCTCTTTCCTGTGTGCTCCTGTCAGTTTGACAGTCATCTCAACATCTCAGTATGTCTTGCAACCTCATTTGTCCTGTAGGTATCTCAGAAACTTTAGGAGGTTTTGCCCTGGAAGCCTCCCCTAGGCTACATCACATTACTGTGTTAGATCCTCTAGTTTTATATGAAAATGATATTGATAAATATTGGTTTGCTCACAAATTTGTAGTAATAATCTTATGTGGCTGGTGGTTTTGTACCTTTACTCCTGAGTTTATTAGATTATGGCTGTTCATCTGCTGACCTGGGCTTTTATTTTTGAAAGGAGGCTAGCATTATTTTGTTTCTCATTGGGAAGATATGCAAATAGTTATTTAGATTTTGAAAGTATAAAGGATAATGCAGACATGTTAGTTGTCTCTGATGTACCAGATATAATGAAAATATTTGTTTCAGTTGCTTATGGCTTAATAGATGGCCTTGCAAGTTTAGGGCCAGTATTTCTGGATTCTCACTCTTCACACGCCTTGGTAGAACACCTGTGGCAAATGGGTATGATTGGCATTTTTGGTTGCATCCATTTCAGCATGCATGCCAGAGTATGAATTTTGGCTACATTAGCTAGAGTGTAATTGATTACCTGTCTTTCCCCTTGGCTCCTGGAACATGTAAGTTGGTGGCTTTTTTTTAACCTACTGAACATTCTCTATCTAGTTTGGCATTGAACTGGTTAAGAGAATGCATTTTGAAGGAATGGGAAAATGATGACAATTGTTTATAATACCTAGTGATTTCATTTAAAGTTGCCATGCATCTTGATAAAAGTGCTCCTCTAAAATGCTTTGCAGTATATCTCTGTTTCAAGTCAAGTCAGTGAAGGGCAGTGTGTATGTGTTTGTGTATGGGCTTGTGTATGTGTGCCTTCATGCCTTTTGAGGGGAAGGGGAAAGAGAGAGAGAAAAAGGCAGATGAGGTAGAGGAAAATAGAAGTAATATTTTCTAGTACCATGAAAAAAGAATCATCAGGCTCCTTGATTATCATGAGACAAGAGGCCCATTTCTGATTACTGATGATTTTAGTTGTAATTACGAAGCATTGGTAAACCACATGAAGTCTCAGGGGTTGGATTACAAATATATACAATTCACAGAAGCTATCTGAATTCTGTCTGAAAAACCTAGTATTCAAGTATTAAATCAATCTCTGAACAGATATCACAGTTTAACTGCTGGTTGTCCATTAAGTTAGCTGTTTCTCCACAATGTTAAGGGCCAAGTTATAAAAGGTAAATGAATGGCCTGTTACTACATCCAATGTGCCACTTACTTGTAAGTTCCTGTTCTGTTGCAGAAGGGAATGACAACAGTTAAACTTTAAAGCTAAACATTTTTTTTTATTGGGTTCCTAGAGAATAATGGTGCTTTTGTACAATTCTTGAAATAGAGCCTCCCGCTGACCCAAACAAAATAGTCTCTTTCAAGATCTTGGAAATAATGACATCATAGGCAGATTGAACCAGCAATCCATTAAATAGTATTCCTTGTATAAAACTGTCTCAAGGGAAGGACCTGGCTTGGTAAATTGGCATTGTTTACAAACATAACATAATGGAATCTCCCTTTTTTCTCTGTTTATGGAATAGTCAGAGATACCTCCCACTTAAGAAACAAATACATTTAACAGCAAGGTTTCCTTATAGGTCTCTATTATTTCTCCACTGGTCTTCTAAAAGTGCACTTTGAAGCATTTTCTTTTGAAGGTGAGTTAATGATAACAAGAGCCTCCTGCATTATTATTTTGTCACTAAGTCAGAATTATTTGGAACCATTAGAAGATGAAGTTTGGTTGTACCTTGTAAAAGGTAATAAAAAACAGAAATAATGTCAGGATAATTAAAGCAAAACCAAATCTGAGATGTCTAGGTTAAAGGAGAGATTATGTGGTTCATGCTACATGTTCCTGGTGTGGGAATGGGTAAAAATTTTTCAACTTCGTTTTCATGTCTGTGAAAGATTTATTCCAACTCCTGTTATAAACTCCTGATCAATTTAATGAAATTAAAACAAATCTAGCTTGCTGGGAAGTAGAAGGGTATGCTACAAAAGCTGGGTCCTTGGACTTCCAGTCAAGATAGCAGTATAGATAAGCACAGTACCCACCTCCTTCCACAACCACATAAACATTACAGCTAAACTATAGAACAACCATCATTCAGAACTGCCTGAAATCTGGCTGAATGGAAGTCCTACAACTAGAGACTTAAAGAAGAAGCCACATTGAGACTGGTAGAAGATGCAGAACAGGTTGGTCCCACACCTACAAATGCCGGGTAAATATTGGAAAGGATAGCTCAGCTGCAGAGGTCCCCCCTGAGGAGCAAGTAGTGCCAGCTCCACACCAGGCCCCCACAGCCCAGCCTTCCAGTACCAGGAAGGGAAGTCCCCATACTTCTGGCTATAAAAACAAGCATGGATTGAGGCTGAGAAAAACAGAGGTCTTCTGGAATCCCAGGAAGTTCCTATTGAAGGGCCTGCGTACAGACTTTTACTCATA